>NC_035163.2:13229344-13545381 GCF_001659605.2 Manihot esculenta | reverse complement strand
TTCTGAGGTGAGACTCTGTCCTTCTTGAGTATTTTACATGTTGTTCATCAAATCTTGCAAAGGTTTGATTAGTTTTTATGTTATTTTGAAGGTTTTAAGCTAAAAACTCAAAGGTGTGAAGTTTGGAGAGTTTAAAGGAGAGTTGCTCCAAAACTCCACGTTAGGATCGTTCAGCTTCTTCGTTTCAAGAGGTAAGTGAAGATCCTGAGCTTGTTTTTATGTTTTCTGAAGGTTTTATGCGGTTATGGGAGAGAGTTGCATGAATAGGGTTATTTGGGATGTTTTGATGATTTTGTGAGTTAAGCTTATTTCTGTGTTGTATGTGTTGTGTGTTTGGGGTTTTAAGGTAGTTTTTGACTCCTTGGAGCATATACATGAGTGTATGCAAGTTGAGGAATTGAGGTGGTTGAGATTGAGAGGGTTTTGGTGCTTTTTGCGAGAGGCAGAGCAAGTTTCTGCCTTGCGGATGAACTCAAGTTCGGCCGCCGAAGGTACATTCGGCCGCCGAAGGTACATTCGGCCGCCGAACCCATGAGGAGGTGGCTTCGGCTGCCCAAGCTTGCCCCCGAGCCTTTGGACTTTCGGCTCTAGAGGGGAGTTCGGCTGCCGAAGGTGCCGTCGAAGGTTAGAGACTTTCGTCTCTGGAGTGCCTTTCAGCCTCCGAAACTTGCCCCCGAAAGGGTTCGGCTGCCGAAAGTAGAGATTCGGCCGCCGAAGGTGCATGAGTTTCGTCTCTGGAGAGGACTTTCGGCCGCCGAACCTGCCGCCGAAAGTGTCCTGTCCAGCTTTCCTTTGCATGCTTTGCATGGATGTTAGAGTGAGTTTAAGGGGATTCTTGGGGAGTTTCATAGAGGTGTTCATAAGCTAGTTTGGTCCCTCATTTGAGTCCATCTGTATAGGTACAGACCAGAGGAACCAGAGAGAGCAGCTGTGAGTACTGCTCCTGAGTTTTCAGAGCCTGCAGAGTCAGTCCAGATAGCCAGAGGTGAGTGGAACTAAACTTAAGGTTTTTAATTGAGTAATGAAATGTTTTGAGCATAGTTCATGCATCATGAGTATATAGTAGGTTGTTTGTATTAGAATCCACGAATATATTACATTGCATAGTTATTTGTTGATGTGGGTGAATGCTGAATGATCCAATAGTCTCTGAGAGAAGTCTAGGAGCCTTTGACTACGCCCTGGCAGGTATAGAGAAGTCCAGGAGCCTTTGACTATGCCCTGGCAAGTATATAGTAAAGTCCAGGAGCCTTTGACTACGCCCTGGCAATGGTAAGTACAGATGTGTTATATACACATATATATATATGACAGGAAGACCAGGTGCTCGATTCTACGCCCTGGCACGGCAGAGTTACCGGGACTATGTGGTGACAGGTTTACCCTTGCTGTGGATTGTCTGTGATATGGTGCATTCCATGAGATCATATTTTAATGAGATGTTTTACTGTTCTACTCACTGGGCTATAGAGCTCATCCCACTCCCTTAACCCCAGTTTTGCAGGTTCAGTGTATAGTGTACAGAGGAGATCCACAGAGTACAAAAAGAGTAAAGAGATTTGTAATAGTTTAGAGTGGACATGTAATATTAAAGAGATGTAATAGTTGTGTATAAAGTTAGAAATGTGCTTGACTTAGTGATGTTTGTGTTGTAAATCTTTTGTTATGTACATGATCTGTATATATATATGTTTTACAGAGTATGTGAAAAACTAGGCTTAACAGGTATGAGTTAACCCATCTAGAGCAAGCTCTAGTCAGGGGTACAGAGTACAGAGTATAGAGATAGTGCATGCACAGGTTAAGCCTTGATCTAGAGAAAAGAGTTTTTATTTTCACAGAAAATGTATGATCATGTATGAGATTTACACAGAGAGTATAGCAGGCTTGCTACGGGTTCTGGCGGCCGGCCTTAAGCCGACCTGAATCCTAGCACCGGTGACGGTCCATTTTGGGGTCATTACAGATTGGTATCAGAGCCCTAGGTTCACATGATCGGACCTATCAAGAGAGTATCGGGCTCATAGAGGTTAGAAGTGGTCAAGCACAATAAGAAATCATTTCCACTAGGATAGGGTATTGAGTCCTATCTGTTTGATGTTATGAAATGCCATGATATGCATGTGCATTATTGATATGTGTTTATGTGCTAAAGTGTTATGTTATGTGTTGTTTTCCAGAGTAAAGATGAGAGGAACTCGTCGATCAGCTCGATTGACTGGAGTCCCACCAGATAGTGAGAGAACGGCTGCTCGTCCTCCTGCATTGCCAAGGGCAAGGTCTCAGAGATCTAGCAGGGAAGGTACGTCAATAGACCCTAGAAGGTCTGTCGACGAGAGCAGAAGGGGAACAGCTAGGGGAGGAAGATCAGAGGAAAGGAGGGAGGCTATGGAGATTGACCAGTCTAGAGATGACAGCATGGGTATAGGCAAATTTGAGGAAGGTATGGGAGAGTCGCAGGGAGGCGCTCAGGCCTCGGGTTTTGGCTATCCAGCCTTTCCGCAGGACCCAGAGTATCCGATGGGAGGTATGTCGGAGTACTCTAGTTTTGTCCCATATCCTCCTTACATGCCATATATGCCTTATCCTCATTATTACCCACCATATCCTATGTATCCACCTTCCCCTACCCATCCAAGTGCAGCACACCTAGAGCCAAATGAACCAGTACCTCCACCACCACCACCAGAACCAGTAGCCCCTGTTGTTGACAGACATCAACTTAGCTCATCTGGAGGTAAGGTACAAATGACAGAGTACTTAAAATTGGATGCTCCTAAATACAACACGGGAGATGATCCATTTGACTACTTCAGAGCAGTTAGGATGATAACTAGTGAATTGGGAGCAGATGATAGGAGAGCCATTGAGATGGCAGGGTTTACACTCAAATGCAAGAAAGCCAGAGAATGGTTCAAGAATTATGTGGAACCCAGGATGAACAGTATGTCATGGGGAGAGTTCGCCAATGAATTTGCAGGGTGGGCTTTTCCTGACAGTTCTAGGGAGATGAAAGTAATAGAATTTGAACAGTTGAGACAGACAGACGAAATGAGTGTTGATGACTTCACAGATAAGTTCCTGGATTTGCTTCAGTATGTGGGTCAAGCCTATGATACTGATCAGAAGAAGGCAAGGAGATATACTATGAGACTTCATCCCAGGTATTCTTCCTTGATCCTTCCAGCAGAAAAGGAGAGTTTCCACACTATAGTAGACGCAGCCAGGAAAATGAAAGCTAGTGCCAATATTCAGAAACAGTCAAAGGCACAGGCTTCGGGTTCTAAGGCCCCCAGTTCAGACACGTCAGGCAGCAAGAGATGGAATAGAGCAAAAGGGTTAAAGAATAAGTTTTGGAGTAAAGCCAAGTCAGGTCTGGGAATAGGTAGTGGCTCAAGCTCTGTCATAGTTCCAGTGTGCAGAAGATGTGGAAGACCACATGGAGGAGCTTATCGGTTGGGATCTACAGCTTGTTTTAGATGTGGACAGGAAGGGCATATTGCTCGGGATTGTCCTCAGGTGACTTTTGCACCATCCTGGCAGATGAGTTCAGGCAGTGTGGTACAGCCAGTTGTACAGCCAGCAGCTCCAGTCATGCCTCAGAGTAGTGGCAGAGGTAGAGGGAGAGGGGCAGCCTTTACTTCAGCAGCAGGTTCCCGAGGTGGAAATTCGGTAGCCCCAGCACGGATTTTCACTGTGACACAGGAGGAGGCGAACACGTCGAACACAGTGGTGTCAGGTAATCTCATCATTGGGTGTTCAGATGTGTATGCTTTGATGGACCCCGGTGCTTTTCATTCCTTTATTGCTTCGAGAGCCATAGAGAGATTGGGTTTGATCAGTTCTGAGTTAGAGTATCCTTTCTGGGTCAGTGGACCTAAGTGTGACCCATCAGTGGCAGTGTCAGTCTGTCGTTTCAGTCCAGTGTTCATAGAGGGTAGATGCCTTCCAGCTGACCTTGTGGTTCTAGACTTGATAGATTTTGATGTCATTCTAGGGATGGATTGGCTATCTGCATATAGTGCTACTTTGGACTGTAGAGAGAAGATAGTTAGTCTCAGAGACCAGGATGGGTCAGAGTGTGTCTTCAGAGGAGATAGGAGAGGTGCACCCAGAGGTTTGATTTCAGCCTTTCAGGCTTGTCGTTTGCTTAGGAGGGGTTGTCAGTGTAATACCCGGCTAGACTCCGGTATCGGAATTCCTACCGTCCGGTGGAATCTAGGATGTCGGAGACCTCTAGAAGGGTAAGACCATGTTTTCATAAAATGTTTTAATGTGTTTTATGGTTTTAAGTAAAAAGGAAATGAGTTTTTGCATGAAAACAACCTTGGAGGAAAACCCAGGTTCGGCCGCCGAACATGCATGCATTTCGGGTGTGCCTTAGGCCCCCAAAGGCATAAGTGAGGGAAGTCCAGGTTCGGCCACCGAACCTCAAGTTCGGCCGCCGAACATGTCATGCATGCGGAGGCACGTTCGGCCCCCGAACGTGGCCTGGCCAGCCACTATAAAAGGGTTCCTTAGCCGAAATGGGCGAGCTTTTCTCCCCATTGTCGGCCAAGGTGAGCTCTCCGCCACCCCTCACCAATCTTGAGTCCTTTCCTTCAGATCTTTCAAGATTTTCACAAGTTTTTACTTTGTTTTGAAGATTTTCGAGTTTAAAGCAAGTTTTGGAGCTTTGAGGTTTAAGAACTCAAATCTCTCCCATCTCCGAGCTAGGGTCGTTTTCCTTTCGATCTACAAGAGGTAAGGGCCGATCTTGAGCTCACTACATGTTTTTAACAAGTTTTAAGTTGATTCTTGAAGTAGAAATGCATGTGTAGGGTTTTGTGAGTTTTTGGATTTTTGTTGATTTATGGGCAATGTATGTTGGATTTGTGTTGTTTGATGTGTTGTAGATGGGGTTTAAGATAGTTTGAAGCCCCTAGGAGCTTGTATGCTTGTGTATGTGTGTTGTAGAATAGGTTTATGCATGATTGGAAGTTTTGGAGGCAAATGTGCATAGAGGAGCCAAGTTTCTGCCCTTTGGCAGAAACCAGGTTTGGCAGCCGAAGGACTTTCGGCCGCCGAACATGGCTGGGGAGGCAAGCCTTTTGGCTGCCGAAGCCTGCCCCCGAAAAGAGACTTTCGTCTCTGTCTGGGACTTTCGGCCGCCGAAGGTGCCGCTGAACCTGCCTGGGTTTCGGCTCTGGAGGGACTTTCGGCCGCCGAAGGTGCCGCCGAACCTGCCCTGTTCAGCCTTCCTTTGCATGTTTTTGCATGATTGTTTTGAGGTGTTTTAGGGGGTTTTTGGGGGATATTTTTAGAGTTATGTTCTAGTTGTTTGGTCCCTCATTTGAGTCCACCTGTGTAGGTTCGGACCAGAGGAACCGAGGACCCCAGCAGTGAGTTCAGCTGCTTCTGAGTCAGTAGAGCTTCAGCCAGAGGTGAGTAGAATAAACCTTTACGATTTAAAGCAAATAAATTATAAAGTTTTCAACATGTTCATGCATCATGAATGCCATGTGATGAAATAGGTTGTTTGCATTAGAATTCACGAATATGTTGCATTGCATTTATGATGTTGATGTGGATTGGTTATTGGATGACCCTTTAGTCCTCATATGATATGATGATGTTATGGCATGGTATGGTATGGAAGTCCAGGTTGTACCCATTCTACGTCCCTGGCACTATGTAAGAGAAAGTCCAGGTTGTACCCATTCTATGTCCCTGGCACATTGGAATGTTATGATATGTTATGTTAAGAGAAAGACCGGTTGTACCCATTCTACGTCCCGACACTTTGCAATGTAGAGGACTATTGGTGACAATACCATCCGAGATGTGATTTGTTGTGATGTGTTGCATTACATGACGGCATGAGAATTTAAATGTTGTTTTTCATTATTCTGCTCACTGGGCTCTAGTAGCTCACCCCTTTTCCCTAACCCCCCAGGATTGCAGATACGGGCTAGACAGAGAAGTCGAGAAGAGTAAAGTCATATGTATGTAATAGCTAGAATGTGGACATGACAAATTGTATAATGATGTATAGATATGCAACGTAATGATATTGAGGTTTAGAAGTGTGCTTGACCATAGTATATTGTAATCCCTTTTTGATACATGATCTTAATGTTTATTGATGATTATGTTTAACCAAATCAACACATGTTATGCCACCTTTTGGGGGCATTGATGAGATCCCACAGAGGGGTCAATGTTTACAGTATGTTTATGTTCAGTGCATGCACATGTTGAGTTTGGTGTATGATAGAATGTATGAAAGAAAAGTTTTAATTTTTATGTATATTCTTGATCATGTATGGGATTAAACAGGTTTACAGGTTGTATGTTAGGCTTGCTACGGGTCCCGGCGGCCTTAAGCCGACCTGGATCCTAGCGCCGGTAGCGGTCCGATTTTCGGGTCATTACAGAAATGGTATCAGAGCCCTAGGTTCATATGGTCGGACCTAGAGTGTCGGGCTCATAGATGTTATAGAAGGTCAAGCACAATAGGAAGATCATGTCCACTAGGATAGGATGTAGAGTCCTGTCTTGATTGATGATGTGAAATGCCATGATTATATGCATGTGCATTAATGATATGTGATGTATGTGATGAGGGTTCATGTGTGCCCACATGAACCATATGATGCTAATGTTTGCTTGTTATGTGCTGCCTTTCAGAAAACAGGATGAGGGGAACTCGTCGATCTGCACGATTGACTGGAGTACCACCTGAGGATGAGGGCACGAGCGCCCGTCCTCCTGCATTGCCTAGGGCAATGTCATGTAGATCAAGCAGAGAAAGAGTGTCAAGGGACCCTAGAAGGTCTTTTGATGCTAGCAGAAAGGGGACAGATAGAGGAGGAAGTTCTTCAGATGTGAGGGAGGTTATGGAAGAGGATCAGAGGAGGGATGGGAATCTGGATGTCAGCATGACGGAAGAAGGGACAGGGGAGTCGCAGGGAGGCGTTCAGGCCTCGGGGTATGGTTTTCCACCCCATTATCCACCCTTCCCACAAGGTTCAGGGTATCCGATGGGAGGCACATCGGATTACTCCAGCTTTAGCCCCTACCCTACCTACATGCCCTATCCACCTTTCTATCCACCTCACCCCCAGTACCCAGCTTATCCACCCTCACCCTTTTATCCTCACCCTGCAAACCCCACCTCGGGGAATGCTGCACCCCCACCTCCACCACCTATAGAACCAGCAGCCCCAGTTACTCAACCTTCTAGACCTAGCTCAGCCAGTGGGAGCAAGGTCAAGATGACCGACTACATGAAATTGGGTGCTCCTCAGTATGAAAAAGGGGATGACCCATTTGTGTATCTTGAAAGAGTTAAGGTGATCACAGATGAGATTGGGGCTGATGACAGTAGAGCCATTCAGATGGCTGGGTTCACGCTTAAGTGCAAGAAGGCACGAGAGTGGTTCAAGAATTATGTGAACCCGAAAGTGGATAGCATGTCTTGGGAGGAGTTTGCAAACGAGTTTGCAGGATGGGCTTTCCCAGATAGTTCAAGGGAGCTGAAGATGATAGAGTTTGAGCAGTTCAGGCAGACTGATGAGATGGGTGTAGAGGAGTTCACAGACAGATTCTTGGAGTTGTTGCCATTTGCAGGGCAAAATCTTGACTCGGTTCAGAAAAGGTCAAGAAGGTATATCATGAAACTCCACTCTAGATATTCCTCCTTGATCCAGTCAGCAGATAGGGAGAGCTTCCATGCCATAGTGGATATGGCCCGGAAAATGGAGGCCAGTGCCATCGTTCAGGGAACAATCAGACAGTCAGTGGCACAGTCTTCTGGTTCTAAGACCCCAGGCTCTTCTTCTCTGAGTGCAGCAGCTTCAGGTAACAAAAAGTGGAGTAACACCACTAGGAAGCCCAAAAAGAACAAGTTTTGGAACAAGGTCAAATCCAGTCTTGGACTAGGGAGTGGCTCGAGCTCTGGTGCGGATAATGCAGTTTGTGCAAAGTGTAGTAGGCCACACAGGGGAGTTTGCCGGGCTGGGACAGCAGCCTGCTTCAGATGCGGGCAAGAGGGACACATGGCTCGGGAGTGTCCTAGGGCAGCTTTTGGAGCACAGTCTCAGCAGACGGCTTCTGGCAATGTGGCTCAGCCAGCAGCTCCAGCCATGACTCAGGCCAGTGGCAGAGGCAGAGGGAGAGGGGCAGCCTCTTCTTCAGCGAGTTTCAGAGGTGAAGGTCCATCAGCTCCAGCACGGATCTTCACGATGACTCAACAGGAGGCAGATGCATCTAACACCGTGGTGGCAGGTAACTTAGTCATTGGTTGTTCAGATGTGTATGCCTTGATGGACCCTGGTGCATCTCATTCTTTTATTGCTCCGAGAGCCGTCCAGAGGTTGGGGTTGATGATCTCTGAGTTAGAGTGTCCTCTCTGGGTCAGTGGACCCAAGTGTGATCCATCAGTGGCAGAGTCAGTCTGCCAGTGCAGTCCAGTCTTTATTGAGGGAAGATGCCTTTCCGCCGACCTTGTGGTTCTAGACTTGATAGATTTTGACGTCATGATGGACTGGTTATCTACCCATGGTGCTACCTTGGACTGCAGGGACAAGGTAGTCAAGTTTAGAGGTCAGGATGGGTCAGAGGTTGTCTTCAGGGGAGACAGGAGGGGTACACCTAGAGGTCTGATATCAGCTCTTCAGGCTCGTAGGTTGCTTAGGAAGGGATGTCAGGGGTATTTGGCTCATGTGAGAGAGCTTAGCAGTCAGGTTAGAGAGCCCGCCTTGGTGCAAGTGGTTAGAGAGTTTTTAGACGTCTTCCCAGACGAGCTGCCAGGTTTACCACCTGCTAGGGAGATAGAGTTCGAGATAGAATTGATGCCTGGAACCCGACCGATCTCTATTCCTCCCTACAGGATGGCTCCAGCTGAGTTGAAGGAATTGAAAGAACAGTTGCAAGAACTGGTAGAAAAGGGCTTCATCCGACCGAGCACCTCACCTTGGGTTGCACCAGTCTTGTTTGTGAGAAAGAAGGATGGATCCCTTAGACTTTGTATCGACTACAGGCAGTTGAACAAAGTCACTACCAAGAACAAGTACCCGTTGCCTAGGATCGACGATCTATTCGACCAGCTAGCCGGAGCAGGTTGTTTCTCCAAAATAGATCTGAGATCGGGGTACCATCAGCTAAGGATAAGGGAGGAGGATGTGCCGAAGACAGCCTTCAGGACCAGATATAGGCATTATGAGTTCCTTGTGATGCCGTTCGGGTTAACCAACGCCCCTGCAGCATTCATGGATCTCATGAACAGAGTGTTTAGTCAATACCTGGATCACTTTGTTATTGTCTTCATAGATGATATCTTAGTGTATTCCAGGAATGCAGAGGAGCATGCCCATCATCTGAGGTTGGTTCTACAGACCTTGAGGGAACATGGCTTGTATGCCAAGTTCTCTAAGTGTGAGTTCTGGCTGAGGAGCATTTCGTTCTTGGGGCACGTAGTGTCAGAGAATGGGATTGAGGTGGACCCCAAAAAGGTAGAAGCTGTGGCTAACTGGCCTAGACCCACTTTAGTGACAGAAATCAGGAGTTTCTTGGGTTTGGCAGGTTACTACAGGAGGTTCGTTCAGGACTTCTCAAAGATTGCAGCTCCTCTGACCAGGTTGACCAGGAAGAATCAGAAGTTTGTGTGGACCGACTAGTGCGAAGAGAGTTTTGAAGAGCTTAAGAAGAGGTTGACTTCAACACCAGTGTTAGCTCTGCCATCTAGTGATGAAGACTTTACAGTCTTTTGTGATGCGTCCCGTGTGGGACTGGGTTGTGTACTAATGCAGAATGAAAGGGTAAGTGCTTATGCTTCTAGACAGTTGAAGAAGCACGAGTTGAATTACCCCACGCATGACCTAGAGATGGCAGCAGTAATCTTTGCACTCAAGATGTGGAGGCACTACCTCTATGGGGTTAAATGTGAGATCTTCACGGATCATAAAAGCCTGCAGTATATCCTGAGTCAAAGAGATTTGAACTTGAGACAGAGAAGATGGGTAGAGCTGCTGAGTGACTATGATTGCAAGATTCAGTACCATCCGGGTAAGGCGAATGTTGTGGCAGACGCCCTAAGCCGGAAGTCACTAGGCAGTCTATCCCACATCACGGCTAAGAGGAGACCAGTGGTGAAGGAGTTTTACAAGCTTATTGATGAAGGTCTACAGTTGGAGTTGTCTGGTACAGGTACTTTAGTGGCCCAGATGAGAGTGACACCTGTGTTTCTGGAGTAGGTGGTTCAGAAACAGCATGAGGACCCAGAGTTAGTGAAGATTGCCAGGACTGTTCAGTCAGGCAAGGACAGTGAGTTCAGATTTGACAGTAAGGGGATCCTCCGCTATGGGAGCAGGCTTTGTGTACCAGATGACATAGGACTAAAAGGAGACATTATGAGGGAGGCTCATAATGCAAGATACAGCGTTCACCCCGGAGCCACCAAGATGTATCAAGATCTGAAGAAGGTTTATTGGTGGCCAGCGATGAAGAAAGAAGTGGCACAGTTTGTGTCAGCCTGCGAAGTGTGTCAGAGGGTGAAGCTGGAACATCAGAAGCCGGCTGGAATGCTTAACCCGCTACCTATTCCAGAGTGGAAATGGGAGAATATAGCTATGGACTTTGTAGTGGGGTTACCGGCGACGTCCAACAGATTGGACTCCATATGGGTGATTGTGGACAGACTCACCAAATCTGCTCACTTCATCCCTGTCAGGAGTGGCTATTCTGTGGACAAGTTGGCTCAGGAGTATGTAGATGAGATCGTCAGGCTGCATGGGGTTCCTGTTTCAATAGTGTCTGATAGAGGGCCCCAGTTCACCTCCAGGTTTTGGCGGAGTCTGCAGAATGCCATGGGTACTAGGTTGGATTTCAGTACTGCCTTCCACCCCCAGACTGACGGACAGTCAGAAAGGACCATCCAGACTATCGAGGATATGCTTAGAATGTGTGTGCTAGATTTTGGCGGTTCTTGAAGGCAGCATCTACCCTTGGTGGAGTTTGCCTACAATAACAGCCATCATGCTAGCATCGGGATGGCTCCATATGAAGCTTTATACGGAAGGAAGTGCAGGTCACCTGTTTGTTGGGAGGAAGTTGGAGAGAAGGCCTTGGCAGGGC
The DNA here is from genome assembly GCF_001659605.2 of Manihot esculenta. NCBI lineage: Eukaryota > Viridiplantae > Streptophyta > Magnoliopsida > Malpighiales > Euphorbiaceae > Manihot > Manihot esculenta. The sequence goes on along the minus strand of NC_035163.2, from coordinate 13,534,266 downwards.
CTGAGCTAGTAGAGATTACCAGCAGGGTGGTACCCATAATCAGAGAGAGGATCAAGACAGCTGCAAGCAGACAGAAGAGTTATGCAGACATCCGCAGACGGCAAGTAGAGTTTCAGGAGGGGGATCTGGTATTGCTCAAGGTGTCTCCTATGAAAGGAGTGGTTCGCTTTGTGAAGAAAGGTAAACTAGCCCCACGATACATTGGACCCTTTGAAATCTTGCAGAAGATTGGGAATGTGTCGTACAAGCTAGATTTGCCTGCTTCAATGGAAAGAATCCACCCGATTTTCCATGTTTCAATGTTGAGGAAGTTTGTGTCAGATCCGGGCAAGGTTCTTAGTGAGCCTGATGTGGAGATCCAAGAGGATCTCACCTATGTTGAGCAACCAGTGCGGATCATAGACACCCAGATCAGAAAGCTGAGAAACAAGGAAATCCTGATGGTGAAAGTCCTGTGGAACCACCACAATATGGAAGAATGCACTTGGGAGACACGGGAGTCCATGCTCCAGCAATACCCTTATCTTTTCTGAGGTTAGTTCCTTGTGAGTTTTATGTGCTTTGTATGTATGATATGTGTATGCCATGCTATGTGCTAGTTGAGGAACATTCGGGGACGAATGTTCTTAAGAGGGGGAGAATGTAATACCCGGCTAGACTCCGGTATCGGAATTCCTACCGTCCGGTGGAATCTAGGATGTCGGAGACCTCTAGAAGGGTAAGACCATGTTTTCATAAAATGTTTTAATGTGTTTTATGGTTTTAAGTAAAAAGGAAATGAGTTTTTGCATGAAAACAACCTTGGAGGAAAACCCAGGTTTGGCCGCCGAACCTCAAGTTCGGCCGCCGAACATGCATGCATTTCGGGTGTGCTTTAGTCCCCCGAAGGCATAAGTGAGGGAAGTCCAGGTTCGGCCGCCGAACCTCAAGTTCGGCCGCCGAACATGTCATGCATGCGGAGGCACGTTCGGTCCCCGAACGTGGCCTGGTCAGCCACTATAAAAGGGTTCCTTAGCCGAAATGGGCGAGCTTTTCTCCCCATTGTCGGCCAAGGTGAGCTCTTCGCCACCCCTTACCAATCTTGAGTCCTTTCCTTCAGATCTTTCAAGATTTTCATATGTTTTGACTTTGTTTTGAAGATTTTCGAGTTTAAAGCAAGTTTTGGAGCTTTGAGGTTCAAGAACTCAAATCTCTCCCATCTCCGAGCTAGGGTCATTTTCCTTTCGATCTACAAGAGGTAAGGGCCGATCTTGAGCTCACTACATGTTTTTAACAAGTTTTAAGTTGATTCTTGAAGTAGAAATGCATGTGTAGGGTTTTGTGAGTTTTTGGATTTTTGTTGATTTATGGGCAATGTATGTTGGATTTGTGTTGTTTGATGTGTTGTAGATGGGGTTTAAGATAGTTTGAAGCCCCTAGAAGCTTGTATGCTTGTGTATGTGTGTTGTAGAATAGGTTTATGCATGATTGGAAGTTTTGGAGGCAAATGTGCATAGAGGAGCCAAGTTTCTGCCCTTTGGCAGAAACCAGGTTCGACAGCCGAAGGACTTTCGGCCGCCGAACATGGCTGGGGAGGCAAGCCTTTCGGCTGCCGAAGCCTGCCCCCGAAAAGAGACTTTCGTCTCTGTCTGGGACTTTTGGCCGCCGAAGGTGCCGCCGAACCTGCCTGGGTTTCGGCTCTGGAGGGATTTTCGGCCGCCGAAGGTGCCGCCGAACCTGCCCTGTTCAGCCTTCCTTTGCATGTTTTTGCATGATTGTTTTGATGTGTTTTAGAGGGTTTTTGGGGGATATTTTTATAGTTATGTTCTAATTGTTTGGTCCCTCATTTGAGTCCACCTGTGTAGGTTCGGACCAGAGGAACCGAGGACTCCAGCAGTGACTTCAGCTGCTTCTGAGTCAGTAGAGCTTCAGCCAGAGGTGAGTAGAATAAACCTTTACGATTTAAAGCAAATAAATTATAAAGTTTTCAACATGTTCATGCATCATGAATGCCATGTGATGAAATAGGTTGTTTGCATTAGAATTCACGAATATGTTGCATTGCATTTATGATGTTGATGTGGATTGGTTATTGGATGACCCTTTAGTCCTCATATGATATGATGATGTTATGGCATGGTATGGTATGGAAGTCCAGGTTGTACCCATTCTACGTCCCTGGCACTATGTAAGAGAAAGTCCAGGTTGTACCCATTCTACGTCCCTGGCACATTGGAATGTTATGATATGTTATGTTAGGAGAAAGAACGGTTGTACCCATTCTACGTCCCGGCACTTTGGAATTAGAGGACTATTGGTGACAATACCATCCAAGATGTGATTTGTTGTGATGTGTTGCATTACATGACGGCATGAGAATTTAAATGTTGTTTTTCATTATTCTGCTCACTGGGCTCTAGTAGCTCACCCCTTTTCCCTAACCCCCCAGGATTGCAGGTACGGGCTAGACAGAGAAGTCGAGAAGAGTAAAGTCATATGTATGTAATAGCTAGAATGTGGACATGACAAATTGTATAATGATGTATAGATATGCAACGTAATGATATTGAGGTTTAGAAGTGTGCTTGACCATAGTATATTGTAATCCCTTTTTGATACATGATCTTAATGTTTATTGATGATTATGTTTAACCAACTCAACACATGTTATGCCACCTTTTGGGGGCATTGATGAGATCCCACAGAGGGGTCAATGTTTACAGTATGTTTATGTTCAGTGCATGCACAGGTTGAGTTTGGTGTATGATAGAATGTATGAAAGAAAAGTTTTAATTTTTATGTATATTCTTGATCATGTATGGGATTAAACAGGTTTACAGGTTGTATGTTAGGCTTGCTACGGGTCCCGGCGGCCTTAAGTCGACCTGGATCCTAGCGCCGGTAGCGGTCCGATTTTCGGGTCGTTACAGTCAGGGGTTTCTAGCTCATGTGAGAGAGCTAGATAGTCAGGTTAGGGAACCAGCTTCGGTACCAGTAGTCCGAGAGTTTCCGGATGTGTTCCCAAACGATTTACCAGGATTACCACCTGATAGGGAGATAGAGTTTGAAATAGAATTGCTGCCTGGTACCAGACCTATCTCTATTCCTCCCTACAGGATGGCGCCAGCAGAGTTAAAGGAGTTGAAAGAGCAGTTGCAGGATTTGGTAGATAAGGGTTTCATCTGCCCCAGTACCTCACATTGGGGTGCTCCAGTGCTCTTTGTGAAAAAGAAGGATGGATCCCTCAGACTTTGTATCGACTACAGACAGTTGAACAAGGTCACTACCAAGAATCGGTATCCTCTACCTAGGATTGATGATCTATTCGACCAGCTAGCTGGAGCAGGTTGTTTCTCTAAAATAGATCTGAGATCCGGGTATCATCAGTTGAGAGTCAGAGAGGCAGATGTGCCAAAGACAGCTTTCAGGACCAGATATGGGCATTATGAATTCTTAGTGATGCCGTTCGGGTTGACTAACGCCCCTGCAGTATTCATGGATCTCATGAACAGAGTGTTCAGTGAGTTTTTGGATCACTTTGTCATTGTTTTCATCGATGATATTTTAGTGTATTCCAGAGATGCAGAGGAGCATGCCCAGCATCTGAGGATAGTTCTGCAGACACTGAGAGAGCATGGTTTGTATGCCAAGTTCTCGAAGTGTGAGTTTTGGTTGAGGAGCATTTCCTTCTTGGGACATGTGGTATCAGCAGAGGGTATTGAGGTAGACCCCAAGAAGATAGAGGCTGTAGCTAACTGGCCCAGACCCACTACAGTGACTGAGATTAAAAGCTTTCTGGGACTGGCAGGTTACTACAGGAGGTTCGTTCAGGACTTCTCAAAGATAGCGGCTCCTATGACCAAACTGACTTAGAAGAACCATAAGTTTGTCTGGTCAGACCAGTGCGAAGAGAGCTTTGAGGAGCTCAAGAGGAGATTGACAACAGCACCAGTGTTAGCTCTACCAGTGAGTAATGAGGATTTCATAGTGTTCTGTGATGCATCTCGAGTGGGATTGGGCTGTGTTTTGATGCAGAGTGATAGGGTGATAGTTTATGCTTCTAGACAGTTGAAGAAGCACGAGTTGAATTACCCTACCCATGACCTAGAGATGGCAGCAGTTATTTTTGTGCTCAAGATGTGGCGGCATTACCTCTATGGGATTAAATGCGAGATCTTCACCGATCATAAGAGTTTACAGTACATCTTGAGTCAGAGAGAGCTGAATTTGAGGCAGAGAAGATGGGTAGAATTGCTCAGTGATTATGATTGTAAGATCCAGTATCATTCGGGTAAGGCGAATGTTGTGGCAGACGCCCTAAGCCGGAAGTCACTAGGCAGTTTATCCCATATAACAGCAGAGCGGAGACCAGTCGTGATGGAGCTTTACAAGCTCTTCGCAGAGGGATTACAGCTAGAGTTGTCTGGTACAGGTGCATTGATCGCACAGATGAGAGTGACACCTGTGTTTCTGGAGCAGATAGCTCAGAGACAGCACGAGGACCCAGAGTTGATGAAAATTGCCAGGACTGTTCAGTCAGGCAACAATGCAGAGTTTAGATTTGACAGTAAAGGGATCCTCCGCTATGGGAGTTGTAATACCCGGCTAGATTCCGGCATCGGAATCCCTACCTTCCGGCGGAATCTCCGTTGGAATCTGGAATTTCTGAAGAATGCCAAAGGCTTCTAGAGGGGTAAAATGTGTTTTCTAAAATGTTTTCACATGATTTCATGGTTTTAAATGAAAAAGAATTGAGTTTGAAAAGAAAAAGACCAAGGAGGCGTTTGCCAGGTTCGGCCGCCGAAAGTGAAGTTCGGCCGCCGAACATGGAAAGGCTTCGGGAGTGCTTTTGGCCTCCGAAATTCTTGTTTGAACGAGCCAAGGTTCGGCCACCGAACATGCATGAGTTTAGGGGGCACGTTAGGCTGCCGAAGGTCTTTGACCAGGCCACCTATAAAGGGCCCTCAGATCGGAAATGGGCGAGTTTTCTCCCCATTCTCGAGCTCAGATGAGTTTTTGTCCTCCCTTGGCCGTTTTCATGTTTTTCTTCATCTCCTTCATGTTTTCATGAGTTTTATGGCTGTTTTGAAGAGTTTTCAAGCTTAGATCAAGTTTTGGGAACTTGGAGACCCAAGGGGTTGGTTTCTCCCACCTCCAAGTTAGAGCTCGCACAAAACCTCGATCTTCAAGAGGTAAGTGAGGATCTTTGCTTTCCTTTAGGTTTTAATGAAGTTTTAAGTGAGTTTTAAGAGGATTTGATGGTGGAGTATGGGTAGATATGCATGTTAGGCTTTATGTGGGTTTTTATGCAAATGTATGTTTATATATGATTATGTGATGATATGTTGAAGGTTTAAGCTAGTCTATACATGTGGGAGTGAGTATGCATGATGGGAAGAGAGTATGTGAGGATTTGGGTTGTTTTGATGGTTTTGGCCTATGTGGGTCATAAGCTATCTATGTATGTTTTTGATGTTGTTTTTGGAGTTTAATCTAGTTGTTTAAGCTCCTTTGTGCATGGTTATGGGTTTATGCATGTGTTTGTGAAGTTGGAGGCTTGTTTTGGGGTGTTTGGAAGGTTTGGGAGGCTTAAATGCATGAGAAGCTGAGTTCTGCCCTTCTGGGAAGAACTCAGGTTCGGCCGCCGAAGGTGGTTTCAGCCGCCGAACCTGCCTTTGAACGCATGGATTGGCCGCCTAACCTTGCCCCCGAAAGTTGAGTTTTGGCTTGAAAGCAGACTTTCGGCCGCCGAAGGAAGGGTTTGGCCGCCGAAAGTGCCTGACTTTCGTCTCTGGAGTGGGACTTTCGGCCGCCGAAGGTGCCGCCGAAAGTGCCCGAGTTTCGTCTCTGGAGGGAGGGTTCGGCCGCCGAAGGTGCCGCCGAAAGTGCCCTGTCCAGCCTTTTCAAGGTTGTTTTCTATGCAGGTTTAAGTGATGTTTTAGGGGGTTTTTGGGGAGTTGTTTATGAGTTGTTTAGAGTGTGTTGGCACCTCATTCGAGTCCACCTGTGTAGGATCAGACCCGAGGGATCGAGGAGGCCATCAGCGTTAGCAGTTGCAGAGTCGGTCCAGCGTCTGCCAGAGGTGAGTAGAACTAACTTAATCTTTTATTTTATGAAATCAAATGCCTAGAGCATGTTCATGCATCATGTTTATATGTAATAGGTTGATTGCACTAGTTACACGAATATGAAGCATTGCATTATTTACTGTTGATGGAGATTGGACCAAGGACGACCCCACTAGCCCTAGAGATGTTGTGAGACCTGGCCGGGCCAGGCATACATATACAGTTATTGTAAGACCTGGCCGGGCCAGGCATACAAAGGTTGTGAGACCCGGCTGGGCCGGACATACTGAGACTGGAAGGGATGTTTTGGGGTTGGGTCCAATCCGTGATATGACTTGTTTGTGCTGTGACGCATTTCATGAAAGCATGTAATTAATGAACTATTTTCTTTGTTTCTACTCACTGGGCTTTTTAGCTCACCCCTCTCCCCTAACTCCAGTTTTGCAGGTCAGTGGTAGGCCAGGAAGACGTCAAGAGTAAAAGTTTTGCTTATGTAATAGTTTTAGATTAGCACTTTCAGTGTGGACATGTATTGTACATTGATATAATGTTTTGTAAGAGAATGTAATGTAAAGTTATGTTTATGGATTAGTACTGTGCTTGGCCCTGAGACTTGGTTAGTCCCTGTTTAATACATGATGTATGTTATGCTAGATGTTGAGTTATGTTTGAACTAATCTTATGGCATGTGTTGTGTACCACGCTATGGTAATGGATGAGGACCCTAGTGGAGGTCTTGTGTTGTGGCTTGATGCATGCACAGGTTAGGTTTGGTTCTCTGGATGTGACTCCGGCTTGATGTATGCTATGTAGACCCAGCTAGAGTTTTGATGAGGGCTCTAGTAGGGGTCCTTTTATGTTTTCAGTTATGTCGCATACAGGTCAGGTTCGGTTTGTACTTCAGATGTTTGAGTTTTTATGTTAAAGTTTTGATCATGTATGGGATTTGACCAGGTGATAGGAGGTATGTTTGGCTTGCTACGGGTCCCGGCGGCCTTAAGCCGATCTGGATCCTAGCGCCGGTGGCGGTTCGGGCCGTTACGGTAGGGTATCGGTTTTCGGGTCGTTACAGGAGTCGCCTTTGTGTACCAGATAGGAGCAGTGTGAAGGAAGACATTATGAGGGATGCTCATAATGTGAGGTATAGTGTTCACCCAGGAGCCACCAAGATGTACCAGGATCTGAAAAGGGTCTATTGATGGCCAGCCATGAAGAAAGAAGTGGCGCAGTTTGTGACAGCCTGTGAGGTTTGCCAGAGGGTGAAACTAGAGCATCAGAAACCAGCTGGAATGCTTAACCCACTGCCAATTCCAGAGTGGAAATGGGAGAACATAGCTATGGATTTTGTAGTGGGCTTACCAGCAGTGTCCAACAGGATAGACTCTATATGGGTGATTGTGGATAGACTCAAGAAATCTGCTCATTTTCTTCCAGTTCGGAGTAACTATTCTGTGGATAAGTTGGCACAGGTATATCTGGATGAGATAGTGAGATTACATGGAGTTCCAGTGTCTATAGTCTCAGACAGAGGACCTCAGTTTACCTCCAGATTTTGGCGGAGTCTGCAGAGTGCGATGGGCACGCGATTGAATTTTAGCACTGCTTTCCACCCACAGACTGATGGACAGTCAGAGAGGACCATCCAGACCATAGAGGATATGCTTCGACTGTGTGTGTTAGACTTTGGCGGTTCTTGGAGGCAGCATCTACCTTTGGTGGAGTTTGCCTATAATAACAGCCATCATGCTAGCATAGGGATGGCTCCTTATGAAGTTTTGTATGGGAGGAAGTTCAGATCCCCTGTTTGCTGGGAAGAAGTAGGAGAGAAGGCTCTTGTAGGGCCAAAGTTAGTAGAGATTACCAGTAGAGTGGTGTCCATGATCAGAGAGAGAATTAGAACAGCTCAAAGCAGACAGAAAAGTTATGCAGACGTGCGCAGAAAACAGTTAGAGTTCCAGGAAGGTAATTGGGTATTGCTGAAAGTGTCTCCAATGAAGGAAGTGGTTCATTTTGGGAAGAAAGGTAAGTTAGCTCCACGATACATTGGACCCTTTGAGATCTTGCAGAGAATCGGGAATGTGTCGTATAAGCTCACTTTACCTGCTTCTATGGAGAGAATTCACCCGGTATTTCATGTTTCTATGCTACGACAGTTTGTGTCAGATCCGAATCAGGTTCTGAGTGAGCCTGAGGTGGAGATTCTTACAGATCTCACCTATATAGAGCAGCCAGTGCGGATTCTGGACACACAGATCAGACAGCTAAGGACCAAAGAGATCCCAATGGTGAAAGTTCTGTGGAACCACCATGATCTAGAAGAATGCACCTGGGAGACGCGGGAGTCTATGCTCCAGCAATATCCATATTTGTTTTGAGGTTAGTTTCCTCCTTTTTATGTGCTAATTGTTTGTTTTAGGAACATTCGAGGACGAATGTTCTTAAGGGGGGGAGAATGTAATACCCGGCTAGAGTCCGGCATCGGAATTCTACTTTTCGATGGAGTTTCGGATGTCGGAAGTCTCTAGAAGGGTTCGAGTGATGTTTTTCTAACATGTTTTGGTATGTTTCATAATTTTAAAGCATAAGGAAATGAGTTTTTGAGTGAAATGAACCAAGGCAGAAAAGCCAGGTTCGGCCGCCGAACATGCATGGCTTTCGGTTTCACGATAGGCCGCCGAAGGTGGTCTGGCTAGCCACCTATAAAAGGCCTTCAGTCGGTTGAAAGGATAAGGCACGCCGATTCCTTTCGATTTCTGAGGTGAGACTCTGTCCTTCTTGAGTATTTTACATGTTGTTCATCAAATCTTGCAAAGGTTTGATTAGTTTTTATGTTATTTTGAAGGTTTTAAGCTAAAAACTCAAAGGTGTGAAGTTTGGAGAGTTTAAAGGAGAGTTGCTCCAAAACTCCACGTTAAGATCGTTCAGCTTCTTGGTTTCAAGAGGTAAGTGAAGGTCTTGAGCTTGTTTTTATGTTTTCTGAAGGTTTTATGCGGTTATGGGAGAGAGTTGCATGAATAGGGTTATTTGGGATGTTTTGATGATTTTGTGAGTTAAGCTTGTTTCTGTGTTGTATGTGTTGTTTGTTTGGGGTTTTAAGGTAGTTTTTAACCCCTTGGAGCATATACATAAGTGTATACAAGTTGAGGAATTGAGGTGGTTGAGATTAAGAGGGTTTTGGTGCTTTTTGAGAGAGGCAGAGCAAGTTTCTGCCTTGCGGATGAACTCAGGTTCGGCCGCCGAAGGTACATTCGGTCGCCGAACCCATGAGGAGGTGGCTTCGGCTGCCTAAGCTTGCCCCCGAGCCTTTGGAATTTCGGCTCTGGAGGGGAGTTCGACCGCCGAAGGTGCCGCCGAAGGTTAGAGACTTTCGTCTCTGGAGTGCCTTTCAGCCTCCGAAACTTGCCCCCGAAAGGGTTCGGCTGCGGAAAGTAGAGATTCGGCCGCCGAAGGTGCATGAGTTTCGTCTCTGGAGAGGACTTTCGGCCGCCGAACCTGCCGCCGAAAGTGTCCTGTCCAGCTTTCCTTTGCATGATTTGCATGGATGTTAGAGTGAGTTTAAGGGGATTCTTGGGGAGTGTAACGCCCCGGAAATCCGGACCGCTACCGGCGCTAGGATTCAGGTCGGCTTAAGGCCGCCGGAACCCGTAGCAAGCCTACATACATCCTGTTTACCTGTTTAATCCCATACATGATCAACATCATACATAAAAATTAAAACTTTTCTTTTTCTTCATTCACCAAACTCAACCTGTGCATGCACTATGTTCATCATATACATAAACATTAATCCCTCTGTGGGATTTCATCAAAGCCTCAATGGGCAATATATATCCTGTGTTGAGTTGGTTCACATATACATCATAAACTAAGATCATGTACATACCAAGGGATTAACATATACTATGGTCAAGCACAACTCTATCCTCAATAACATAATTACATAAACATAACTGTTCAAAACTTTACATTACATTCTTATCATTTGTCATGTCCACATACTCTAGCTATTACATACATATGACTTTTCTCTTCATTTCTTCTCTATCAATCCCGTACCTGCAAACCTGGGGTTAGGGGAGAGGGGTGAGCTAGATGCCCAGTGAGTAGAACTATATAAAAAAAAAATATTTAAAACATGCTATAATGGAATGCATCATTGCACAAACATTTCACATCATGGACGGACCGACCCAAAAATCCCTCAGCTCCATGCCCGGCCCTATTATGGGCACCACAGGACTTCGTATTGCCCGGCCCTATTATGGGCACCACAGGACTTCGTAAATCGGAGCTATTGCCCGGCCCTATTATGGGCACCACAGGACTTCGTACACAGGACTAGTGAGTCGTGCAATGTCCCTCCTCATCAACCACAATATAATAATGCAATGTAGCATATTCGTGATTCTAATGCAAACATCCTATATTATAGTCATGATGCATGAAACATGATAAAATATTCACTTTCTTAATTTAAAAGATTAAGTATAGTTCCACTCACCTCTGGCTGACTCTGTCAAACTCTCAGCAGCTGGCTCACTGCTGGGGTCCTTGGTTCCTCGGGTCCGAACCTACACAGGTGGACTCCAATGAGGGACCAACATATATAATCATAACTCTAATGTATCCCCCAAAAAAACCCCCTAAAACATCCTGAAAACATCACAGAAAATATGCATGAAATGGCTGAACAGGGCACCTTCGGCGGCACCTTCGGCGGCCGAAAGTCCTGGACAGAGACGAAACTCAGCTAGGTTCGGCGGCACCTTCGGCGGCCGAAGTCCTGGACAGAGACGAAACTCGGGTAGGTTCGGCGGCACCTTCGGCGGCCGAAAGTGCCAGACAGAGACGAAAGTCTCTTTTCGGGGGCAACTTCGGCAGCCGAAAGGCCTGCCTCCCCAGCCATGTTCGGCGGCCGAAAGTACCTTCGGCTGCCGAACCTGGTTTCTGCCAAAGGGCAGAAACTTGGCTCCCTTTGCACATTTCGCCTCCAAATCTATAAATCATGCATATTTTTCAACCAAAGCATGCATACAAGTTCCTAGGGGCCTCAAACATGCATATACCCCATCTACAACACTTCGTTCACACACAATCAAGCTACATTGCTCAAACATCATCAAAACCCATAAACTCAACATATGTCCTAACATGCATTTCTACCCATAGATCTTACTTAAAACTTGTTCAAAACATAAAAAGGGTTCAAGATCGACCCTTACCTCTTGAAGAAACGAGAGGAAAGCGATCCTAGCTTGGAGATGGAGAGATTAAGCTCTTTGAACCTCCAAGCACTCAAAACTTGCTCAAAGCTCACAAATCTTCCAAAACAAAGTTATAAACTTGTTAAAACCATGAAAGATCTAGAGGAAACACTCAAGATCGAGGGAGGAACGGTGGAGACTCACCTTGGCCGACAATGGGAGAGAAAAAGCTCGCCCGTGCGGACCAAGGGGACCCTTTTATAGTGGCTGGCCAGGCCACGTTCGGGGGCCGAATGTGCCTCCGCATCCATGCAATGTTCGGCGGCCGAACATAAGGTTCGGCGGCCGAACCTGCACTTCCCTCACTTAGACTTTCGGGGGCCTAACGTGCCTCCCAAAGTCCATGCATGTTCGGCGGCCGAAAGTGAGTTTCGGCGGCCGAACCTGGGTTTTCCTCCAAGGACTTTTCATGCTAAAACTTATTTAAAATCATACTTAAAAACATTAAAAACATGAAAACATTTTATAAAAACATGCTTTTACCCTTCTAGAGGTTTCCGACACCCAAATTCCATCGGACGGTGGGAATTCCGATACCGGAGTCTAGTCGGGTATTACATTCTCCCCCCCTTAAGAACATTCGTCCCCGAATGTTCCTCAACTAGTACATGCATAGCAAAACAACATAACATACATATAAAACACATAGAGACTAACCTTAAAAGAGATAGGGATATTGCTGGAGCATGGACTCCCGTGTCTCCCAAGTACATTCTTCCATATTGTGGTGGTTCCAAAGGACTTTCACCATCGGGATTTCCTTGTTCCTTAGCTTTTTGATCTGAGTGTCAAGAATCCGCATTGGTTGTTCAACATAAGTGAGATCCTCTTGGATCTCCACATCAGGCTCACTAAGAACCTTGCCCAGATCTGACACGAACTTCCTCAACATGGAAACATGGAAAACCGGATGGATTCTCTCCATAGAAGCAGGCAAGTCCAGCTTGTACGATACGTTCCCAACTTTTTGCAAGACCTCAAAGGGTCCGATGTACCGCGGAGCTAGCTTACCCTTCTTTCCGAACCGAACCACCCCTTTCATTGGGGACACCTTGAGCAATACTAGATCCCCCTCCTGAAACTCTACCTGTCTCCTGCGGATGTCTGCATAACTCTTCTGCCTGCTAGTAGCAGTCTTGATTCTTTCTCTGATCATGGGTACCACTCTGCTGGTGATCTCTACAAGCTCAGGCCCTGCTAAGGACCTCTCTCCAACCTCTTCCCAGCAAACAGGTGACCTGCACTTCCTCCCATACAAAGCTTCATATGGAGCCATCCCAATGCTAGCATGATAGCTGTTATTGTAGGCGAACTCTACCAAGGGTAGATGTTGCCTCCAAGAACCGCCAAAATCTAGCACACACATCCTGAGCATATCCTCTATTGTCTGGATGGTCCTCTCTGATTGTCCATCAGTCTGGGGATGGAAGGCAGTACTGAAATCCAACCTGGTACCCATAGCATTCTGCAGACTCCGCCAAAACCTGGAGGTGAACTGGGGCCCTCTATCTGACACTATAGAAACTGGGACCCCATGCAGCCTGACAACTTCATCCACATAAACCTGCGCTAACTTATCCACAGAGTAGTTGCTCCTAACAGGGATGAAGTGAGCAGATTTGGTGAGTCTGTCCACAATCACCCATATGGAGTCTAGTCTGTTGGATGTTGCCGGTAACCCCACTACAAAATCCATAGCGATATTCTCCCATTTCCACTCTGGAATCGGCAGTGGGTTAAGCATTCCAGCCGGCTTCTGATGTTCCAGCTTCACCCTCTGACATATTTCGCAGGCTGACACGAACTGTGCCACTTCCCTCTTCATAGCTGGCCACCAATACACTCTCTTCAGATCCTGGTACATCTTGGTGGCTCCAGGGTGAACACTGTACCTTGCATTATGAGCCTCTCTCATAATGTCTCCTTTTAGCCCGATGTCATCTGGTACACATAGTCTATTCCCATAGCGGAGGATCCCCTTACTATCGAACCTGAACTCACTGTTTTTGCCTGACTGAACAGTCCTGGCAATCTTTACTAACTCTGGGTCCTCATGCTGTTTCTGAGCCACCTGCTCCAGAAACACGGGTGTTACTTTCATCTGCGCAATCAAAGCATCTGTACCAGACAACTCCATCAGTAGACCCTCATTGATGAGTTTATAAAATTCCTTCACCACTGGTCTCCTCTCTGCCGTGATGTGGGATAGACTGCCAAGTGATTTCCGGCTTAAGGCATCAGCTACTACATTAGCCTTACCCGGATGGTACTGGATCTTGCAATCATAGTCACTCAACAGTTCTACCCATCTCCTCTGCCTCAAGTTCAGCTCTCTTTGGTTCAAGATGTGCTGCAGGCTCTTATGATCTGTGAAGATCTCACATTTTACCCCATAGAGGTAATGCCTCCACATCTTGAGGGCAAAGATAACTGCTGCCATTTCCAGGTCGTGTGTGGGGTAATTCAACTCATGCCTCTTCAGCTGTCTAGAAGCATAAGCGATCACCTTACCATTCTGCATCAACACACAACCCAGGCCTACTCTGGATGCATCACAGAACACTGTGAAATCCTCATTGCTGTTTGGCAGAGCTAACACTGGTGCTGAAGTCAACCTCTTCTTGAGCTCCTCAAAGTTTTCTTCACACTGATCGGTCCACTCGAATCTCTGATTCTTTCTGGTTAATCTGGTTAAAGGAGCTGCAATCTTAGAGAAGTCCTGAACGAACCTCCTGTAGTAGCCAGCCAAACCCAAGAAGCTTCTGATCTCTGTCACTGAGGTGGGTCTTGGCCAGTTAGTCACAGCTTCAACCTTCTTGGGGTCTACCTCTATTCCATTCTCTGACACTATATGCCCCAAGAATGATATGCTCCTTAACCAGAACTCACACTTGGAGAACTTGGCATACAAGCCATGTTCCCTCAAGGTCTGTAATACAATCCTCAGATGCTGGGCATGCTCCTCTGCATTCCTGGAATACACTAGGATATCATCTATAAAGACAATAACGAAGTGATCCAGGTATGGTCTGAATACTCTGTTCATGAGGTCCATGAATGCTGCAGGGGCGTTAGTTAACCCAAACGGCATTACAAGGAACTCATAGTGCCCATATCTGGTCCTGAAAGCTGTCTTTGGTGTGTCTTTTTCCCTTATCCTCAGCTGATGGTACCCTGATCTCAGATCTATCTTGGAGAAACAACCCGCTCCTGCTAGCTGGTCGAATAGATCATCGATCCTTGGCAATGGGTACTTGTTCTTGGTAGTGACCTTGTTCAACTGCCTGTAGTCGATACAAAGTCTGAGGGATCCATCCTTCTTTCTCACAAAAAGCACTGGAGCACCCCAAGGTGAGGTACTCGGTCGGATGAAGCCCTTATCTACCAGATCTTGCAACTGTTCTTTCAGTTCCTTCAATTCTGCTGGTGCCATCCTGTAGGGAGGGATAGAGATCGGTCTAGTTCCAGGCATCAATTCAATCTCGAACTCTATCTCCCTAGCAGGTGGTAGTCCTGGAAGCTCTTCTGGAAAGACATCCAGAAATTCTCTGACAACTGGCACTGAGGCTGGCTCCCTGACCTGACTATCTAGCTCTCTCACGTGAGCTACATACCCCTGACATCTCTTCCTAAGCAGCCTACGAGCCTGTAGGGCCGATATCAGACCTCTAGGCGTACCCCTCTTGTCTCCTCTGAAGACAACCTCTGACCCGTTCTGATCTCTGAACCTGACTACCTTGTCCCTGCAGTCCAAGGTAGCACCATGGGTAGATAGCCAATCCATCCCTAGAATGACGTCAAAATCTGTCAAGTCTAGAACCACAAGGTCGGCGGAGAGGCATCTTCCCTCAACAAACACTGGACAGTACCGGCAGACTGACTCTGCCACCGTCGGATCACACTTGGGTCCACTGACCCATAGGGGACACTCTAACCCAGAGACCATCAACCCTAACCTCTCAACTGCCCTCGGAGAAATAAAGGAATGAGATGCACCCGGGTCCATTAATGCATACACATCAGAACACCCAATGATGAGATTACCTGACACCACGGTGTTGGATGTGTTCGCCTCCTGCTGAGTCATTGTGAAGATCCTGGCTGGAGCTGATGGACCTTCACCTCGGGAACCAGAAGAAGAGGCTGCCCCTCTCCCTCTACCTCTGCCACTGCCCTGTGTTGTGGCTGGAGCTGCTGGTTGTGCCACACTACCCGAAGCTGTCTGTTGGGGCTGGCCCATGAAAGGTGCTCTAGGACAATCCCGAGCTATGTGTCCCTCCTGGCCACATCTGAAACATGCATTGGTCCCCCATCGACACGCTCCCTTGTGTGGCCTCCCACACCTTTGGCATTCTGCACCATCTGAGCCTGAACTCGAGCCACCGCCAAATCCTAGACCGGATTTCAGCTTGTTCCAGAACTTGTTCTTCTTGGGCTTCTTAGTGCTACTCCATCTCTTACTACCTGAACTCTGAGTAGAGGGTCCTGGCCCTCCTCTGCCTGGGGTCTTAACCCCTGAAGACTGGGTCACTGACTGCTTCACTGACCCCTCAACTATGGCACTGGCCTCCATTCTTCGAGCCATATCTACCACTGTGTGAAAACTCTCCCTCTCAGCTGATTGAATCAATGAGGAGTACCTGGACTGTAATTTCATGACATATCTCCTGGCCTTCTTCACATCTGTATCTAGAGCTTGCCCTGAGAAGGGTAATAGCTCCAGAAATCTGTCTGTGTACTCCTCTATGCTCATGTCTTCTGTCTGTCTCAGTTGTTCAAACTCAATCATCTTCAACTCTCTGGAACTATCTGGAAATGCCCATCCAGCAAACTCATTGGCAAATTCCTCCCATGTCATACTGTCTAGTCTCGGGTCCACATAGCACTTGAACCATTCCTTTGCCTTTTTGCACTTCAGGGTGAACCCTGCCATCTCAATGGCTCTTCTATCATCTGCCCCTAGCTCATCAGTGATCGTCTTCACTGCTCTCAGGTATTCAAAGGGATCATCCCCTGACTTATATTTAGGAGCATCCAGCTTAAGGTAAGCTGTCATTTTCACCTTACTCCCACTGGCTGAGCTAGGTCTAGGAGGTTGAGTATCTGGGGCTACTGGTTCTGTAGGAGGTGGAGGTGGGGATGCAGCATTCCCCGAGGTGGGGTTTGCTGGGTGAGGATGGAAGGATGAGGGTGGATAGGCTGGGTACTGTGGGTACGGTGGATAGAAAGGTGGATAAGGCATGTGAGTAGGGTAGGGATTAAAGCTGGAGTAATCCGACGTACTTCCCATCGGATACCCGGGACTCTGTGCATAGGGTGGGTAATAGGGTGGAAAACCATACCCCGAGGCCTGAGTGCCTCCTTGTGACTCCCCTGTCCCTTCTTCTGACATGCCAACATCCAGATTCCCATCCCTTCTCTGATCTTCTTCCATAACCTCCCTCACATCTGAAGAACTTCCTCCTCTTTCTATCCCCCTTCTACTAGTATCAAAAGACCTTCTAGGGTCCCTTGATACTCTTTCTCTGTTTGTTCTGCATGACATTGCCCTAGGCAATGTGGGAGGACGGGCGCTTGTGCCCTCATCCTCTGGTGGGACTCCTGTCAATCGTGCAGATCGACGAGTTCCTCTCATTCTGTTTCTGAAAAACAGCACATAACTCACAAGCATTAGCATCATATGGTTCATGTGGAGTCACATGAACCTACATCACATACATGGCAAACATAGCATATCATTTATGCGCATGCATATAGTCATGGCATATCACATCATCATAGCAAGACAGGACTCTACATCCTATCCTAGTGGACATGACCTTCCTACTGTGCTTGACCTTCTAGAACATCTATGAGCCCGACACTCTAGGTCCGACCATATGAACCTAGGGCTCTGATACCACTCTGTAACGCCCCGGAAATCCGGACCGCTACCGGCGCTAGGATTCAGGTCGGCTTAAGGCCGCCGGAACCCGTAGCAAGCCTACATACATCCTGTTTACCTGTTTAATCCCATACATGATCAACATCATACATAAAAATTAAAACTTTTCTTTTTCTTCATTCACCAAACTCAACCTGTACATGCACTATGTTCATCATATACATAAACATTAATCCCTCTGTGGGATTTCATCAAAGCCTCAATGGGCAATATATATCCTGTGTTGAGTTGGTTCACATATACATCATAAACTAAGATCATGTACATACCAAGGGATTAACATATACTATGGTCAAGCACAACTCTATCCTCAATAACATAATTACATAAACATAACTGTTCAAAACTTTACATTACATTCTTATCATTTGTCATGTCCACATACTCTAGCTATTACATACATATGACTTTTCTCTTCATTTCTTCTCTATCAATCCCGTACCTGCAAACCTGGGGTTAGGGGAGAGGGGTGAGCTAGATGCCCAGTGAGTAGAACTATATAAAAAAAAAATATTTAAAACATGCTATAATGGAATGCATCATTGCACAAACATTTCACATCATGGACGGACCGACCCAAAAATCCCTCAGCTCCATGCCCGGCCCTATTATGGGCACCACAGGACTTCGTATTGCCCGGCCCTATTATGGGCACCACAGGACTTTGTAAATCGGAGCTATTGCCCGGCCCTATTATGGGCACCACAGGACTTCGTACACAGGACTAGTGAGTCGTGCAATGTCCCTCCTCATCAACCACAATATAATAATGCAATGTAGCATATTCGTGATTCTAATGCAAACATCCTATATTATAGTCATGATGCATGAAACATGATAAAATATTCACTTTCTTAATTTAAAAGATTAAGTATAGTTCCACTCACCTCTGGCTGACTCTGTCAAACTCTCAGCAGCTGGCTCACTGCTGGGGTCCTTGGTTCCTCGGGTCCGAACCTACACAGGTGGACTCCAATGAGGGACCAACATATATAATCATAACTCTAATGTATCCCCCAAAAAAACCCCCTAAAACATCCTGAAAACATCACAGAAAATATGCATGAAATGGCTGAACAGGGCACCTTCGGCGGCACCTTCGGCGGCCGAAAGTCCTGGACAGAGACGAAACTCAGCTAGGTTCGGCGGCACCTTCGGCGGCCGAAGTCCTGGACAGAGACGAAACTCGGGTAGGTTCGGCGGCACCTTCGGCGGCCGAAAGTGCCAGACAGAGACGAAAGTCTCTTTTCGGGGGCAACTTCGGCAGCCGAAAGGCCTGCCTCCCCAGCCATGTTCGGCGGCCGAAAGTACCTTCGGCTGCCGAACCTGGTTTCTGCCAAAGGGCAGAAACTTGGCTCCCTTTGCACATTTCGCCTCCAAATCTATAAATCATGCATATTTTTCAACCAAAGCATGCATACAAGTTCCTAGGGGCCTCAAACATGCATATACCCCATCTACAACACTTCGTTCACACACAATCAAGCTACATTGCTCAAACATCATCAAAACCCATAAACTCAACATATGTCCTAACATGCATTTCTACCCATAGATCTTACTTAAAACTTGTTCAAAACATAAAAAGGGTTCAAGATCGACCCTTACCTCTTGAAGAAACGAGAGGAAAGCGATCCTAGCTTGGAGATGGAGAGATTAAGCTCTTTGAACCTCCAAGCACTCAAAACTTGCTCAAAGCTCACAAATCTTCCAAAACAAAGTTATAAACTTGTTAAAACCATGAAAGATCTAGAGGAAACACTCAAGATCGAGGGAGGAACGGTGGAGACTCACCTTGGCCGACAATGGGAGAGAAAAAGCTCGCCCGTGCGGACCAAGGGGACCCTTTTATAGTGGCTGGCCAGGCCACGTTCGGGGGCCGAATGTGCCTCCGCATCCATGCAATGTTCGGCGGCCGAACATAAGGTTCGGCGGCCGAACCTGCACTTCCCTCACTTAGACTTTCGGGGGCCTAACGTGCCTCCCAAAGTCCATGCATGTTCGGCGGCCGAAAGTGAGTTTCAGCGGCCGAACCTGGGTTTTCCTCCAAGGACTTTTCATGCTAAAACTTATTTAAAATCATACTTAAAAACATTAAAAACATGAAAACATTTTATAAAAACATGCTTTTACCCTTCTAGAGGTTTCTGACACCCAAATTCCATCGGACGGTGGGAATTCCGATACCGGAGTCTAGTCGGGTATTACAGGGAGTTTCATAGAGGTGTTCATAAGCTAGTTTGGTCCCTCATTTGAGTCCATCTGTATAGGTACAGACCAGAGGAACCAGAGAGAGCAGCAGTGAGTACTGCTCCTGAGTTTTCAGAGCCTGCAGAGTCAGTCCAGATAGCCAGAGGTGAGTGGAACTAAACTTAAGGTTTTTAATTGAGTAATGAAATGTTTTGAGCATAGTTCATGCATCATGAGTATATAGTAGGTTGTTTGCATTAGAATCCACGAATATGTTACATTGCATAGTTATTTGTTGATGTGGGTGAATGCTGAATGATCCAATAGTCTCTGAGAGAAGTCCAGGAGCCTTTGACTACGCCCTGGCAATGGTAAGTACAGAGGTGTTATATACACATATATATATATGACAGGAAGACCAGGTGCTCGATTCTACGCCCTGGCACGGCAGAGTTACCGGGACTATGTGGTGACAGGTTTACCCTTGCTGTGGATTGTCTGTGATATGGTGCATTCCATGAGATCATATTTTAATGAGATGTTTTACTGTTCTACTCACTGGGCTATAGAGATCATCCCACTCCCTTAACCCCAGTTTTGCAGGTTCAGTGTATAGTGTACAGAGGAGATCCACAGAGTACAGAAAGAGTAAAGAGATTTGTAATAGTTTAGAGTGGACATGTAATATTAAAGAGATGTAATAGTTGTGTATAAAGTTAGAAATGTGCTTGACTTAGTGATGTTTGTGTTGTAAATCTTTTGTTATGTACATGATCTGTATATATATATGTTTTACAGAGTATGTGAAAAACCAGGCTTAACAGGTATGAGTTAACCCATCTAAAGCAAGCTCTAGTCAGGGGTACAGAGTACAGAGTACAGAGATAGTGCATACACAGGTTAAGCCTTGATCCAGAGAAAAGAGTTTTTATTTTCACAGAAAATGTATGATCATGTATGAGATTTACACAGAGAGTATAGCAGGCTTGCTACGGGTTCTGGCGGCCTTAAGCCGACCTGAATCCTAGCGCCAGTGACGGTCCATTTTGGGGTCGTTACATAAATAGAAGGTTCAAAGAATCAATGATCAATTCTAAAACTAAAATGGATCCTATACTTCAACTAGAGTCCTTTTACCATTGATTTACTCATCTTTTGCTTATTACTCTCTTTTATTACTTAGTCTTAATTTTAGTTTAATATCATCAAAGCAAACCCCTTTATTTTACTTTTATTATTGATTTGCCCTAGTCATTATTAGGAGAGTCATCAGTGTCAAATCCCTGTGGTTCGACCCTATTGCCACTATCTACAAGTTATTTTTGTTGATTACTAATATGTTTATTTTTTTACGGTTTCTACCACTGCTATCAAGTATCAAGAAGAATTATCTTCCTAAACAATAGTCAATTCAAGGGAGTATGTAGTGTTGTTACTATAAGAAGTGAAAAAGAATTGCTGCATAAACCTCATAAAGAGGTAAGTCTTGGGCATGACGAAAGTGAAAACCTGGAGACTGAAATTGCAAAACCTAAAACAAACAATAAACTAATACCAGCACCTGAACAAGTTGAACCTAATGCTTTGATAATTAAACCTCCTTTTCTAGAAAAGTTAGCCAAATAAAAAAAGGAGAAATAAGAGAAGGAGATCTTTGAGACATTGCATAAGGTAAAAGTAAATATACTCTTCATTGATCTAATTAAATAGGTAGAACACTATGCAAAATTCCTAAAGGAGTTGTGCACAAAAAAGAAAAAGCTAATAGGTTACCAAAAGGTTTGTATGGATGAAAATATTTTTATTGTGTTCTAAAGAAAGCTACTTCCTAAATACTAGGACCAATATATATTTGCTATTCCTATTAAAATTGGCAATTGTTGATATGAAAAAAGCAATCTATGATTTTGGTGCATTAATAAATATCATGCCTTTGTCAGTTTTTCAATCTTTGAATATTGATCTACTAAAAGAGATAAGTATGGTGATTCAATTGATTGGCCGCTCTATTGTTTATCTTGATGGGGTATTAAAGGATATATTAGAGCAAGTAGACAATTTGATATTCCTTGCTAATTTTTATGTGGTTCATATAGAGGATAATAAATCCTCTTATTCTTATGATATTTTGTTAAGGAGACCCTTTTTATCCACTACTGAGGCAAAAATAGATGTACATGATGGTACTTTCACTATGAAATTTGATGGAAAAATTATTAAATTTAATATTTATAAAGATATAAAGCATCCTAATGATATATCTAGTGTGTGTAGAGTATATATTATTGAACCTCTAGTTGAGAAAAAGTTTGAATTTCAACATGGAGATAATTTAAAAGTAGTACGTGAACTAAAAACTCACAAATCATTGCCATATGTTGCTTCTATTGTCGAATCACTTATTATTTGTGTTGAACTTTTAACTTCTATTGTACACGCACCAAAAGTGGAACTGAAGTCGTTGCTCAGTCAGCCACCTCCATTTGCGAATGATAATCGCAATTCACACAATTCTAATATATTGTTTCAGAGTTTTTTCAAGCCATTTTATAAAGGGTTCAAAGTGGAATCAACTAAGATCACCTTAAGTGACCCAATACCAATTGTTTGATGGCCATAATATTCAATAAAGTCTAGTTAAGACTATAAATTAGAACTATCTCTTCCCTTATCCCCCTAGTTAAGTTTTATTTTCTTTTGTTCAACTCCATTTTTAAAAAAAAAGAAGAAAAAAAGAAGAAATTATGGTAGAAGGAAAATAGGGATATGGAGTATGCTATGCACAACACGTGATATACTCACACGAAGAAATTTCATGCGTTTTGTTATGCCCACATCCAAATCTACGACTCTGCCAACCCATTAGCAGACCTCCTCCACCCACTAGGGAAGTACTTGAACTTCTATTCTCTTTTATTTATTGATTTAAATGTGAATTTTAAGTGTGGGGAAGAAATATTTTTCATGACTTGCTCAATATGAATTTATTCCATATTGAGGACAATGTGACTTAAGTGTGGGGGAAGAGTTTAGAGAGCATATTCTAATATCCATATCTATGATGTCCATCTACTTTATATTTATTTAGTTAATTGTTTTATGTTAGCTTTGTTTTCTTTTGTTTTATTGTTTTATTTTTGTTTTATATTTTGTTTTCTTCATCATCTATTTATTATTTTATTTTCTATATATATATATATAGAGAGAGAGAGAGAGAGAAAGAGAAGTCTAAAGTTAAGTTGTGACTTTTAGAGTTAGATTAAATTATATTGGGTAGCTAGCACAAATGGCTTCCTTAGTCTTTTTATGTAAATCATGAGTGATTCCAGCATTTGTTTTTATAGGTTGGAATGTACAAGCTCCTATTTAATGAACCAAAATTGCCTATTAAAAGATTCGTTAGTGCATTCTGAAACTTTACTTTAACTTGCTTTGGTGAGTCCCAATGAAGGACAATATCTCAAGTAACCTAGGATGTTAAAAAAAAAAAAGAAAAATAAATAAATAAGTAGTTCACCAACATTGGCTGATTCAAGTGGTATGACACTTATTCTCCTCAAGCAAATATATCCCTTGTAGATGGAGAAACCATATGATTGGAAGGACTATACTTCATAGGGGGCCGTTAATAATTCAAAGCACACCACTAATAAGATAATTTACTATCACTGGTTAGTTTGGGTGGTTCAGACCTATTTCCCTTAAGCAATGGATGTCTTTTGTAAATAGGAAAAACTAGCGTCGGAAGAGTACACTCTCATTGAAGTCGATATAAATCTTGAACCAAGACCATCAAATATGTATATATTAAAAAAAAACTGAACCCTTTTGTTCCTTAGTAAGAGTTATAATTTTAGAGACTTCCCTGCCTAGTTGGATATATGTTTCTTTATGCATTAATCTAAAGTGTTGAACTTAATTCTGTTGTTACATGCTGGAAGTGGGATTGTTACACTTTGGCTTTAAAGCTATGTTGGAATTTCTTCATGCCTTGTACGAATTGATGAGATCTTGTTGTGGAATCGACCTTGCTCACCACATTTTTTTTTTTTTGAAAAACAAGAATTTGCTTTTTTTTTTGTTTCAACAGCCATCAAATAATGGCACCACTAGTCCTTGATAATTCTTTCCCTGAGTTAGGTTAAGTAGCTTCAGGGAGAGGTGTCAGCTTAATTCATATGTGCTAGTTTAATCTCGAGCTACTCTAGAAAGTTATGATTGGTTGAAGGGGTTGATTGAAGGAAATGACATGAAAAAATCATGTTATCAATTGCTTAAAGATCATTTGTTTTGAGTGGAAGCTATAATGAAATAACTTAAGGGTATTTTATTACACCAACATTCTACTTCTGCACTATAACTCCTCCATTTGATAATTAATCTACTTCATTGTGATAAGGTATAAATCCTCCTTTTTGATGCTATATTGCTATTATTCTTTTATAATGTAAGTAAAATTTTAAGTTTTGTATTTATAAATGAAGTTGTGTTATATCCATTCACTATTATAGTTATTGAATATAGTTGTATATACTTGAATTGAGGAATCTAAGAATTGAGAAGTATATAATTGAATTTTTACGTTGATGAATACTTATGAAGTTATGTTTTATGAAGGTTGTTGTCACATTTAAAACTCTGGGATAGGAATAAAGGCACCACTAGTCCTTGGTAGTTCTTTTCCATAGTTAATGTAAATAGTTTTAGGAAAAGTGCTAGCTTAATTCCGTCATGTTAGTTTAACTTTGATGTGCTAGTTTATTCCCAAATTACTTAGTACATAATTTACCTATAGGTAGAGCATTTGAAATTATACCTAAAGGTACCACTTACATTATATATAAAGTTAAATATATTGAAATAGAGCTAAAACAAAACCAACCTATAATAATGTTTTACAACTTCATTTCCTAATAAAAAATTATAGAAAGCTCAAATAAAAAAATAGATGTATCTTAAAATGAAACAAAGTAAAGAGTAAATCAGAGCAAGTTACTGCTAAAAGAAGCTTAGGGATTTTCAATGTACCAACTTGAGGTGCTTGTTAAATCTGACGTGATTACTTATGTGATATGAACTTCCAATATTAAAAAGTATCAGTTTAGTAGGTGAATTTATAAAGGGTAAACTGTAATTTAGTCCCTCTGGTTTAGTGAAATGCAACCTTTTGTCCCTCTGTTTTAAAAAATCTTCAATTTAGTCACTGTGATTTTTCAAAACTATGACATTAGTCCCTCCCGTTAGATTTTCAGTTAAATCACCGTTAATTTTAGTTAAAAAGACTAAAATACTCATTCTCTCTCCTTCCTCTTCCTCTTCTTCTTCTTCTTCTTCTTCTTCTTCTTCTTCTTCTTCTTCTTCTTCTATTTTCTGATCTCCTTCTTCTTCCTCTTCTTCTTCTTCTTCTTCTCCTTCCCGATCTCCTTCTTCTTCTTCTTCTTCTTCTTCTTCTTCTTCTTCTTCTTCTTCTTCTTCTTCTTCTTCTTCTTCTCTTTTCCGATCTCCTTTCTTCTTATGCTAGGATGGCGGCAGAGGCTGAAGACAGTAGACTCTTTGGCGAACTCACTCCGTCGCTCATGCCTTCTGGGACTAGCATAGGTCCCGCGAATCACCACCAACCGGTTGTCGAGACAGTAAGGAAAAGGATCAGCACTCCAAAATTATCCTAAAAAATGGGATTAATGAGTTAGCTAAAAATGAAATCAATTTCAGAATAATGAATTAGCTGACAATTCAATTTCAGGATTAATGAAGTCTGGTTGCTCATTTTAGATTTTAATGCATGTAAAGGAGAAGTTGACAACTTTCAAACTTGATTGCCAAACCCAAGTAAAATGACATCACGACAGCGCACTCTGATGACTGATAATGTATATGATTTTTCCTCTTTCCTTAATTGAAATCTTCGCCTTCTTCTCCCATATGAACTCCTGCTGAAGTCGTCTTCACAAGATCTCTCTAATGAAAAATTCTCTCTTGGCGACCAAAACTAATAAAATATAAGATCGAAATGAGGTTCATTGTTGAAGGATTTCTATCTTGGCTTTTAATTGTTTCATGTGCAAATTCAAGTCCAATCCATGAAACTTTGTCAATTGCATGTCAACCCAATTCAACCCCTATACCAAATCTTTTGAAATCATCTTCACTCCTTAATCCTCTTTATATTCACATACTTTGCAATCATCTCAACAAAATATGAGATGGGTAAACTCCACAACTTCAAATAAGCAGATCTCGTTCTCACACCATTCCATGAGTCAGAAATCCAAGCAGCTGTTCTTTGCAGCAAAAAGAAGGGTTTACAAGTTTGAGTCAGAAGCGGTGGCCATAACTATGAAGGCTTAGCTTATCTATGTCAGACTTCCCCCATTCATTATCATTAATCTCAGGAATTTTCGAGCTGTAGAGGTTGATATTGCAGATGAATCAGCATGGGTTCAGTCTGGTGCGACACTTGGTGAGCTTTACTATGAACTTAAGAAGAAAGGAGATCGGAAAAGAGAAGAAGAAGAAGAAGAAGAAGAAGGAGGAGGAGGAGATCGGAAAAGAGAAGAAGAAGAAGAAGAAGAAGAAGAAGAAGAAGAAGAAGAAGAAGCAGAAGAAGGAGATTAGGAAGGAGATGAAGAAGAAGAAGAAGAGGAAGAAGAAGGAGATCGGAAAAGAGAAGAAGAAGAAGAAGAAGAAGAAGAAGAGGAAGAGGAAGGAGAGAGAATGGGTATTTTAGTCTTTTTAACTAAAATTAACGGTGATTTAACTGAAAATCTAACGGGAGGGACTAATGTCATAGTTTTTAAAAATCACAATGACTAAATTGAAGATTTTTTAAAACAGAGGGACAAAAGGTTGCATTTCACTAAACCAGAGCGACTAAATTACAGTTTACCCATTTATAAATATTAGAAGTTTAAATACTAAATTGAAAATAAATTGACAAAAGTGTGGTTAAATATTTAATACCTAAAGGGTGAGAACGAACTTTAGACATTGAATTTAAGGTTAATTTCATCTTAGCCCTTCATTTGTCAATCAAATAAACTTAAGAAAGATTAACAAGCTTAAATCAAAAGTTGTCTTCTTCCATGCCAAGCTAACTTAGCCATAGAAAAGAAAAGGTGAGCTTTCTTCATTTTCTAATCCAAATTCTTCATCAAATCAAAAGTTTTCCTCAATCAAATCTCTTCCTAAGAAAAAGAACTAAAGAAAAGAAAGACATAAAATTGAAAGGTTTTAAGATTGGAAAGTTAAGGTTCCAAGTTGACTTAGCTTGAAAATCAAGGGTAATAAAGAACTTCATCCTTTCATTCTTTCATGCATTAAATTGAAGTTTAAATATTTAATTTTAATGTTCTTCAATTCAATATTAAAACACAACTTGACATAAGTTAAGGAACTTCAAAGGGAAAGGAAGTAGTAGAGAAGTAAAGGTGGTGAATTAAAGAACTTTTTTGAAAAGATTTAGTGTAATTTTATTTTATTTTTCCATTGATTTTTCTTTGATTATGCTTAAGTGGGGTTTGATTTTGGATGTTGAAAATATTATTTTGAATATGTAATTATGTTAAATGAATTATGGAAGACTTAAAAAAAGATAGGTAAGCATGGAAGTGTTAATCAAAACTTGGCAAATAAAAACTCTGGTTGGGTATCTTGAATTTAGAAGGTTGTAATTTATTATTTAATTGTCTGAATGAAGTGTATCATGATCCAAAAGAAATCTAAGATGGATTAAAACTTTCATAGAGACCATTTCATGATTTTGTACCTAAGATAGTGAAAAGTATAAGTAAAATAAAAATTTTACTAGGATTAGTACATCCACATAATGTGTACTAATCATGTTATAATTAAATTTGTATTTTGTGAATGAGGTAAGACTAATGCCAAAAAACCCATAAAAATTACGACTAAAACTTTTTTTCTTGGTAAATAGAGGAGGAATCAATTACAGATAATAATTAGAACTATTTATTCCTCATTGTCTTGTAAGACTAGAGGAAACAACTCAGAAGGTGCAGAGATAAGGACTTCCATTTGAACTCTAACTCTGGATGCCATTGAGGCAAGAAAGTCTACATAAGAATTGACTTCTCTTAAAACATGATTGAAAAGCACAATATCTATTGATTCAATCTGGTTGTGAATCTATTGAATGATCCATTCATAGAGACTCTTATGCTATAAAATTCATTCAACATTGAAATAACAAACAAGTTGTCACATTCCACCTCTAATCTATTAAAACTCCACTGTTTAGCAAGCTTGATACTAAGAAGAATAACTTGTAACTCGGCATTTAGGACTTCCGATTGCCCAAAGGAGGTGATGAAGCCTTTAATTCATCGGTCGTCATTGTCACAAAAGATACATCTACCTGATGCAAAATTGTCTTTTAGGGAGAAGCTTTATAGAAGGCACCGAAACCCAGTTCTATATGCATTTTTGTGATAATGGAATTCTTTGATAGGTTAAAAATTGGCATTGGATATGGGTTGGTATCCTACCTATTTGGCCAATCTCTAAAAAATAAAAAATCATATCTTAAGTTAGGGTGATCGAAATTAAGTGTATCAAATCTTATGAAAAATCTAATATATAAATACATAATTTTCATGAGAGACCTTAGCCTAATTCAATTTCTAAGATGCCTTAAAATTTAACACAAGTTTTAACAGAATGTAGCCATAATGTAAAACAGGTTGCAAAAATTTGACATGGTTGATTTTTCATGAAAATTATGAACATGCTTGCTTGATATTTATTCATGCTTTATGAATATAGTAGCTTACTAACTAAACTTTTTATGTGTCAAGAGGTAAATAGAAATAACTAATACATGTTTGCTTGGATTTTGAAATTATTACTTGAAATATTTATGCTAGTTCACTGGAATTGTTAAGCGAACGATAATGTGTACCAAATATGTTATGCAATCGATATTGAGTACTCAATGGCTTGAGATTTGTAAAGTTATGAATATGTGTATTTTGATATATTTTCTTAAAAATCCTCTTGAAATGGTGCAAAATAGCACATAATTTTATTTGAACTAAATTAATATATGATATTAAATATGCTTGGCCTTAGTAAACTCAATGAAAGTCGATGTAGTATATAGGTATGACATACCATATACATAGTTCTATAATGCAACTACCGGTATGTAATTTGTTTTTGAGGCTATATATATTAGATATCCCATAAGTATGGTTACAAAGCTCCGCCATCATAGTCTTGACCTTCGAGCTTACCAATTGACACACTGTGCCTATAATTGCAATTCTTTATGTACACAATTTGTCCTGCTATATATTTGTAAGGGTTGAGAATTAATGTCAAGGATATAAAATGAGTCAACCTGATCTTTCTCTCAACATAGTACTAGGAGTGTAAAGTTGGTCTCGACCTGGACTTCTATATATGCCACATCATAAACATATAGCAGAGGGCTAGTGGGCCATCGAAGACTTACCATTCACCAATAAAAAAATATATATGCAGCATATTCACAAATCTAATGCAAACATCCTATTATAATCGTCACATTTAATGCATGAGCAAACTTCCTTCAATTTGTTTAGTTCTAACTAAATAAAGTTTAGTTTTATTCACCTTTTGTTAACACATTGTATGCATCTCATTAGCAACTATCTCACTGCTAACTTCAACGGGCTCCTAAGTCTAAGTCTAATCCTAGACAAACTGAACCAAATAAATATAAGTCTAATCTTAGACAAACTGAACCAAATAAAGGATCAAAATATAATATTAAAAACTCTATAACTACCCTAAGAAACTCCTAAAAGCATATGAGAATATATATAAAGGAAGCATTAAAAAAGACTAATCAGAGGACTTTTAGTGGCCTGAAGTTCTAGTAAAAAGGCAAAGGTCCACATTTAGAAGCATTTGTCGCAACTAAAGCTGGCTGCCACACTAGGTTTTGGCTGAGTACCAAAACCTAATTTTGTACTTGCTTCCTTACTTTCAAACATTTTTCAAATAGTCCCAAACTCCACTCAAAACATTTCTAAAAGGTTTACAACAACTAAAACAAAGAAAAAGAGTAATACACATTCAAAATCTATAAAAAAGATGGCATTAGAAAAAGTTTGATCCCACTCTTTGCACAACTATGCTCTAGACACACATGCATCAACTTAAAAGAAAATTACTTGTAATGCAACTTCCGTTTTCTCAAGAAAAGCAAGATTTCCTTTAAAAAACATGACTCAATTAATATAACGAACTTAACTCATATTACCTTAATCATGCCGTATATTCTCTCTCTCCCATACCAACATGTAATGCCTTAATATATCTCCCATGAACCAAAAAAATCTTAAAAAGGAAAATTTTAAGCTTAATTTACCTCTTTGGCAACAAAAATACTAAGAAGAAGATTTTGGAGGAACACTTCACTTGTTTGCTTAACTTCCTCTTTGAAAGATTTGGGTAAACAAATTGAATCTTCAAATCCCTTAAGTAGCTTTCAGTTTGAAAAGTCAAAGGAAATTAAAACGAGAGGCAATAACTCATTTTATGCTTGAGAATAGAGAAATTCCTCTCCATTTGTGGGTTTCAAATTTTATAAGTGGGTCTCAAGACCATTTCGGTAGCCAAAGATAAATTTTACTTTAAAATTATCTTTTTAAAAAGTACATAATTGCATTTAAAATTCATATATCAAAAGCCTATTTTACCTTTTTTTTTTAAATTTTAAATCTGAAATTCTATATTCCAATGAGATTTCATAGAAATGCGGAATTCTGCCACTAAAATTTAGACAGTTATTATAAAAATAGTATAATAATCTATTCTTATTTAATAATTTTTTATTTATTAAATAAATTTCTTACATAAATCCCAAATAGTTAAATGAATTTTTTAATACTTAATTGTATTTAATTATTTTTTAATATAATTTTAAAAAATACAGAAAAATAGTTAATGGAAATAAAATTTCATTTTTAAAGAAAATTGCTTTGAAAAATTATCACTAGGCGACGGATAAATCAATTCATTATTAATGAAATGGTTTTGCAATAATAAATTTGTCACTAATTCTCACTAGGTTGTCGCTAATATTTTTAGTGACTAAATTGTTGCTAATAAATTGTTAAAGCAAAAAAAGATAATTATTACTAAAAAAATTATGTCAGTAATAATATGATTTGGCAAAAATAAATCATACTAATTCATTTTAATGATATTTAATGACAATCAATTTCAGTCATTCTAATTCTTAACAAAAAACAATTATACAACAAATTAACTTTATGAAGAAATTTAATTTTTAAGAAAAATAAATCTAAGCAAATATTATTATAATTGATGTAAAAAAAACTCTAATACTATTTTAATAAAAATTCTAATTTATATCAAAAAATTTATTATAATTTATAATTTGTTATTATGAGAGAGAAGAAAGTAGAATAATGAAATGGCTTAAAATACTTGTGATATTTGAAACTAAATTTTAATCCGCTACTAAAATTAATTATTTAAATTAAATTTAGGAATTTAAATTCGTCATAATTTTACTTAAATATTTTTTATTATAATTATATAAATTTTTAAAAAAAATAATTTCAATAGTAATTAAAAAATTCTAAATTACTCATAAAGATGTTGGTTTTACAAAATTATAATTGACTTTATAATTTTTTTAAAAAAGGTAGAAATCCTTTTTTTTTTTAAATCCATTTCTATAAAAAAGATTATTAAGGCTATATTATGTGTTTAAAATTAAAAGATGAATATATTATTATGTTTTATTATATAGTAAAAATATATTTAAAATTAAAAATAATATATTTGTAAAATCAATTCTTTTAAATATAAAAATAAATTACATGTTCTACGAGAAAAAAAAAACTATATATATATATGCACGTTAGTATTATTTAATTTTTTTTTATTGAACGTTATTATTGAAGGCAACTCGATTCACCCAATTATTGAAGATAATTTTAATGAAACCATGATTTGGACCTTAATATAAAATTTATAATTTATAATTAATTATACATTTGCATATCATTCATATGACCTAAACACAACTCAATAAAATAAGACCCCACACAGTGTTCAACCCAGTGGCGTGCTACCTGCTAAATTGTCTGAATTTAATAAAATAATTTTAAATATATTAAAATTATAAATATTTAAATAATAATTAAATATATTATAAATATTGTAACACAATTATAATTAAAAATAATAAAATGATTCGATATTTTATAATTAAATATATTTAAAAAATTAATGTATAAAAGACAAAAATAATATGTGACTATCCATAATTATTATATATACACACATTTAAGATAAATATAATTTTATTTATAATATATAATATATTTAAAAAATTATAAAAAAATATGTATAAAATTAATTCGATTTCAATATAATTTTTGAATGGTTGTTAATGAAAAATTAGAATTGTAACATAAATTTAATTTAAAATTTTATAAAATCGTGCATAAACTTAATATATATATATACATATATATATATATATTAAAGTTTAGATATTTTCTTATCATATAATTTATTTACAAAATTTATTTTGAATATTTTAAATTGATACCTAAAAATTTGAGATATATATACAAATATTTTAAGTTTAAAAGTCCGTTTTCTCGTAAAAGTAATTTATTTATGAATAATTTTATAAAAAAATTATTTTTTAATAATTTTTTGTATTGTGATATTAAAAGAAAAGGATGCTAACAAGGTTTATGTATTGACATTTAGTATTAGTAATAAGATTTTATTTTCTTAAAATTATCATGGTACAATTTTATTTATTTTTTTAAATATATTTTTATGTACTGATAAAATTAAATTAATTTACATTTTATTTATTTACAGAAAATAATTTATTTTTAAAATATTTCCTTCTGTCGTTGAGTTTTAATTTAAAAAATAAAATTTAGTAACAAAATTATGCACAGAAGTTTTAATAAACATTTTAAATATTTCATTTTTTTAAAAAATTATTTTTAATAAAAAATATTTTTTTAAAATAAATTTTATAAATAATTCTAAAAATATAAAAAATATTTTTTTTAAAAAAATAAACGGAGCCTTTAGGAACATTTAATTTTTAATAAGAGCTGGTCTTACTTTTCCAGCTACACCGGAGCTAAAACAGAGCGCTTGGAAATAAAGCCTAATGAAAACAGGGGAATTTCAACAAGGAAAAAAAAAAAAGGAAAATCAAAACGGGAAAGAGAAGGGTCGTCAAAATTGGCAGGCGCAGCCGCGGCAGTAGCTTCCTTCCAGAATGTCTAATACGCCTAAAAAAATTCTCTAAATTTTTTTTCCAAAAAAAAATCATTTATATGTAAAAATTAAATTAAAATTTTTTATTATTTACGATATTAAAAAATAAAGGATGCTTGTAAATTTATCTATGAAAAAATTTTACGAAAAAAAATGAAAAATTTAATTATTTTAATAAATTTATTAAATTTTTAAAATGATTTTATTTAATTTTTAAAAAGAGGATATATATATATATATATATATATATATATATATTTTCTAATCACTTAAATTTAAAACAATAGAAAATAATTTATATCTAACATTTAATATGTTGACGTATTAAAACAAGGGTTAATTATACAAACATTTGAATAATACAATTATTAATAAGTTGATTTATATTTTTTGAAATCTATTAAATATCTTGAAGTTTTGACTCGGTTAAAAAACTTTCATCTCTTCATTAATTTATTATTAATATTTAAAAAAAATCTTAAAATCTAATAGAAAATCTACCCTATTAGTCCATTTTTTCATAAATAGAAGCCAATGCCAAAATTCAGCGACTGAATAACTATTTATTTGAAAATTTTCTCAATAAAATATAGTTGGAATATTCTTTAATAAGGGGTGAAAGGATTATAATAGAGTGGTTCAATGAGTTTGTTAAATCATCAATAAAAAAAAAAAAATTATGAAATGTCATTAATTATTATTTTAGTTATTTATAACATTTTATTTGCAGCTGTGGAAGGACAAGGGAAACGACATTGGAGTGGGGGTCCGCGAGGGACGACTTCTACGGTTTCTAACAACCATCAACGCAGCAATGCTTCTGAAATCGGCCGGCTTCATTACCGGTTCAAAGATTAATGTCAACGCCGAAGGTTTTCTTTCTTTCTTTCTTCTTTCTTTCTTTCTTCTTTCTTTCTTTCTTCCTTCTTTCTTTTTTTTTTTTTAATTGTTTTTATAATTTTTTGACCAAACTTTTATTCTTACCAAGCAACTTCCTGACACTAAAACATATAAAAATACTCCGTAGTCGTATCCGTCCATCTCTCTCCATCTCTCTCTCTCATTCTCTCTCTCATTCTCTCTCTCATTCTCTCTCTAGCAACTCTGCAACTATTGACATAGCTTTTGGCTTGGGAAGGACAAGTGCTATGGCAACTGAGCAATCCGAAGTTACATTTGGGCCAATAAAATATAGATATGGACAACTAGCTAAGGCAACGGATCATTTCTCCAACAATTTACTCCTTGGGGAAGGTGGTTTTGGTCAAGTTTATAAGGGATCTCTAGATGGTAAAACCAATATTGCTGTTAAGAAACTTAAATGTCTTCCGGAACAGAGCAGAGAAGGGTTGACGCATGAAATTATGGTAGTCAGCAGTGTCCGTCACCGGAATCTTGTTAGGCTGCTTGGTTACTGTATCGATGGAGCTAATGGATTGCTTGTATTTGACTTTTTCCCCAATAAGTCTTTAAAATCTCATTTACAGGGTAAGTAATTTTTCATCCCATTCAGATGTTCATTTTCTCAGTCAAGAAATATAATAAGAAATTTGTGTTACAGGAAGAAAGGAGATTTTGGATTGGCCAAAACGAATGAAAATTGCCTTAGGTTCTGCAAAAGGGTTGGAATATCTACATGAACACTGTAAGTATAAATTTTGTTATTGCATGCTATGAACTAAGCTTTTAGCTATTAAGTCTTTGTCACATAATTTTTTTTCCTTTTGCCCCCAAAAATCAAATTATGCCCTTTTGCAATTTAATTTAAACAACAATATAAATTTTTTATAGAGAAAATTTAAGTATGATATAGTGTATAGTGTGGCCTCTCTTTTAGTGAGAATGATCCATAAAACTATCATAAAAGTAAAAATAAGTAGATCTCTCGAATTTCATACCGATCGAAAAGAGTGATGTTGATTATATTAAATTAAAAAGTCTAATTATAATTACCAATTTTTTAATTTGAATTCCAATTTTATAGCTGAATTTTTTTTTATAAGAATATCAAATATCTTTTATACATAATTTCCCTTTAAATATTATTGAAAAGCTATATAAGAATAATGTCACTTGCTAGGCGTTTAAAGTATAACTCTACTTAGTCTGACAAGAATCTTAGAGTGTAGGCTACATTTTATTCAATTTATCTAGTCTAATTGGAACTTATTTAATATTTTAATTATAATTTAGAGATAAATTTAGATAAAAATTAAAATCTTGATATTTTTAAACTTTGTTGTATAATTTAAAAATAAATTTATTTTTTTGAAAAAAAAAAATTCTATACCTCTCTTCTCTCCTTCTCCCCTTTCTCTCTCTTCCAATTTCTCTCCCTTTTTAAGCAAAAACTGCAATAGTCCCTCCCAAGTCCTCTTTGTTCTCAATTTACAAGAGATTCATGGGATAAGGTAAAGAAGTTAAACTTGTAGCGAAACCCAGCCTGAGATTAGGTATGTAAATACTTCCCCATAGCTGTAAGCTGAAGCACCGTAAAACTAAAGAATCATCACCAATTTAGCTGTTTTATGAAAAAATTTATAGAAATTGAGTCTACATAAAATCATAATATAAAATCATAATAGAGTTCATATAAAATCATATATATATACAAACCGAATCGACGGAAAATTATAATGTAAAATGATAGTAGAACCCATATAAAATTTTGTACATTTATAATACGAATTCATGTAGATTTGAGCGAAGAGTAATATTTTTTAATAGGTCAAAGTCAACAAATAAGAAGCAATCTCTCTTGATGACATTTGACAATTGTATATTCTCCGACCTGAGTCTTGTGACTAGGGGTGAGCATTCAGTCGGTTCGGTTCAAAATCGAATCGAACCGAATAAATCGAAAACCAAAATTTTAGTGTTTATAAAAATCGAACCGAATCGATTCTGGTCAGAAATCGAATCGAACTGAACCGGTCTGATTCAGTTCGATTCGGTTCGGTTTGATCGGTTTTAATTTTTAATAATTTTTTTATTTTTTACATTTTATTTTTAGTATTTTAAAATTTAATTAAAATATTTTTATCTTAATATGATTTAATTTCTCTATATTATTGAAAAACATATTATTATCACTAGTCGGTTCGGTTCGGTTCGGTTTTTTTGGTTTTTTTCTGATCAAAACCGAACCGAACCGAAATAACCGAAATTTCTGAAATTAAAAACCGGACCGAACCGAAATGTATAAAAAATCAAACTAAAATTTCAAATTGATTCGGTTCGGTCAATTTTTTCGATTTGAACCGAATACTGCTCACCCCTACTTGTGACTGATCAATGGAGCAGATGTAGGACCTTCATTCTACTAGAGAGGTCAAAAAGTTTCCAATTCTACTTAGGAGAGAGAATGATTTTTTTTTCTTTTTATACAATTTGAAGACCTTTTCAAATATTATATTATTATGTCAAAACTTAAAAATTTGAGATTAAATCGCAAAAGGGCATAAAATTTAAATTTTTACCGCATTTTTCTTTTCATGTTAACTATATGCATATATCTATTTTGAATTTCTCTACTTTAATTCATCTTTTAACTATATACTTATGTTTTAGGTGATACCAAAATCATACACCGAGATATTAAATCAGATAATATTCTTCTCGATAATAATTTTGAAGCAAAGGTAAGATAGTTTTATGATAAATATTTTTTTTATTTATTCTCCATTTATCATTATCTATTTTTTTAAAAAAATTAAATAAATATTTATAAAAATATGCATGATTTTTTTAAATAAATATTTTATAAGTTAAAAAAATAAATTTTATAATTCTAAAGTAAAAAATTGATAAAAGAAAATTGAATTATTTTTTTATTCCAAATTAACGGGAGGTTAGTGACCACATAATTCTAGAGACAATAAAATATCACTTAACAAAAGTTTATTAATTATAGTAAATAAAACTTTAATCTATATAATTAAAATCAGAGTCAGTAGCGTAGCTACAAATTGTATTATGAGGTTCCATTTATAATTTACATATTTATATAAAAATAATGAGATGAAAGTTAATTTGGATTTTTTAAAGATAAATTTATTAAATAATTATTACATTAATAAAATTATAACATAAACATATATAGTCCATAATATAAATAAAAAATTATTAAAGTAAATAAAAAAATAATTATCTTATCATAAAAATTAAGAACATAAACATATTCTATGGTATAAATAAAAAATTATTCAAATTAATAAAAAATATTTATGTCATTATTATAAATTAATAATAGAAAAGATATTACAACAGTACAATAATTTTAATAAAATATTAAATTATAATTAATTATTCACAATTTTAGATAAATTACTATTTCTTAATGATATTTATCTGTAAATTGATAGTTATTCTTAATTAAAATTTTAAAATAAAACTTTTTAGAAGAAAAAAATGGTAGGAGATATTATGGTTTGAGAGCTATTGGTCTTCGTCCATATTTAATGACGATTCAAAAAATTTAGTCAATAGAGCAATATATATATTTTAATTTTTTAATTTAATAATGTGAATAGTATTAATGCAATTGAGCTTAGGAAAATATGTATTATTATGTGTAAATTAATTTAATTTAGTGTAATTTTATTTATTTTTTTACCTTTGAGTAGTATTTTAGTAAAAATTAAAATATTGATTTAAATTTAATATAAATATAATAAATAACTAACTTAAATATAAAATAAATTAAAGGATAAAATTAATAAATTTAGTGAATTATAAAAACAAATTTGATAAATTTAGTGGTGGCAATACTAAAATACTTTAATTATATAATGGATTTTAAGGAGGAAGTGAAAGCAAGTGCCTTATTGCCCCATGGCAAATCCGCCCTTGTGTACACCAACATAACCCTGCACATAGTGGAACACTGAATTGAATGCCATAATTTTCTTCTCATAAGATATTGGGAAAATTGTAGGCGCTCATCAAACTTCTCTTAAAAAAATATATTCTTCTTCTCTTTTTTTTTAAAGCAATTCTTCATATTTTTTTTATATCCTTGAAATGATAAATTTTGAGATAATTTAAATGAATGGAAAATTTTTTTTTCTTAATTTGTGTTTTTAGAAAAACGTAAAAATTTAATTCTTTTAAATTTTTATTGAATTCTTAATTATGAGATTTGATTTTGAATTAAAAGTAAATCTTATCAAAATTATCAAGAAACAAATCTTATCAAAATTATAAAAAAAAATGATTTTATTTGAGACTATTTATATTAAATTTATTTTTTTATATATAAAGGAGAGAAGACCCATAAATAAAAGTAGGAGTAAAACAATATAGAAATCGTACGAGACCAAACTCTAAGGAGGTGAGAAAATTGCTGAAATATAAGTGGAGAGTTCATAACATTGTTTATCAGTTTATTTACGACATGATTTGCTTCCCTATAAGTATGACAAATTTGCATAAGTCATGATCGCCGAATAAGCTCCTAACATTGAGCTAACTCATTAGCAAATCTAATAATGTAGTCCCATCAATAGTGAGAATATCCAAAGTAGCTTTGGAGTCCAGTTCCACAATTAAATATCAAAAACCTAACTCCCATACCAATTGAAGACATAAGCACTACCAATAACTCTGCTTTCATTAAAGAACAAAACTCAAAACGAACTAAGAATCCACTAATCAAAACGTCTCTATAATCTCGCAATACACCACCTCTCGTTCCAATTCGGGTTTTCTTTGAAAGATCCATTAGTGTTTAACTTGATCCATCCCTGCTTAGGAGCTTGCCACGAAATATTAAGCATAACACAATTCTCTCTCATGCTTGTGTTCGGACATAAATTCTTCCTAGCCAATAGATTACCATACACCTGACGAGATAACATTCTCCTTTTCTCTTATAACTTACAGTCGTATACTATGAAAAACCCACTCATTCCTCCAATGCCAAAGCCACTAAAGTGTAATACACAATATCCGCAAAGGATTAGAGTCTGTGTAAAGAAGGCAATCAAATTCATAACTAGCCTTAAACTATATCTAGACTTTCAGAATATTATTAAAACTTTTATTTTTATTTTTAACATTGTAATTATATAATAAAAGCTTTTCTCTTAAAGATATTATCTGCGATTCGCATAGGGCCTAGTTTTAATTTTCTGCTATAGAAATGGAGTCATCTTCTTTTTATTCTATTAACGCATTAATTTCATAATTAGATGTAATTGACAATTTAATTTTGTTATGTGTGTTTTGGATATTAACTAATATAATAAGTCTGCTAATATACTTAGAAAAATTTGTTCAGGTTGCAGATTTTGGAATTGCTCTTTTTTTCCCAGATGCTGATGTTACACACCTCACAAAATCAGTTGTTGGAACTGAAGTGTAAGATACAATATTTTTGTCTCTATCCTTTTTATGAAAGGTTTTTTTTTTTTTTTTAAAGTAATTAATTACACTGCTTATGGTATCCTTTTCAAGGCAGGAATGATAAAATGTAAAATTGAATACAATGAAAAAACAAAGAAAACACAAGTTTTTGAGCTTGTTAGGTCAATATTTTATTTTTTCTAAAAAAAAAGTTATAAACTCGAACTCTGTTAAATCTTTCAAATGCAGCTATGTAGATCCAGAAAATCCTGAAAAGGTTTCTGAAAAGTCAGATATTTACTCTTTTGGAGTGGTATTACTAGAGCTAATAAGTGGGAGAGCTATTAGACATCAAGGCATTAATATTGTTACTTGGGTAAGACTCTAATTCTCTATAATATAATATAAAGTATATAATAATTTTAATAAGTAAAATGATTATTGATATTTTTAACTTGATATATAATTCTTATTTTTTGGTAAAATTTTTCATAATTGATTAGTGAAGTGATAAGCTTCATATGGAGTATGGACAATGATGACATGTAGCAAAGACACCTTTAGACACCTTTAGATGATACAGACTATATCCAATGGCTAAGCCTTTATGGTCTTTTGTTGGTTTGGTTGAGTTGGGAAAAGCCATAATATGAGTGCTTGGCAAAAATTGTAAAGCTTATTAACAGCTAACCCTATCTATAAGGCTGCACCCTCAAACAAAATCAAATCTTCTACTTTAAATGCCTTTTCAGTCCTACCTCTTCCGGCTGGCTACTTCATATGATTCCTTGCAAGCAGCAAATTCTCCTTCAAAAGATCGACAACTTATTGACTTCATGGAAAATTCCTTTTTTAGCTTCTAAAAGTGAAGAAATAAAGACTAAAAGTGGACCTAAAAATTTTAAGACAATAGAGACCTTTAGGATTTGCTTTCTTCATCTTCATTTAGGATTTGCTTTATTCATCTTCATTAGGCCCAATTCCCTTAATCCAATTACAGCCATGCATACTCTTACGCCTCACGCATGCACTATGCTTCTTTTGCTTTCCATGCTTATCAAGGTAGTGATATGCACTATTGCTTCTTTCGCTTTCCATGCTTATCAACACCATGTTTGCATGGTCTACTATTATTGAATATTTTTGTCCTTCCTTCAGGAACATCACTATTAGAATAACTACTCTTGCCATGATCCAAGCTCTACTCAATTAAATAAAATCAATAATTATATTTTTATTTAGAAGAGTTAATACCAATACTCTTACAAAAGAGCAATTACTATAAATATCACCTCCATATCGACAGTTTACGAAAATATAGAATTGTAGTTTACACGAAAGTTAATTTGATATTTCTACTTTTACATCCATCCCATTTAACTTCTAAACTTTATAAAATTATAATTATTTTTTTCCTAACTTTCGTCTGAAAAATCACTTGGTATTTTTGTATTTATTTATATTCCATTTTATATCTATAAGGTTAAATAAGATGATATAAATTTAAATTATCTTGAATTGCACATAATATTTAAATTATTTAGGTTTATTGAAATGTTGGGTTTATTTTTTATTTTGAGAATCATTTTCAAGTCAGTATTTTGATTTGATCTATCCATCGAATCGCCTAAATAAAACATCAATTTGTAAATCAAGGATTGCATGTTGTTGTCGATAAAGAGAAGAAATGTTTTTAAATTTAATTTTTGAATAATAATATTAACTTGGAACTAAGTTAAAAGGATTAATATGTTA
Source organism: Manihot esculenta (assembly GCF_001659605.2). Classification (NCBI taxonomy): domain Eukaryota; kingdom Viridiplantae; phylum Streptophyta; class Magnoliopsida; order Malpighiales; family Euphorbiaceae; genus Manihot; species Manihot esculenta. Next base: position 13,493,431 of record NC_035163.2, on the reverse strand, counting down.
TTAAATTTTAATTTATATTATACTATTTTAATGTGGAAATTCTATATCTAGCAAATTCTACCTCCTAGGCTTTTGATAATCACTTATTTATTGTAGCAACCTGTTATTCAGATTAACAAACATTTACAAATATTGTTAAAATTAAAGCTTAATTTTATGTAAAATAATTACATTTTTATATTATTATTTTTCAATATTCAGGCAGAGAATCGAATACAACCAGCTTTGAATGGACAAAATATGGATCTTATTGATTCCAAATTGCAAGGTAAATACGAGGAGAAAGAAATGAAACGGATGATTTCTTGTGCTGCAGACTGTGTTTATAAACCTTCAAAACTTCGTCCACAAATAAAGGAGGTATATTATTGTTGTCGTTATTATTATTATTAGAGATTTCATAATTTTAGTTAAATAATTTAAATTAAAAATTTATTTGTCAAACATTTAAAAATGAGAGGTCACGTAAATAATGCACAACTTCTTTATTATTACCATACAGGTAGTCCGAGCTCTTGAAGGATACGTACGGGATGGTAATTACAATAATTTCCTGGATATCTCTATATATATATATGCAGTAGAATTAAAATGTTAATTATCTTATAACATTAAAACACCTGATTTTAAAAAAAAAAATAATAATAATTAATGGAGTTTATATTAAGAAGAGAGATGGGTGCCATTAAATTTAAATGTAATATATAGGATTAGTATTAGGTTTTACTCTCCCTTTTCATAGTCTTTCTAATTCAATGCATGAGGAGGGTCAACTGAGAAAAGATTAGAGATTTCTACGTTTAACTGGATTAATTTCTATATCTTTGATTCCAACCGAGAGTTGATATCATATTGATATTCACAATACGTGTGCCCTTCCAGTTTGAGTGCTAGTTTTTGCTTCAGTTTTTTAGCAGTTGTCCCTGTCCCTTATGATCTAGGCATAGTTACTTTTCATTTCCTTTTCCCCACGCAAGTGAAAGAAGACTAAGGCCTTTCTTGAACTATGCATATCCTCTTTCCTTTTGTACATTTGCAATGATCAAGTGTGTGGCTTAGTTTACTCTCTCATGACCGGAATTCTTTTATAGTAATGACATATAAATAATCTAAGATCTATCTTTTTTGGAATGTCCTAAATATACTTTTATTTTTTTTCTTTTGGCTTAATACATTCTAGAAGTGGACTAAGCAATCTCAGGCCTAGAAGAATTTTTCATAACCTAAATCTTTCATAATTGTTACAAAGAATTTTTCACAACCTAAATCTTTCATAATTGTTACAAAGAATTTTTCATAACCTAAATCTTTCAAGCTGAGCTTAATTTTTCTAAAAATAAAAAAATAAGGAAAATATAAGCAGGTTCTCAATCAATCACAGTGACATCTTTAGACGCCTCACTGATAGCTCTTCATCTACAATAATAATAAACTCCCTCAGCACCACCTAATCATTAGTAAACTACAATGAATTAGAGAACAAATCATCAAAGAAAGTGCATAAGAACAATTCATGAATTAAGTTTCAGAGAAAATAGGAAGCAAACCCTAACCTTGAAAACTAGATATAAATTTCATGTAACCTTTAAAAGATTTAGTCACGTCACTGATTTAATGAATTTTATAAAAGATTTTTAAAAAATCAAATAAATTGAAAATTCATAGGCGGATCAAAATTGGGTGCAAATACCATTAAGTTTATTGAAATATAAACTCTGCATTATTTATTAAATTAGTTTATTTTTTGACATTTTGAAAATTATAGTTTGTTGTTTTAGGAATAAAGTAAAAGTTATTTGATGTTATTCTCTCCATTATTCTTTTGATAAATTTAGTGGTGTCTTTCTTTTACATACTCTAATTTAACCTTCTCTTCCTTGACCTAGATAACCCTAACCTTGGTGGATCTCGTCAAAATTGCACAAAACCTCAGGAGCCAATATTTATTCCAAAAACTGATAAAGGCACAGAAGCTAATAATTATCATAGAACCTTTGAGAAACCTTCATCTAGTGGGAATTCTCAAGTTTATAAGCCAAGGCGTTTTACTTATCAAAAACTGAGCGAGGCAACTGAAGGTTTCTCTGAGCAAAATTTTCTCACTCAAGGTGGTTTTGGTGCCACTTATAAGGGATTTCTAGATGGTAAGATTGTTGCTGTTAAGAAACTTTTTGATCTTCCAAATGAACAAAAGGTAGAAGAATTAGAGAAGGAAATTGAGGTCGTTAGTAAAGTGAGCCATTCAAATCTTGTCAACCCAATTGGCTACTGCATTGAAAAACAAGGTAGACTGCTTGTTATAGAGTTTATTGCTAGCAAGTCATTGAAAGCTCATTTACATGGTAAGTTCCTCTCCTGCTCTATGAGATATATTTACACACAAAACTGTAGACATGATTTTAGAAATTTTACAAATACGAAATGAGATTGTAGGAAATGAGAAATTGGCATGGTCAACAAGAATGAAAATCGCTACAGCATGTGCGAAAGGCTTGGAATATCTCCATGAAAGTTGTGAGTGTGAGCTTCAATATTGATTTTTGGCTTGGCTAGTTGGCTTTATGAAACATTTTTTTGTTCCATTAATATATTTCTTATTGAAGTTCTGTATTCTTTATTGTTTTATATATATAGGCAAAATCATGCACGGAAATATCTCATCAAATAATATTTTTCTTGATAATAATTTAGAGCCAAAGGTAATTATATATATGTCAATTTTAATAATTTTATTATGTTTAGTTGAAATATACGCGACAGCAATTTATTAATCCTAGATATTTTCTTTTTCAGATTGCAAGTTTTGGATTGGCAAAATTTTACCGACCATCTTTCAAAACCAACATGTAAGATTTTCTCCTTTCTTTTTTCTTTATAATGCTTGTTTTACTTAAATAGCTTCAGTAGTTGCGTTGTAATTAGACTTATCAGAGGAAAAAAAAAATTAAAATAACTGTGCAGTAATATTGCAATTAGACACAATGTGCCTATAGTAGACTAGTTGTGATTGACTTTATTTTATACAATAAAAGATTTTATCTATAAAAATAAAATTTATTGTAACTTTTAAACCATCATATGATCTATTTTTTAAATATTCAAAATAAAGTAAGAATAGGGAGAGAAAAAAACAACCATTTACCATTAGTTAGTTAAGGCTTTTATTTTTTAAATTCTTAACTTTGATTTTTCATTGCAGTTTTGTGAATACAGAAGATCATACAGAAGTTTCGGAAAAATCTGATATTTATGATTTTGGTGTTGTGCTTTTAGAGTTGATTACCGGAAGAGGCGGTAATGTTGTTAAATGGGTATGACACTCTACCATATAGCTCATTTCTTTTCGATAATTAGTTTATAATAGAATTTTTTTGTTTGAAAAATAATTAGTTTATAATAACGGGCTAGGGATTGAGGTGATAAATTTTGATGTCTAACAGGAAATGGATCCTTTTATTTCAATCTTTTTTAGTTTTATTTAATCAACTTACATTTGAGTAGAAAATTAAATAATTAAAAAAGTAATCGACTTTACAAGTTATAAATTAATAACACCAAATATGTAGAGAGAGCAAATTGCTGCATGCTTCTTGCTTCATTCCTTATTTTTTTAATGTTTAGTTTGCAATTTTTGTTTAAATTGTCTATTTTATTTTAGGGCTGAAAAATATAAAATTTTCACTATTGAATTAAACTTTAAAAGTTGATAAAATTGTTCAACATTGTAAACTTAATTGCAATTATATCTAAGCTTAAAATTGGAATTGCGGAGAGTGTAAATTATTTTATTATACTCGTATACCACGTAGATAAATGCTATTGATAAAAAAATCTAAAATTTTTAACTATTTTATAATTTAATTCAAAACTTTAAAAATCAATGTATTTCAACTCAAAATTTCTAAATTTATTTGTCTTTCGTCCCTATAAGGCATGGTGTAAAAAATCATAATTTTAACTTCTTTCTATATGCTACTAGTTCCAACAAAAATTACAACATATTTTATATTTATTGATTTCTTACTTTCTAAATACCTTGTTAAGTATCCATCATAATAAATTTCACTATATTTGTTATAAAAAAATCATGTCAATATAATAAAAAATATAAATTATAGACTTACTCTTTTGTAGTTGTGCTATTAATCTTCTATTATTATTTAATAGTATAAGTAAGCACTTGGAAGTATACCTAGAGACATTGCATTAAGATTATATATGATTAAAATTCAAAAGAATTAAGAGAACTAGAACTAAAAAATAGAAAGAAATATTATAATTTTTTGCACCAAACAAATAGAAATGAAGTATAATAATAGGATAATAGAGATTTAGTAGTGAAAGAGGATAAATTTAGAGATTTTGAGTTCAATTATATCAAATTTTAAAGTTTTGGATTAAATTAAAAACTAGTTAAAAGTTTTAAATTTTTTGTATCAATAGCATTTATTTATGTGATATAAGAGTATAATAAAATAATTCACATTATATTGCCATATCAGTAAGATACACTCTTTCCAATTCAAATTTTAGACTTAGATATAATTGCAACAAAGTTTACAATTTTGAATAATTTTACCAATTTTTAAATTTTGAATTAAATTATAAAATAGCGGAAAGTATAATGATTTTAGCCTGTTAGGCTTGGGCTTTGGTTTCTAGGTTTGTTTCTTTTTCTTTCTTTTTGGATTTTATTAGTTAAATTTTCTTATTGAAAAATGATAGGATCTCTATCCCTTGATAATTTCACCTCCCTCCTATAATGCAACTTGTAATAAAATTCTAAAGGTTAAATGCATATTTGCACACGTGTACTTTAATACTTTTACCTATTCAAATACCTCAACTTTAATTGTAATCTAATAAGCACCTAAATTTCAAAAAAATATTACTTTTAAATACAACTTTGTTAAATCCATAGTTTTAAAGTTCTATTTAAAAGTAATCTTTTAAATCTATAATTTTAAAATTGTATTTAAAAGTAGTTTTTCAAATCCATAGTTTTAAAATTGTGTTTAAAAGTAATTTTTTTTTAAGTTCAAGTGTTTAAAATAATTTTTTAAAAACAAATTTAGGTGTTTAACGTAATGTTTTTTTTTAAAAAAAAAAAAGTTTAAGTATTTATTAGGCACAATTAAAATTGAAGTTTCTAATAGGCAAAAATGTTAAAATACAGATGTGCAAGTATACATTTTGTCAAATTCTAAAATACACCGAGATAAAAACCAATATGGTCCTAACCATATCTTTATAATAACTCAACAATATTTAATCTACCTCCATCATAATATATTACCATTACTATTTCTTTGTAATGCCATTATCTAAAATGAAATTGTTGCACTTTGAATTTTAGATAGTTCCATTTCACTTCAACATAATTTCAATTTTCTCGGTCATTAGTGTAGGAGTATATTACTTTTCTTGCTACTTGATGGATGTTTTAGGCTTTTCCATAAAATTTCTCAACCTCTTGGAGCAGTTCATCAATCTCCACTAATTAAGTGTACTTGAAAAAAAAAATCACCTCTCAACATGCAATATAAATTAGTCAAAGTCTCATAATGTGATTTATGAGTACAAACTTATGAAAGAAATTAAACTTGTATAATCGAAAACAAACATATAACTTTTGTCTTCTTATATTTCTAATGTTTTACATTTAAAAGAGATTTTAAAGTCCATTGGTACCCATTCATGTTGCTATACTAGGCATACTATCACAAGATTTAACAGAAAAGGTATGCTTTTCTCATATGAAAGTAGGATATAACCCGAAAAGTTAAATATATAAGTAGACTTGCACTTGACCTTAACAATGAGAAAACAAACTTGAGACTTTTTATATTAAATAAACACCAAAAAGGACTTTATTGTTAGCTCAATCCGCTTTATTAATCCATAAAACTTATATATCCAACACTTAGGCTTGCAATTACACGTAACATCTACAAACATGATACCTAAGGTCCCATCTTTCTAAGGCTCTTATGTCTTGAAACCATTTTTATAACATTATTTAGGGACATCAAGATTTTGCAATACTTATTTGGTGATGTTCTCCATTATCTTACGAAGGGTAGAGGTACAAACGACTGGAAAATCCTTTCAACACACTAGGATATGTGCTTAAGGTTGCAAAATTAAGTTGATGCCAAAAAAGCGTGAATGAACCTAGGCCTCCTTAATTTATACTTATGGAAGTACATCACAATATTGCTAATTAAGCTTCATAAAATGTGTGCAAATCTAATGCAATGCAAAGAAACTCAAAAAAGCGAAAATAATATACAAAAGAACTCAACCACATAGTTATCCTTTATCTTTAATGGAGTCATAAGGCTATGTTGTTGGCCTTTTTGAGGTGTAACCTATTTAATGTCACTTCCATAAGACTCCATAATAGTCCTGTATTAAAAAGTCACTAACCTAAGAAAATAATAGGGATGGATGAAGGGACAAAGTGAACTGTAATTTATCCCTTGTAGAGGTTCACTATTAATTCACTACTATTGCTTAAAAACACAAGCTTGGAATAATAGATGCCAGAGAGAAAATGTGTTAGATAATATAATTTTTTGGCATGTCGAATACTTGATATTTTGTTAAGCACCAATTATTATTTTCTAAAGCCATTTTTATCTTTTATTATTTAAAAAAAATCCTTATTTCATATGTATGCAAACTAACTACTCTATTGAATGTGGGTTCAAGTAAGAATGAACAATTATATATGCATTTATTGATTTGATCATGCATCCAAATTTATAAATTTGATTTTTCAAATATTGTCTTGCTCTATTAGCATATATGTATTTTTATTTCTATATATAACCTATTTTGCACAAAAAGCATGTTATACACCTATAATTAAAGTAAAAAACACAAAAGTCTCAAAACAAACCAATTGTTTCTATTATGTCCCTATTTATTATGTTTCCAAGGTGCTTTTATATATTTTGTATTATTTTTTAAATTAAATCATTTAGAAAAAAGAGAGAAACTTTTCTAAAAAGAGGGAAAAAAATAAAAATAAAAAATTAAATAATTAATAAAGGCTTTTAGAAAATTAAATTATTATATTAGGAAGCCCTTAAGCCTATTATTCCAATCAAGAGCCTTGAAAATCCTCTTTTGGGCTTCTTATTTAGGCTTCAACTTTGGCTTTAGAAGAATTGGAGAAGAATACTAAAGAAAGGGATGCCTTTTGCTACCGCCTTTGGCTCCTTTGTTACCTTTTCTCTCTTTTTGTACTTTGAAATTTTTTTTATGCACTTTTATGCTCTTCATCTTGCCATTTATTAATAATATATGAAATTTAAAACATTCAAACCACATCCAAAAAAAAAAAAAATTCAAACAAAACTAAAAATTCAAACATCATTCATACACCACACAAAAGATTAGGCTTTAGGATTATAACTAGACAATCAAAGCTGTAGTAATTTAAAATTATTGCAAAGAAATTTTAATTTTTCTACTATATATATATATATATATAAGGACACATTTTAATAAATATCTCTTTTTAGGTCTAACAAGATTATAATTTTAGCAACAACTTCTATTCATTACAAAAAAAATTAAGAGTGTGGTAACGTTGTAGGATTTCTATTTTTTATTTTTTAAAATTAAAAATAATTTTTTTTATTTTTGTTATTTACGTAAAAATAATTTTCTAAAATGTCTTTATATAAAAATAAGTACTAAAATATTTTTGAAAATATAATATTTAATAATAAAATAAGGATATAAATAAATTAAAATGAATAAAAGATTATTTTTACAAAGTATATGATATTATAATAAAGAAAAATTACTATTTGATTTTTATGGTATAAGAAAAATCATTAGTTAGTCTCTCAATTTTAAAAAATATATTAAAATGTTCTTAAAGTTTTAAAAAGTCTACTTGTTAGTCCCTTTATTAATTTTAGTCGTTAAGTGTTGTAAAAATAAATAAAAAAATTATTTAATGTCTATAATATAGAAAAACTTACTAATTAGTCAATTGATTTTAAAAATTAAATTAAAATGTCATTCAGATTTTAAAAATATACTAATTAATCCCTTCATCAATTCAACTATTAAATTTTAGTAAAAATTGTTTAAAATGCCCTCAATATAAAGAGACTAATTAGTAGACATTTTTATCAAATTAAGGGACTAACTAATAAATTTTCTTCTATCACAAGGGACTAAATAGTAAAGTACTTAACATCTAATTAATGGAAAGACTAATTAGTATATTCTTAATACTTTATGATATTTTAATGTATTTTTTAAAAATCAATGGACCAACTAATGAGATTTTCTATATTAGCAAACTAAATAGTAAATTTTCTAGTCTAAAATGCTTTCAAAGTGGAGGAAATAATTAGTAGAAATTTTAAAAAAATTGAGAAATTAACTAATGAGTTTTTTATACTATAAAAATTAAATAGTAAAATATTTAATAATTAAAACTAATTAAATAACTAATTAGTATATTTTTTAAAATCTCGATGATATTTTAATGTAGTTTTTAAAATCAAGAAATTAATTAATGAATTTATCCATGTCATATAGATTAAATAATAAATTTTGTTTATAATAATAAAATAAAAATCATAAATTAATTGAATGAATATGTATTAAAAAAAATTTGTTTGATGAAGATAAAATCTTAAAATTGTTAATGATAATATGATAAAAATTGCTTAGAAAAATAATAATTTGATAGAATTTATAGTAAGAAAACCAATATTTGTTGTTTTCAATTTTTTTTTATTTCAAAAATATTTTCTACCAAGTAGTAAATATAAAGATGCAGTACTCACAAGCAAATAAGTTTATTTTTATCAAATAAAAAGTAAAAAAAAAAAAAACACAATGAAAACAAAGGCACTCTAAGTAAATCATTACTCTTTACTACAACAATGCTAAAATAATGGAGGCAAATACAACGATTCTTAAATAATTACCATTGACTTATCGTTACAATTTAAATATATGTGGTAGCAATTTAGAGTCATTGACCTAGGTCTCTTGTGTAGTAGTACATAAATATCTTTCACCAATATCAACTTAGATCTCTTATTTTAATAACTAGCCAGTTATTAAGATAAATATATATTTAAAAATATTGTAGAAAATTAAAGTTTATTATTTTGATTATAAAATTAACAAACTTTTTTTTATTTATATTCAGGCAAAGGATCTAATAAAACCAGCTTTGATTAATGAAAAGTATAAAGCTCTTCTTGATTCTACGACGCATAGTAATTATAACACAAGAGACGTGGTGCGAATGATTTACTGTGCTGCCGCTTGTGTATATAGACCTTCAGACTTTCGCCCGCAAATGAAGGAGGTAAATACTTGGTTGAATATTATGTTAGTAATTAGCACATCCCAAACTAAAGTTGCTACAAATCTTTTGCTAAAGCAGTCACTCTTTATTTTCCATGATTCATTTTGCAACAAAAAAATTTAAATAAATTTTTACAAAATTATACAAGATTTAAATTAAATTTTATGTAAAAAAATAAGAGAATTATTAAAAAAAAATAATTGAATTGAATTATTGCAAAATTCTTGATTTCAAATGGAGGGTTAAAAAATGCAATATTACACAATTGATGTATAATATTTTTACTTTTTCAATGATTTACAGATAGTTGGAATTCTTGAAGGACGTCTTTCTCTGAAGGATATTTGGAATGCAAATGACTTACAATTTATTGAAAGCATATAGGTTGAGTTTGTATATTTAAGACCCATTTGGAAACTATATATCGTTTTATTATAAAAAATTCTCTTGAATTTTGATTTTATTAATTAATGGTCTAATCTAGTGATAAAAATTAAGCTATGTAAGAATATATAGGAAAAATTAAATAAAGGTTTGATTATTGAATATAACTTGTATTAATAGCAATGTTTAGATATCAGCATTTACATACAACAAAATTAAATAAAATAAAAACTCAATGTTGAAAACAAATTTGAGTGGGTCACATATTTTTAATGGTAAAAAATCAATTTAAATATATTTGCAGACCATTGATTTTATATCAAATGTACATGTACATCCGAGATAATGAGGGTTTGATGACGAGAACTACATTAGATTCCAACACTCGTGAGATAAATTAAAGAAACTTTGGAGATGATAATCTATGTCATAAGTAAAAAAATAATAATAACAATATATAAAATAAAGATATGCATTAAAATGAAAAAAATGAAAATAAGGTGAGATTACACAAAAATGGTGAGATTGGGACCAACCATGGACCATTTGGCTAAGACATGATCCAAAGGCCTCTTGCGTCTTCCTAGGATTCTCTGACAGGGCCTAAGGTCTACTTGGACCAAGGTTTAAATGGGCTGAAGCTAAAGAGAAGAGTAGTGGCCGAATAGACCTCGTCCATTAGCCTATTCGATAAACCTATATACTTGGGGTCTTTTTGTGTAATTTTTATAAGTTTGGGAAACTCTACTAAAAGTAGGTACAGGGGCCAGTCATCTTACAAGAAAAGAAAGAAAATCCCTTTCCTTGTAGGATTGAGTCAAACCTCCACCAATCATACATCTCCCTCTCTTTGGCAAAGAAAAATACTCCCTCAACTCTCCCAAAAAGAAAAGAAATAAGACCTATGGCAGCCAATAAACCCTCATTGCCTCTGTCTATAGTGGCAACTTCGTTGGGTTTAAGGATAGTAATCTCGTATGATTCTTATATTCTATTCTTGGAGTATTTCTTAGGAAATTTCTTGCATTTCATAAGCATTAAACACACACATGTGCCCCTTCAGCCTAAAAGTCTCTTAATATGGGCTGAGAAGATGCTAGTTCTATTCGAGCTAGTGTTAATCGATTTGCATTATAACTTTCAGGCCTATAACTTAGGATATATAAAAGGCCTCTTAAACGATCACTTACACCTTTGTCTTTCACTTTAGGGTCAATGGAAGGCCTATTAACCAAAAATCATCACCATAACGGGAACCATCTACTTACCTACTCCATATATTAGATATGTAGGATCATGCAACCCTAGAAACATGTGTACCCTAGAAACATGCAACCCTAGGTCCCTATATGCATGCTATTTTTTACTACCTACTCCATATATTAGATATGTAAGACTAAAGGAAGATGGGATAGACATGGTGCTAATGGTATGCACTAGAGCATGATTGTAATAAAGACAATTATTTGTTCTAATGGCATTTTTTATTTATTAATACTCATGATTAATTTTATTTTATATCTTAAACTAATAATAAAGTTCTTAGTATTGTAAAATACGGTGTAGAGACAATCATAAAGAGTTCATGATGTGAGATTCCTATTACATGTAAAGGCACTAATACATAAGTTATCTCTAGTTATAATATTAATGAGATGTGATATCACTAATACAAATAGGCTAGCATATGTTATACTTTTTAATTCGGTCAAGCAGCTGTTCTTAGAAGCTGAAAGCATTGAGATAGTTAGAGTTAATATATGGAGGCTTGTTTGAGAAATAAGTACATTGGAGATCCTAACTTGATATAAATAAAGATATCTTATCATATCAGTTGTGTAGATATCCTTAAACTTAAGATCATGAAATATATTTTAAATATATAAGTATTCCACTTTAACTCGACTACTTATACTTCACCATGAAATATTTAAAGTTGAGAGATTGGATATAATATATAATACTTGAAGATAATTGAATAATCAGTAAATGAATCACTATATCTGCATTAATAGTAAGGTGTAGTTGTCATTCTTAAAATAAAACTCTAGCTGGAATGATTTACTTTAATGAATAAGATTTATAAGAAAATAATTACAATGGAGATTTTAATCTTTTCAAGATATATGACACAAAAGATTACCTGCAATAAAGATTGATTTAATAAGTTGAAATGAATTTATTGCATGATAACTGGATATGGACGAGTTATGGTCAAACCACTTTTGACTTTCTAGTATTTTGATAATTATGATACATGCCTAGATGCATCTCTGATAAGCGGTTGTCGAAGCCATCAAAAATAACCTATTATCAATCAACAAATAAATTTGCAGATAGTGGCAATAGGGTCGAACCACAGGGAATTGACACCAAGTATCTTCCTAATAATGACTAAGGCAAGTAATAACAAGTAAGTAAAAGAGGGGGTTTGTTTTGATGAGTTAAAATCTAAAAGCAAAAGAGAACAATAATTTAATTGAAAAGGTATTTTAATGAGAAAGAGATTCTAGCTGAAGTGTGAGTCTAATTCAATTTGTTCAGAATTGATAATTGATTATTAAAGACTCCTATTTGATTTCAATAAATCAGTTTTGGTTGTGGAAGACGCTTCTCACAATCCAAATTCCTCCTTAGTTCTAGTTCTATTAGGAAATGTTCGCTAATCAAACACTGATCAACAAGTTGCCAAGGAACGTCCTTGGGGCATTTAGCATCGAACAACCGTTGATCGCATTAAGACTTAGAGAAACCCAATTCTATCCTTGCCAATGGCGTGGTCAAGGCTAGGTTATGCAACTGATTATATTTATATTCAAACAATTTAAGCAATTACGGACCTAAATCATTCAAACAATTTATCACTTAAGCAATTTAAAAGCAATGGGCCCTTATTGATTCTAAAAGCAAAGCAATAATTATGGAAAAGATCAGATTGCATAAATATTGAAATAAACAAGAGTTCAACAATGGAGTATTAAACCTCCCAATTCATCACAAATCTGAATATTCTCAACTTCAACTAGAAAATAATGAATTTAGCCACTCATGGTGACTAAAATACAAAAATAAAAAAGAAAAGAAAGAAGGAAAGTTTCTGCTGTGTTGCTGGAGAATTTCCGAGGATGGCAGATGCTGAAAGAGATCTCCTTTGCTGGTTTGGAGGTTGCTCTTTTATAGTTGGAGAATCTCACCCATCTAGGGTTTTGAAATCCCTTCTTGACTTGGTCTTTGATTCCTCTTTGGATGTGGATTTTAATTGTAAAAGGAATTCCTTAGGTGAGAAATTGTCTCGTAGCTCCTGGAATTATGTTGGTAGTGATTGAGTTAGATTTGGACTTCTGATAATTCGAATTTCTAATTTCTGCACTTTTCCCGCTCTGCTGTCAACTTCTGCTGTCAAGGTGATTTGGGCAGTTTCTGCGAGTGATTTGGGCAAATCACTTGCCCAATCTGCCCCAATCGCTTTCTGGGATTCAGTCCAGTTTCTGTCTCTGTCTCTGCGAGTGATTTGGCCAGTTTCTGCGAGTGATTTGGCCAAATCACTCCGATCCAATCACTTTTCCAGCTTTTTCTTCACTTTTTCTCTAACTTCCCAATTTCTTCCTTTTCTGTAAAAACATAACAAAAACACAAATTAAGCTAGAAAAATGTGTAAATAAACAGTAATAAATATAATAAAAATGTGGCTAAATTATGCTTGATCAAATACCCCCACACCTAGCTTTTTGCTTGTCCTCAAGCAACAAACTACTTAGTCAATCAAGCCCCTTTTTCTTTTGAGCCTAAGTACCACTTAATTAGCCCCCCTAGACTCCTAAATTGAAGTATCACAGTATAGAGTACATGCACCAAGGTTGTTTCTTCTTTTCCTTGTTTCCCCTCACCTACCATGGTCAAGAAAAAGGTTTTTGATTTAATCATGCTTATTCTCTTTATATGAGCTCAATGCAACTTCTAAGAGTGACTTGCCCTTCTTTGAGTGTTTTATTTTATTTTATTCAGCAGCACTCTTTATTCTTGCCTGAAAAAGTCACTAACCTTTTTACGCGAAGGTGCATATTGGTGATACCCACCCCCGGTTACTCAGTCAGTCACTTGTTCAAGTGGCTACTAGCTCTGTTCATAGCTTATTTGGCCATTGGAACAGTTTTTATGATTTGTGCTTTGTGCTGGTTTTTCTTTTTCTTTTCTTTTCATAACAGTTTGGGCAAATCAGCTCTCAAGGGGCTACACCAACTTTTTATTTGCATGTATTTATATTTTTATTTCCCTTGACCACAACAAGTTTAAGGATTCAATTCAAGAAAAGAACTCCCTAAGTGAAGGTATTAAACTGTGAATGATTCAATTTAGGCTTAAAGGGGTGGAAAATCAATGGAGTCTTGAGATAGGAAGCTCTTTTAACCTTGTTATCTATGCTGAGTAGGGCAAAAGCTAAGTCAAAATTCTCTGTGTGTGTGTGCAAAAAGTGAAAAAATGTGTGAAAAAATTTTGGTGTGTGTTTATGGGACAAAAAGATGCAAAAAGAAATAAAAAGAAAGCAAAAAGATAATGTAAACGGAAAAAAATATAACCTAAACCTAATAGTAAATACCCCCACACCTATCCCAAACATTGTCCTCAATGTTTAAACATAAATATGAAAAAAATTAATAAGGAGAAGGAAAGGGACTGCCTGGGATGTGGGTGATTTGAGCAGGTGATTTGGGAAAATCACCCGGTCAAATCACTGGCTGTCATGGTCTGTGGGCAGAAAGTGTTGAACCAGCAGCTGCAACATGCTTTTCATGTGCTGCATCCTGTCTTGAGCCTCCACCGAATGGTCTTGAGGTGCCTTTTATGTCCTCCAAGGTCCACCCAATTATTTTCTTGTGCTTCCTCAACACATCAAGGAGCTTTTCCTCTTCTTCTTGGCTGAGCTGGTTGAAAATAATTACTGGAAGTGTATTTCCAGCCCCCAAGTAGGCACATTTGAGGTGATCTGGCAGGGGCTTCAGATCTGGTGCACTTTCTGTCTTTGTCTCAGCCTGCTGTCTGCTGGTTGATTGGGGCAGATTTCCTGTTGATTTGGGCAAATCATCCGGTGATCTGGGCAAATCTCCTTCTGTCATGTCTGTCTGCTCACTGATTTGGGCAGATTGTCTGGGTGATTTGGGCAGATCACTCGCAGAAACTGCCCACATCACTGTCTGGTCTGTCTCTGAGCGGTTTCTGTCCATCTCTTCATATTTGCACAAATCAGCATGGAGTGTTTCCTCTAGATCAAAATCAAAGACTTCTTGGCTCAAGTCATCAATGACATCAAGGCCATAAACAGGAGAAACATCTTTAGGGAATTTCATAGCTTCATAAACATTGAATTTGATAATCTCCCCTTCAAACTCCATGGTTAATGTGCCATCATACACATCAATTTTGGTTCTTGCTGTGCTCAAGAATGGCCTTCCAAGTAGGATGTCAGAGGTGGTATTGCTCTTGTCTTCCTCCATGTCAATGACGTAAAAATCAGCTGGGAAGACTAGTTGGTCCACTTGCACCAACACATCTTCAAGCACTCCCTTGGGATAGACAATCGATCGGTCAGCCAATTGAATTACAATGCTGGTGCCTTTTAGTGAACCTGCATTCAATAAATTAAAAATAGAGAGGGGCATGACATTGATTGAAGCTCCAAGGTCACACATGGCTTTCTTTATCCCCACGTTGCCTATCTTGCATGAAACAGCGAACATCCCTCTATCCTTGCATTTGACTGGAAGTTTTCTTTGAATAACAGCTGAGACACACTCCCCCACACTCACTTTTTCACGTTCAGTAAGTTTCCTTCGGTTGGTGCATAGCTCTTTGAGGAACTTAGCATACCTTGGAATTTGCTTTACAGCATCAAGTAGGGGAATGTTGATTTCCACCTTGCGAAAGGTCTCAAGTATTTCTTTCTCCTCTTTTTCTTTTTGAGACCTTGCAAATCTTTTGGGGAAGGGAGGAGGTACCTTGAATTTTTCTGCTGGTGGCTGTTTCTGCTTCTGACTGGAATCTGCCTCATCTATTGTTTTGGGCAGATCAAGTTCTGCCTTCTCTAGCGATTGGGGCAGATTACCGCAGGTGATTTGGGCAGATCGATCGCAGAAACTGCCCTGATCACTTTCTAGCAGATTTTCCTCCATGGCCTGTTTTTGCAAGTTTTCAGACCTACTGTCTTGCAACTCCTTTCCACTCCTCAATGTGATGGCACTAACATTTTGTCTTGGATTTATCTCAGTTTGGGAGGGTAGCTTCCCTTGAGACTCAAATTTGCTCATTGAAGTGGCCACTTGGCTCACTTGTTTCTCAAGACTTTGCATAGTATTTGCTAAATTTTGCACAATCTCTTCAAGAGGTACTTTGGAGTTTTGAGGTGCAGCTTGAGCTTGATTCCTTTGCTGGTAGCTTGGATATTGATTTCTCCTTGCATAGCTGAAATTTGGGTGGTCCCTCCAACCTGGATTATATTGCAGATCTCTTTGGTAGTCATGGTAGTGGTCTGTCCTAGCATAGCCATAGCTCAGATTGTCTCCCCAACCTGTATTGTATGTGTCAAGGTAGGGATTATGTCTTGGCTGTCCATAGAATCCTTCAAATGCATGTGCTTGTTGAAGTTGTTGAACTTGTCGAGCTTGACCATAATTTCTCACAATAGAGGTTAGTTCAGAAATTTGAGAAGAGAGAAAAGACATACTTACCGTAGCCATGCTTGTAAGGTCTTAGCAGTGTGTTCAATTTTTGGATCGTAAAGAAGAGCCCTGATCATAAAAGGAAAATATGTTAGTTTAAATCAATTCCCCGGCAACGGCGCCAATTTTTGATAAGCGGTTGTCGAAGCCGTAAAAAATAACCTATTATCAATCAACAAATAAATTTGCAGATAGTGGCAATAGGGTCGAACCACAGGGAATTGACACCAAGTATCTTCCTAATAATGACTAAGGCAAGTAATAACAAGTAAGTAAAAGAGGGGGTTTGTTTTGATGAGTTAAAATCTAAAAGCAAAAGAGAACAATAATTTAATTGAAAAGGTATTTTAATGAGAAAGAGATTCTAGCTGAAGTGTGAGTCTAATTCAATTTGTTCAGAATTGATCATTGATTATTAAAGACTCCTATTTGATTTCAATAAATCAGTTTTGGTTGTGGAAGACGCTTCTCACAATCCAAATTCCTCCTTAGTTCTAGTTCTATTAGGAAACGTTCGCTAATCAAACACTGATCAACAAGTTGCCAAGGAACGTCCTTGGGGCATTTAGCATCGAACAACCGTTGATCGCATTAAGACTTAGAGAAACCCAATTCTATCCTTGCCAACGGCGTGGTCAAGGCTAGGTTATGCAACTGATTATATTTATGTTCAAACAATTTAAGCAATTACGGACCTAAATCATTCAAACAATTTATCACTTAAGCAATTTAAAAGCAATGGGCCCTTATTGATTCTAAAAGCAAAGCAATAATTATGGAAAAGATCAAATTGCATAAATATTGAAATAAACAAGAGTTCAACAATGGAGTATTAAACCTCCCAATTCATCACAAATCTGAATATTCTCAACTTCAACTAGAAAATAATGAATTTAGCCACTCATGGTGACTAAAATATAAAAATAAAGAAGAAAAGAAAGAAGGAAAGTTTCTGCTGTGTTGCTGGAGAATTTCCGAGGATGGCAGATGCTGAAAGAGATCTCCTTTACTGGTTTGGAGGTTGCTCTTTTATAGTTGGAGAATCTCATCCATCTAGGGTTTTGAAATCCCTTCTTGACTTGGTCTTTGATTCCTCTTTGGATGTGGATTTTAATTGTAAAAGGAATTCCTTAGGTGAGAAATTGTCTCGTGGCTCCTGGAATTATGTTGGTAGTGATTGAGTTAGATTTGGACTTCTGATAATTCGAATTTCTAATTTCTGCACTTTTCCCGCTCTGCTGTCAACTTCTGCTGTCAAGGTGATTTGGGCAGTTTCTGCGAGTGATTTGGGCAAATCACTTGCCCAATCTGCCCCAATCACTTTCTGGGATTCAGTCCAGTTTCTGTCTCTGTCTCTGCGAGTGATTTGGCCAGTTTCTGCGAGTGATTTGGCCAAATCACTCCGATCCAATCACTTTTCCAGCTTTTTCTTCACTTTTTCTCTAACTTCCCAATTTCTTCCTTTTCTGTAAAAACATAACAAAAACACAAATTAAGCTAGAAAAATGTGTAAATAAACAGTAATAAATATAATAAAAATGTGGCTAAATTATGCTTGATCAATCTCATAATGAGTATATTATATAAAATAAATTTATTAAGAATAAATTATAATTTAAAGAGTTTAAATTATAAATTAAGATTATATGCAACCAAGATATTTCAAAAGTTCAATGGGTCACACACATGTAAGACTAAGGACCCAAGGTTAAATAATAACATAAATATTGACATGATATGTCAATAGGCTTAATTAAAAGAGAAAGTATATTGCATAAACTATTAATTAAAAGAGTTTAAAAGTTGGGGCTTTTAAATTAATATAAGTATATATAATGGATCTAATTAATTATTTGGACCCATTTAATTAATTAAATGACTATCCCATTTAAAAGTTAAATTAGGATTTAATTAGGAGAGGAATTAAGCCTGAGAAGGTTATATGCACCCCTTTGTCCGAATAGATTAAGGATGCAAACATAAAAGAAAACAGATCCCCTACTTATTTCCTCTTTTGGTCAAATATTTTTACTAATATCTAGAGAATTTTCTATCATTTTTGCTGCTCTTTGAGAGCTCTTGTAACGACCCGAAAATCGGACCGCTACCGGCGCTAGGATCCAGGTCGACTTAAGGCCGCCGGGACCCGTAGCAAGCCTGACATATAACCTGTAAACATGTATAATCCCATACATGATCAACAACATGTATAAAAATAATTAAAACTTTTCCTTTTACACTTGAAATCAAACACCAACTCAACCTGTGCATACTCTGAACATATACATAAATAAAGTCCCTCTGTGGGATCTCATCAAAGCCTCAAAGGGCTATACAACATAAGGTGAGTTGGATTACTTAAACATCATAACATAAAGATCATGTAAAGATACAAATGGGATTAATAACATACTATGGTCAAGCACAACTCTATCCTCAATAACATTAATACATAAAGAGACTATTCAATTATACATCATTTTACAAATTTGTCATGTCCACAAACTCTAACTATCTATTACATCAACCTGACTTTATTCTTCTTTTCTTCTCTATCTATCCCGTACCTGCAAACCTGGGGGTTAGGGGAGAGGGGTGAGCTAGATGCCCAGTGAGTAGAACTATATAAAAACAAATATTTAAAACATGCTATAATGGAATGCATCATTGCACAAACATTTCATACCATGGACGGACTGACCCAAAAATCCCTCAACTCCATGCCCGGCCCTATTATGGGCACCACAGGACTTCGTATTGCCCGGCCCTATTATGGGCACCACAGGACTTCGTATTGCCCGGCCCTATTATGGGCACCACAGGACTTCGTAAATCGGAGCTATTGCCCGGCCCTATTATGGGCACCACAGGACTTCGTACACAGGGCTAGTGAGTCGTGCAATGTCCATCCTCATCAACCACAATATAATAATGCAATGTAGCATATTCGTGATTCTAATGCAAACATCCTATATTATAGTCATGATGCATGAAACATGATAAAACATTCACTTTCTTAATTTAAAAGATTAAGTATAGTTCCACTCACCTCTGGCTGACTCTGACAAACTCTGTAGCAGCTGGCTCACTGCTGGGGTCCTTGGTTCCTCGGGTCCGAACCTACACAGGTGGACTCCAATGAGGGACCAAACATATATAATCATAACTCTAATATATTCCCCAAAAACCCCCTAAAACATCATGAAAACATCACAGAAAATATGCATGAAATGGCTGAACAGGGCACCTTCGGCGGCACCTTCGGCGGCCGAAAGTCCTAGACAGAGACGAAACTCAGCTAGGTTCGGCGGCACCTTCGGCGGCCGAAAGTGCCAGACAGAGACAAAAGTCTCTTTTCGGGGGCAACTTCGGCAGCCGAAAGGCTTGCCTTCCCAGCCATGTTCGGCGGCCGAAAGTACCTTCGGCTGCCGAACCTGGTTTCTGCCAAAGGGCAGAAACTTGGCTCACTTTGCACATTTCGCCTCCAAATCTATAGATCATGCATATTTTTCAGTCAAAGCATGCATACAAGTTCCTAGGGGTCTCAAACATGCATATACCCCATCTATAACACTTCATTCACACACAATCAAGCTACATTGTTCAACAAACCTCAAAAACCTAACATTTACTCAAAAATACAAATATCCCTAAACATGCCATTCTACCCCATAAATCTTACATAAAACTTGTTTAAAACATAAATAGAGTTCAAGATCGACCCTTACCTCTTGGAGATCGAGAGTAGAGGCGATCTAACTTGGAGTTGGGAGAAATCTAGCTCCTGGGGCCTCCAAGCTCAAAACTTGCTCAAAACTTGCTAAAAACTTGAAATGTGAGTTTAAAACTCAAGGAAAATGGAAGAGATTTGGAGGAAGAACAAAAGATTTATGGAAAGAAGGTCGGAAGCTTGCTATGGCCGAAAATGGGAGAAAACTCGCGAATTTTCGGCTAAGGGTCCCTTTTATAGTGGCTGGCCAGGCCACGTTCGGGGGCCGAAAGCGCTTCCGAATCCATGCAATGTTCGGCGGCCGAACATAAGGTTCGGCGGCCGAACCTGCACTTCCCTCACTTAGACTTTCGGGGGCCTAACGTGCCTCCCAAAGTCCATGCATGTTCGGCGGCCGAAAGTGAGTTTCGGCGGCCGAACCTGGGTTTTCCTCCAAGGATTTTTCATGCAAAAATTCATTTAAAATCATACTTAAAAACATTTAAATACATGAAAACAATTTATAAAACGTGATTTTACCCTTCTAGAGGCTTCCGACATCCGAGATTCCACCGGACGGTAGGAATTCCGATACCGGAGTCTAGCCGGGTATTACAGCTCTTGACTTCTCATCCTAATGTGAATTATCATTAGAGTTAATCAACTTGAATTATTATGGTTTGAAACAACCTGGTTTATTCAAAGAATTCAAGAAAATCCATATTCTACAATCTCAAAGGCAAAATTCAGCACCTTTAATTTAATAACTCACTTTTTTTTATGGTATCTTGACTTTGTTTGAACATTCAAGATTTATTTTCTACTATCAAATTAATTTGTGCTTTTGAAGAATCAACACATAGATCTAAGAGTTGGATGTAAAGCCATCTAACACGTAACAGGTAAGGCCCAAGCCTATTGCATCTCCAAGTGGAAACCTACTTATATATCTGATTTTAAGGTTAGTTAGTCATTATTTGTTAAATAGTAAGCAACTGTCATAGACTATTATACTTTGATGATATAAGCCTAGAATACCAAAAAGCCATAGGATTTAAGTGTTAGATGTTCAAAGACCTACCTTTTTATATGCAAGTGCTGGAGAGAAAATGATAGTTGTTTAAAGCTTAGCGACTTTTTCATATTTCTATCACTCCTAGTTAACCTAATTCTTCAACATGATACCAAAAAAAAAAAGACAAAAAACAAAAAAAGGTTTTGTAAGTTTGCATCATGCATACTCATACTTACATGACATTGCACTAACCTTTTACTCGCTTGATTGTATAATGGTTAGGACTTCATGTTGAAGCGAGGAAATATACAATAGATGGAGAATTTGTGAAAAACTTTTCAAGAGCTAGATGCAAAAAAAAGAAAAAAAAAGTCAGAGACTATGTGAGTGAATTATTGATAGAAAGCATGAAGATTGACGCGCAATTCCTCATGCTTAAAAGGATATTAGAAAAGATAACCAACTCGATTGTACATTCCAAGGAAGCTCCATGAGCCCAAAATTCAATTAAAATTTACTGAATTGCCCATGTCGACGAGAGAAGTATTCTTACATTTGAAAGAGAAAGGTCTGCTTTAGATATTAAGCTCTAGGCCTTTACTTAAGATAATACCTAAAGGCTTTAAGGCTGATTAGTACTATCAATTTCATCAGACGGTGAGACATAGAATAGAAAGTGGTTATTGTCTTCCACATGGAATTCAAAACACCCTTGATGGTGGGGATACCATTCTACTTAATGAACCACACCCATAGAGAGAACGGACAAGCCTGAGCACATCCACAATCTCCTCTAGAAGATATTCAACTGAATGATAAGAAACATTTTAAAAGTCTCTCAAATCCCATCTTGTCCATTTTGTAATAAGACAAATTTTCTACTAATAGATATTGAATTTTTTTTTGTCTTTGTTTCTAATTTTATCTTGTTCCTATTTAGATAGTTAGAAAATTTAAGCACGATTCTTCCTAATTTGTGAATCAAGTGATAAAGGTCTATTCATGCATTACATCAAGTCATGCATTATACTAACCTTTTGTATTGTATAGACATCAAAGCTTTGAATCCAACTGAGAGAGCCTTCCATCACAGAGGGTGATAAATTATTGAAGACTAGTCTAGCAAGGATCATCATGTTTGAAGCCTCATTGAAGATAATGTGTTGGTTAAGCTACTAGTTATCATGTCTAAGAGGGAAGGGACTATAGTCTACTATATTAGGATCTATTTATATTGAAAAATAATTAGTTTATAATAGTTAGTCAGAGATTAAGGTGATAAATTTTGAAGTCTAAAAAGTAATGAATTATTTCATTTCAATCTCTTCTAGTTTTATCTAATAATTTACATTTGAGTGGAAAATTAAATAATCAAAAAGAGTAATCAACTTTACAAGTTATAAATTAATAACACCAAATATGTAAAGAGAGAAAATTTTTGCATGCTTCTTGCTTCATTCCTTATTTTTTTATGTTTAGTTTGAGATTTTGTTTAAACTGTATTATCCCTTGAAGCAATCCAAGAGGAAATGAGTGAATTGGGTTTATAAAAAATTAAAGGCTAAAAACACAAGTTAAAAAGGAATAAGGAAGGAAGAGTAATAATAAACATAATGATTTACAGAGATTCAACTATCCCAAGCATACGCCATATCCTCAATGCCCTCCTTGAGAGTTCAACTCCATTATCAAATTTCTCTGGGTGAAGGTTGAAACCCCTTATAATTCTAGAGCAAATTTCTTGCTCTTTACCATCTTCTTTTTCTCACAACAGTAATCCTTTACTCAAAACCAGACCCAATATAATAAATTCACTCAATCTCAAACCACAAATCAATTACAACTCAAAATTATATTTCAAAAAATTATGGCTAAGGTTTAGAGAAAGAAAGAGAGTGAAAAACTTAATCTCCATAAATGTGTGCTTAAGTAATTTTTGTAACTTTTTGCATATGGGTGTATTAAATGCAAATAGAGTCATTTATATACTGAAATAGTCGTTATTTCGTTATTCAGAAAAGGTCGGGTTCGCTGACCTAAAGTTAAAATTCGGCGGCCAAACCTTTGGACATGAAAACAAAACTCTTTGAAAATAGACTTTTGGCGGCCTAAAGTTCCAACTTTCGGCAGCTGAAACATTTAGACATGAAAACAAAACTCTATAAAAATAGACTTTCTGTGGTCTAAAGTCTCAACTTTCGGCGATCGAACATTACAACTTTTGTCTCTGCTTCTCTTCTATCTACCACCTAAAGTCCACTTTAGGGGGCACAAAACTACTTCATTAAATCTTCGAAAATTCATAACTTAGGCTGCAAAAAAATTCGATTTTAAATTCGTTTGAATTCTTGTAACCTATAATTTAAGATCTTTTAATTTGATGAGAAATAATTTCAAAATCAGTCTATTTATAAAATTTTATTTTGGTTCCTCAAAGAGTTATGGAGTAAAAACTTAAGTCACAAACTTCCAATTTTTATTCTATTTGAATTGTTGTAATATATAATTTGAAATCTCTTATTTGATAGAAAAGTATCTTAAAAAAAGCTCCATATGTTAAAATTTATTTTGGTCCCTAGAAATAATTACTTAAAAATTAGCCATATTTATAAGTTTTAAAATTTAAAACATAAAAGCCAACACAATTAATTAATTGAAATTCACAATGTGAAATATAAAAATTACATTTTGATCTCTTTTTTGTAGTATGCTTTCAATCTTTAGCACTTTTCATCCTTGAAATTAAAGCAATTCCATTTATTTAAATTAGAAGCCTATAAACTCACACAAATAGTTCTAAAATTATTTAGTGGCACACCAATTGTTTATTAGCATCAAAACAAGGATTAGAATACTTAGGTCCAATAAATCGTTTGTTTTATTTTAAGTATAATGGTTTTAGCATGTTAGGCTTGGGCTTTGGAAGGATAGAATCCATTCATGTTGATATATTTGGCATATTGTCATAGGATTTAGCTGAAAGTGTATGCTTTTCTCATATAAAAAGTAGGATATAACCTGAAAGGTTAAACATGTATGTAGGCTTGCACATGCCCTTAATGATGGAAAAACAAACTTGAGACTTTGTATTAAACAAACAACTCAAAAAGGGCTCTTCTTAGCTCGAGTAACTTTATTAACCCATAAAACTTGTGTTTCTAACACATAGGCTCGCAAACTCACATAACATGTGCAAACATGTGACGGGTGTCGAATCCGTCAATTAAAATTTACTTCCCTTTTCTTAATTTAATAAGAACTCGTAGATAGGATAAGTGAATATCGATCCCACAGAGACCTTAATTCTGTTTAATTTAGATGAGTACTTGAAATAAAAGAGTAGTTTAATACAAAAGTGAGAAGAATAGAGTTTTTGATGAAATTATTTTTTTGCCTTGGCCAAGCCAGAAATACTTAAAAGAAAAGTAAACAATACAATTAAATTTGAAAAACAAATAATTAATGAAAATTATCAGATGAGATAATCAACTTGAGGTATTTTGCAGTTAATCATCGATTAGAAAAATAATTTATTTTATTATCTATTGTTTGGTTATAGTGGTCAAACATACAAATTCCACCAATTCTTCTTTACGATTAAATTAATCCGCTTCATGCTTAAATTAATTCCTACTTAACTAACAACTCCAACACGCGTGTAGATTTAATTAGTCAACTGCATTAAGAGAGAAGAATTCAAACTTGATCAATAAAAACATGTGTTTTATTTAAATCAAATCTACTAATTCCTTAATATAAACTTATATGTTAATTGCTACTTGTTATTTTAACCCATTAAACAATTATGGATTTAATTGGATTAATTAGCAATATATTATCTTCCGAAGAGATTCAATGGACCCCTTGAATTCTCAAGAAAATAACAATAGAGGTGGTGTTTCTCGAATTCAGAAATTAACAGAAAATAGAAATAAGATGAAAAGATTTGAAGCATATAACCTCACAACTTAAATAAAACCTTGAATTAACCTTCAACTGAAAATAATTGTTTAGCCTCTAAGGGTCATAATAAAATTGAAAAATTAAAGAAAAGAGGAAGAAAAGAAAATAAGTCTTTGGAGAAAAAGAGGGAGGGGCGGCGGAACCAAGAGAAGAGGAGGGAGAGAGGAGAAAATATGTGATGCTTAGGTTTAATTCTAGAAGTCTTTATATAGGCAAAAATAAAATAAAATTTAATAGTTTAAAATAAACTATACTACTTCTATTTTATATCCCTATCCTAATCTGATTGTATTTGATCCAATTTGAAGATGATCTTATCCTTGCTTAGGTGGCAAAATGGGGTTGAGGTGGCAATTTTTGAATTCTAAAGCTGTCCATCGCTTTGGACTACAGGCTTGCTCAATGCTTTAACCTCCTAGTCTGAAAATCTTTCAATTCAGCCTCTTTTCATTCATTTTCTTAACTTTTGCTCAAAAAATGTTTAGATACAATCGCCAAAACACGTAAATGTTTGGCTTTTTTAGGTCAATTGCCTTACAATTATATATGCATTTCATAGCATATTAAGTAATCATGGTAATTAGCATAAGACACGATTGACTATACATGCTTAAAATTTAGATAGCAATTGGCATAGCAAGCAGATGAAATATGGTTTACGTCTATAAATACATAATGAGCATGTTGGATCATGTACATTTAAACATATATATAACCATATTGTCATACTATGGTCCTCATCCTATATGCATAATTAAGTTATAGTCACAAGTCATTTAGTTAAATTTTAGCTCCTATAAACTCTTAATATGATCGGTTAGCTAGAAAAGAGAAAATATATATATGTATGGCACTAAATGCCGAACTATATAGTCAGAGGGCTGAGAGTTGTATTAATATGGCTCAAAAGCTAAATAACCATATAATACATAGTGTGCCAAAATCGTCATATCATGTAGCCCCAAAAGTGTGAAATACCGCTAAACTATATATATGCATGGCGTGTCATACCCTTATTTTATTTATGGCTCTTATGGGATTTAATAAGGCCAAAAATGTTTATGTATATGTTTAATACACTCAGGCAAGCAAACATGTTTATAATGTGATCATAAGTATGCACATGTATAAAAATACTCTTGGAAACAAGCATGTGTATGAAAATACTCGATTCAATCGTATGTGTAATGTAGATACACTAAGCAAGGAAGCGTGTAATTTTATTTTATTAAGCTAGTACGTATATCAAGCAAGCAAGTTAAGCATATATGTCAAGTGCTTAATTTCATCGAAAAGAAAGCATGTCAAAATTTTAATCATGTTTTCACACAAAGGCTGCATTCTATGCAAGTCTGTTTTCACAAGTTTGCCCTTGCACTTTAAGAAATTTATTATAATGTAAGTCTTATCTTTTGTAAATGGCTTTTTCTATCATTTACAATGTAGTCCTTTCATATGATTTTCTTTAAGAAAATTTACTATTTAGTCTTTATAGTATAAGAAAATTTATTAATTAGTCTTTTTAATACATTAAAATGTCATTGATATTTTGAAAATTCTACTAATTAATCTATCAGTTAATTTTAATCATTAAGTATTACTGAAAAGTCTACAATGCCCTCAATATAAATGGATTAATTAGTAGTTATTTTTACAAAGTTAAGAGAAACTAATGAATTTTTCATAATATAGAAACTACATAGTAAAATACTTAACAATTAAAACTAATAAAATGACTAATTAATATATTTTTTTAAAGTGTCAAAAACGTTTTAATAAATTTTTCAAAATTGAGTGAATAACTAATGATATTTATCATACCATATGGATTAAATAGTAACTTTTTCTTTTTCTAATTGTACCATTTAAAAAGAAGATAATTTACGGTATAATTTTTGAAATTTAGTAAAATCCATAAATTGGTGTATACTTGTTTAATAGCAAATAATTTATTCTCTAACTTTTTATTTTATTAGCAAAATAATTTTCATTCTAAATTAAATAAGTCAACTCAAATTAAAAAAACTAAATTATTATAAAAAGTAAAATTCGAAAAACTAAATTATTATAGTCTATAGTAAATTTTAATAGAATGATCATTTTATTAACAAAGTTAAACTTTAGGGACTAAATTATTTTTCATAAAAATATCATGAATTAAGTTATGTGTTTTGCTAAAATTCAGAAACTATATTATAAATTACTATATTGAAACTATATTTTTCATCATTTCTCCAGTAGAGAGAATTCATAATAGTACCCAAACTTGCAACTTGCTGATAAACCCATTATGGATATTGGTGTGCTCATGATGAAAGCGCATAGTTTTTTTCGTCTTTCGAATTTTTATGGCATAAAAAAATTCACTAATTAATTTTTTTATTTTAAAAAATATATTAAAATTTTTTTAATAATTTAAAAAGTTTACTAGTTAATCTATCTATTAATTTTTTTCATTAAATATTTTATTATTTAATTTTTATAATTTTAAAAAATTTATTAATTGGTTCCTCAAATTTTTTAAAAGTTTATTAATTAATCTTTCTGTATTAAAAATATTTTAAACTTTTTTACAATAATTAACAGCTAAAACTAACAGATGAACTAATCCGTAAACTTTTTAAAATGTATATTTTAATGTATTTTTCAAAACTGATGGATCAACTAATGAATTTCTTCATGCTATAGAGATTAAATAGTAATTCTCCCTTAATGAAATAAAAGATGGTAGAGGTAAGCCTCCGAAAGAGGGTGCTCAAGGTATGATAAGTTTTTTTGTTCGTTGAAATTATACAGGGATGCTTAGAATTAGAGATAAATAAAAGGTTATTTAGAATTTTATGGTTTATTTAGGTTTTTTTATTTTTTATTTCATTTCAATTGGGTGATTTTAGTTTGTTTAATGCTTCAGAAAATATAAATTTTAGTTTTATAATTTCAGTGAAATAGTGCTCTTCATAATCGCAGTATAATTTAAAGAGAGCTAGAAGAAAGAGATGAAGAGAAAAAGAAAGGTTCAAATAGGCATTTTAGTCTTTTCACAAAATAGTAATGGTAAATCTACTCTAAAATGATAGACGGACCAAATAACAAAGGCGAATTGATATAAAAATTCAAAATTTTTTGTTCTTTTACGATTTAATTTGAATTTTTAAAAATTGATAAAATCTTATTTTAATTTTATCTGATTTTAAACTTAAACCAGAAGAAATATATCTTGCTGATACATTATTGCTATGTGTATTATTTAATTATATTCATATATCATATATATAACGGCTATAAATTTAGCAAACTCAAATAAATCATTGCAAACAATAATTACTCATAAACCCTTCATTTGAAATTAAAAATTTCACAAAAATTTGATTCAATTAATTTTTTTCTAGCAATTCTCTTATTTTGAATAAAAGAATTTAATTTTTTTAACTAAAAATTATTCTAAACAAATTAAAATTATACTCTCTGTTAAATATACTAGAGGTTCATAATTATTATCATGGACAAATCAAAACAAATCAATCTACTGATAAATAAGATACACATATTGAAAGTTTCGTCGATTCATATGACAAACCAATATACAAGAGTAATCCACATGCGTACTTCAAATACCACACCAAAAAATTATAAAAAAGAAAAATTAATAATGCAGATTCTTTCATCAGATACAATTACAAAGACTCACCCAGATGTAGATTAAACATTGTTCAAGTTGTCTGGCTTTGTAAGAGGTGGAGGCGGCGATGATGGGTAGGAAGAAAGCGGCGCAGCAGTATCTGTGCCTGGTGGTGGAGTTGGTACTCCAAATACTTGAGCATTTGTACGAATATCTTGTCTACCTTTGGCTCTTCCCAAGAAGTAGCACCCAAAACCAAGCAGTAGCGAGAAGATTATCAAAGGCAAAGAGATGACCACCACCATACCCATCTTTGAAGCTTTTTAATTTAGATCTTAGACAGAGTCGACGAAGCTGGACAAGCAGAGGAAAATGGAGACAGACGGATGAAGAGAAGAAGCAGAGATGGGAATTTTATAGCGTAGCAGAACAAGGGAGAGTAAAGGAGTTGTTTGTGCTTTATAGCTCATCAATGATCTGGAACATGTGAGAACTTGACAAAGGGAATATTTATTGACAATCAACGGTAGGCTTAACGTTCAAGATTGCAAGTCCAACGGCTACTTTTTCTTTTTCTTTTTTTTTTTTTTGTTTTTTTGTGGACAAATAAATGCCCAGAATGATGAGATGTAAAGTTTTTTTTTTTTTTTTAAAGTGGGTTAAATAAATTTTTAAAAGAAAACCTAATCAGACCATCAGCATATCTAGACAGGACAGGAGAAATATTTTATTAATAAAATAATTTTTTTAAAAAAATAAATTATTTATAAAATGTAAAAATTAAATGTCAAATTTTTTAATATAGTTCAAAAACAAATTGTAATTATAATTTATAATTTTTTTAAATAAAGTAAAAGAGACAAACCTTATTAGACAATTTTAATTTTATTAATAGAATTAAGACAGCTATTATAACTTGAATTTAATAATTTTCATATTAAATTGTTACAAGTAAATTCGTATAAAAGAGTTCTGTTGGTTGTGGCCTTGTTTGAGTTCATCATTTGGTTTTAAAATTATTAAAATAAAAAAATTACTATTTAATCGCTTAAAGAAATTTATTAATTAATATTTTATTTTTTAAAAAAATTTAAAAATTTATTAATTAATTTTTCGTGAATTCTTATAATTTAAAGAAATTTATTAATTAATTTTTAATTTTATAAAAAATTTATTAATTAATTTTTTCACATTAAATATATTTTAAATTTTTTTATAATACTTAATAATTAAAACTAATGTCTTATTAAAATATTGGATTGTTGTAATATATTTTTTAAAATTAATGGATTAATTAATAAATTTTTATATATAAATAATAATTTCTTTTAAATAATTTAATTTTAGCCACTGCTGAAATAGTGTTAATAATTAAAATTTTAAAAAGTTGATATTAATCATTAATTGTGATAGAATTTATAACTATCATTAATAACGAAAATAACCGTTATATATGGTAAAATTTCTTCTCAAATTTAAGCCTTAGTCCAAACCTGATTTGCATATAAAGCTATAAATAATTTGAGTACCTTGAGCGATATGCTTGCTCATGGTAGTATAAAAAAAAATATTTGACAGAAAAATCTAAAATGAAAAAAAGTTTAAACAACTATAATTTAAAATTTCCGTATGTTTTGTAATGCATCAGTAAGTTCTTGATTTTGAATTATAGTTCTTTCTCCTTAAAATAAATATAATTTCATCTATTTTTATAGTTTAGAAACTATAATGGTTACTTAGGATAAAGAAAGTTGAATTATGAAAACATAAAAAGAGTAAAGTAATATATGAACTTTTCATAATATGTAAATATAACACCCCCTAATAACTTTTAAATTTTTTTTATTTGATTTAAAATCATTAATTCAATTTATTTAATATTTTCGTATCGAGAATTGTATACAATTCAATCTAAAATCATTAATTCAATTTATTTAATAGTTTTGTATCGACTGTTATAGTTAATGTGAAACGTGATAATTTTCTCCATTCAATTTTACAATATTTTCATTATAATTTTGTTACATTAAATTAAATATAATTATTATGACAGGATCGAACCCTCAAATATTATAGTTTCTTAATATCTCGAACGGTTCCACAATTCTCGCATGAATAACTCTTTCTCGCAAGCCACTAATTTCACATAATTTTATAAGTGGCTCTAATACCAATTATAATAATTCAGCTCAAATTGATTTAAATAATTTTTAGATTTATTTTTTACTTAATTTAAAATAATTAGCTCAAATTATTTATTAGTTTCATGTCATTTTTAAACTAACTCAAATTATTTATTAATTTCATAATAATTATTATATACCATCATTAACGTGGAATGTGATAATTCTCTCGCACTCAAGTTCGCAACATTTCCACTGAATATAATTACTATAATATGATATCTTCTTGTGTTGTAATTTGCTAATATCTTATGTGACTTCATCTTATCTGCATGGATAACCTTTTCTTGCAAGCTTACTATTTTTACATTATTTTTTAACTCTGAGGCTAATTATAATAGTTAAACTTAAATTGATTTAAATAAATTTTAAATTTTAAATTTATTTTAGTACATAAAAAATAATCATAATTAATTTAAATTATTTAGTAATTTGTGAAAAATAACAGTAAATGTCATTCTAATTACAAAGCCTAGTAATAATTACTTTTATGCCTTTTCTCCACTTGTTATAAAAATAAAGCTAAATCAATCCATCCATGGTAATATAAATAAAGTTAATTTTACTTTTTAAGAAATAAAGTAATGATAAAAATTTCCCTTTTATAAACATAAAAAATAATTAAAAAAAAAAGAATAAGGAAAAAAAAACCTCATGTACAAATTTAAAAAAAAAAAGAAAAAGAGGTTAAAAAAAAAAAAACCCTCCCATCCTTTTCATTTTGTTCTTCCCTTTTCTAATTCATTTGTTCTTCCCTTTTCTAATTCATAGACCTTGCATTTCAACATTTAACCAAGAGCAATTTGAAGTGATAAGAAGCTGAAGTGAAGCTCTTCTAAATAAAAGAAAGAAAAGAGAAATGGCCAAACAATCCCAAACCTAGAGCAAATCTCTCACCTTCCCTCACCAATAAGGTCACTGACCCTTGGCTCTGTGATATTTAATGGAGTGTGTGCTGGATCAACCACCTGATTATTATCATTTGGCTTGTTATAATGGGTGTCCTGTGTCTTGCTGCTACTAATCTCAGATTCAGCAAACGTTTTAGTTTCAGAGTTTATATCCTTGAGATCCCAATCACTCAAGTAGCTTGGCTTTGCTGTAACAGGACTCACTTCAATGTCTCCAGAAAGCATTGCCACAACTCTTGACATTGTTGGCCTTGTTATTGGTGATGCCTGAGTGCACAACAGAGCCACTCCTATAACTCTAAGAGCTTCATCTTCATCAAAACCCATCAGTATTGGATCCACCAATGCCAGACTCTGATTATTTTCATACAGAGTCCATGCCTAGAAACATAAAGATAATGGTGAGCTTAAAGAATGCTGCACAAGAAAAAGGAAAAACAAAAAAGAAAAGGAAATATTACTATTTAGAAGGGAAACTCACTAAGTAGACCATCGGTTTTGAAAACTACATTAAAAAATCCATAAAGTTTTAAAAAGTCCATTAATTAGTTTTTTCGTTAATTTCAGCCATTAAATATTGCAGAAAAGTCTAAAATATTTTCAATACAGAAAAACTAATTAATATATATTTTCACAAAGATGAGGACTAACTAATAAATTTTTTCATACCACAAAGACTAAATAGTATAACACTTGACGGATAAAACTAATAAAAAAACTAATTAGTAGATTTTTAATATATTTTTCAAAATTAAGAAATTAATTAAAGAATTTTCATATATTATAGAGATTAAATAGTAATTTTTTTTAAAGAAAAAGACTCGTTTCTTTACCCATCCCAGAAGGTATATCCTATTCTCAACCAAATTGTGTTCAAAGTTTGGTATTCCACTGAGAATTTCTAAAGCAAGAACACCAAAGCTGAAAACATCAGCCTTTTCTGTTAGATGTCCGCGCATTGCATACTCTGGTGCCAAATAGCCACTACAAGAAAATAAAGTTTCTTGTTAATCTTCATTCAATTATTCACAATTATTAACTATAGTTTGGATTTAACTAAAGAAATTAAAATTGAATAATTATGGAAATGATAAAATCTAGTTACATGGTTCCTGCGACTCGAGTGCTGATGTGGCTTTTCTTGTCATCATACAACTTTGCTAATCCAAAATCTGATATTTTAGGGCAGAGCTCTGCATCAAGCAAAATATTACTTGCTTTCACATCTCTATGTACAATTCTTGGCCTTGACTCCTCATGAAGATAAGCTAGACCTCTAGCAGTTCCTAAGCAAATATTAAAGCGCGTTGGCCAGTCAAGATGCAGGCCAGTTTTTCCTGCATAAATAGCAGCGATCTTAATATGAAATCTCACTGCCCTAATACCCATACTTAAGCAAGGTAAAAAAAAAACTTCTGTTGGTAAATCTTCTTACCAA
This sequence comes from Manihot esculenta, assembly GCF_001659605.2. Lineage (NCBI taxonomy): Eukaryota > Viridiplantae > Streptophyta > Magnoliopsida > Malpighiales > Euphorbiaceae > Manihot > Manihot esculenta. The sequence goes on along the minus strand of NC_035163.2, from coordinate 13,460,144 downwards.
ATATTGCCTTATCTACACTCTTGTTTTCAAGATACTCGTAGACCAAGAGTCGTCTATTTCCTTCTATGCAGCATCCATGCAATTTCACAAGATTTCGATGTTGAACTGCGGATATTATAGCAATCTCAGCTATAAATTCATTCTTCCCCTGGTTAGATGCTAGGGAGAGTTGCTTCACAGCTACTTCTCTCCCATCAGGAAGTGTTCCCTAGAAAGTAGCATAATTTTGTCATAAGGCATGTCTCTTCAGTAAATCACAAATCATAGAATTGTTAATTGTCTAGCAATATCAAGCATTCCGCGATCTATGACAATTTTTTGAGATATAAAATACCTTGTACACAGGTCCATATCCACCCTCTCCGAGCTGATTCGAGGGACAAAAGTCTTGCGTGGCCATTCTCAACTCTGCATAACTAAATGTATATGGTCTATGGCCTATTCCGGAAAGCACTGCAAGTTGAAACATGATAAACAAAATTCATCAGCTCAAAGACACCATAATTTTTCAGGAAAAATCATTTCTGGGTGACATGTTAATTAACATGAAATTTAGGGTTTGCCAATCCAAAGTGATGAATTGCATTTCATGATCCTCACATCTGAAATCAAAGGCCTAAGTTTCTTACCTTCTTCATCTCTCTTGCTTTGTTGTCTTTTCATGTAAAGAAATGCAAATATAAGTACAAAGCTTATGACTCCAGCAGAGACTGATATACCGATGATCAAACCCGGCCTGCTCTTCTTCTTCGGAATACCAGGTGGTATTCCACTAACGGTTGGCCTAAAAGCTGTGCAGTGAATCCAATTACCATTAGAAGTGAGCAAATACATGCTGATTTTAAACATGTTAAATAAGAGTTTGAATTACCTGAAACAACACTTAGTGCTGAAATGATTGGTCCATAATAGCCTTGTAAGGGTGTGCAGCAGGTGCCCTTACCAGCCCAAAACAGGTGAATTTCAAGATGGTTCTCAGTAACATTAACATTATAATGCTTTGTAGTAGCTCTCTCAACTCCACCAGCTTCCTCTGATATGTCGAAGTCCTCCAACTGGCGGACTCCCTGGAAAATAAATGAAGAAAAACAAGAGTGAATGTTCATTATATAAGCTAAATATCAAAATCATCAAGGATAAACTACAATTAACCCTTGTATTTTAGTAGAACCTACTCATTAGTCCTTGTGCTTTCTAAAAACCAACTATTTAGTCCTTGTAACTTTAAGAAACTAATAACTTAGTCCCTGCCATAAGAAATTCAGTTAGGATTCCTTTATTTAAGTCATAATTTAGTCTCAATAATTTCTTACATTCAAACAATTTCATACATGTAGTTAAAATACATGCAACAAGCTAGTCCTTATATAAATAATACAACAAGGTTGACTTAACAGTATTTTTTATGGAAGGGACTAATTTATTGGTTTTTAAATTTACAATGACTGAATAGCTAGCTTTTAAAAATGCAAGGATTAATATGCAGATTTCACTAAACTATAAGGACCAAACTGTAGTTTACTCGATAATCAACTATGGACCCATGCAAGAGTTCTAACATATTGTATAAAAATCGTTCTACCTGAATATAGATGTCAAAGACACGCCTTCCGTTGCTCTCCCAAATTCTTGAGCTTCTATGTTTAAGTGATGTTTCAGCAAATAATAAGCTAATGTTGTAAATCCCATTTTGAAGACCAAGGCCATAGTATCTAATTGAACTAGGGGATACCCTTGAAGTCAGATAAAGCTCTGGAGTGTTGGTGCCGGCTATTTGTGACAAGGTATCTTCAATGTATGATGGATTCTGTCTATCAGCAAACAAGCCCACAATGCTTACTGCCCATTTTTGACTAGTGGCTACTTGGAAGGATGCTGGACCCATGGATGAATTTTCAGCTTCATACAGTATCCCACCAGAAGGTGTCTCTGGACCACCACACTTGATTGAAAAATTTGCATCTATAACATTTAGCAATGACATTAATATTGTTTTAGCTCCCAAATCACAACACACAAGGGAACACATATTGCTGATACAAAGGAGTTAAAGAAAGTTAAACTCAGTAAGCTCACACATCATGAGATTTGAGACATTAGATTGGTTGGTCATTTCAGTATGTCAATCTACTGCTAGCTAGCTAAGAATCATAAAGGGTGTAAAATCGGGCTAAGAATGGAGGAAAATTGAGCATATTGTATTCTGAAAATGTTAGGTATTTATACACATATTACAATCTTCTTGAAAAGAAATAGATCCTACAATTAGTCCTATGAATCATCCTATGGTTCTGCTATCCTACAATTAATCCTATGAATCATCCTATAATTATGCTATCTCTACAAGGTAAATCAATCATCTTGATTATCTACAGCTGTATACACTCTAACAAAGAGAAAAACTGGAAAATTTACACACACACAAAAAAAAAGATTCATGGGAGTATAATTTCGATAAATATTTAACTAAAGTTTATGCTTAATTTGTTAAAATTAATAGCCAAAAATCATGCTTTTGTAAGTGTTGCAAGAATCCTTTGTCTCACGAAAGAAGTATGTGGAAACCCTCACATTAGCATGCTCAAGGTGCAACGAGAATTCAACAGGTTATAAAGGCTGTTGAAGACCCTTGTCAAAGACCTTCACAGAGGCTTCTGGAGAGGTTATATGGGATTCATTGGCTTCCATAGGCAGATGACCCTTGCCACTGGTTTTTTCAGCCACCTCATTTCTGAATACTCCAAGCTGATCTTAAGCATTTCTCCATTGAAAACTTGAGTGTGGCTATTCCAAGGTGATTTGAGTGTATATATCCCTCCATTGAGGACTCGCTTTGCTTATGGCTATTCTAAGCTGACTTAAGGCATTCAATCTCTTGTGGAGACATTTGTTGTCATTTTTATTGATATTACCAATAAGCATGCCCACAGTTCACACATTTAAGTGGAAGCCAAAAAGTGTAGTACGTAGATCCTTTCACCTAGTTGATTAGGGCAAATAGCTTAATCTTCATTGTCTGCTCTCAACAGTCATACTCACAAAAACCCACTTACTCATCTCTCTTCCCTCACCATCACAAATAGCCCTCTTTCTCTCTTAACCCTCACCGTCACAAATCGATCCTCCGCATTCCCTTCTCCCTTTCTCATCATTGCTGACCCTTTTCAAAGTCCATCCCATTAACAAATCAATCCCCTTTCCTATAAACACCCAAAACCCAAATGCTTTCTCACTTTAAAACCTTGCTTTCATAGATGCTCTCCATAAAGCCATCATTGGCATCAATAATACCATTATCAACAATCTCTCATAGTGTTAGCAATTGGTACAACAAATAGAAGAGTGCCCATCTATGATTCAGTATGTGCCTCTGAAGATGGAGTCTCCAATTCAAAGTCCATTTGTCTTCTGCTTCTCATTTTATCCTCTCTTTCTTTATAGCAGCAATACTTTGAATTCTTCCCTTCTCTTCCAATTTCCCAAATTTTGTTTGTTATTCAACTTGGATTTGTATATATATAAAACTCTAAAGCTGTATGCAAGAAATGCTATATATTCATAAGCATTATTGCCCTTGGAAACATTTGAGCATGAGATATCTCTTTAGTGTAGTGAGTGTATTCAATTGAACTAAACGTCTTTTAGACAGTAATTAAATGAATGTAGAAGCTTACAGCGTGGAGCATTCTTATTGCAAGGGAAATCTCTCTGTAGACAATTCAATCCTGGAATTACACTGCACAAAATTAAGTATAACTTCTTAATTTAGATTGTAAAATTCAATAGAAAAAAGGGCAAGTTAATATATGTAAATAATGTTGTAGACGTCATGATGTTAGATTAACTAAACAGGGGGATCAATATTTCACCTTATGTTTGAGTTGTCAAACACAAAGTTGTTGGCTATTAAATTCCTGCATAATTCCATGAAGTGATCAGTCATACATGCCCGTATTAATAGCAAAGTTGCAAAGAAGACAGTACATGATGCATATCTTGATGGCAGTTCAAGACAAAAATTAATAATTAATTATCTGCAAAATAATGTTCTAAGAAAGTTACTATGATATTGTAAAAGTTTAATTGGACTATTTAATGGGTAATTTTGTGAAAGTATATGTTTTAACATTAAGGTACATCATCTTTGATTCTTAATGTGTTTATGACATAGGCCCTGTTGGGCAATACTAATTACTTAGTAGGTTTAACATTTTTAGTAGCCGGTGATTGTTCTGATAGTGATTAGCCAAATATTATAAAAATAACTTTTTGTAATCTATTCATAACCTCTAAATATTAGTGTTTTGCTTGAATCCCTCAAAATACTAAATACTATCTTCAAAATTGTTGCCAAACAAAGCTATAAATTAGAAGCACTAGCATCAAAAAGGTTTATATCTCTAACGATAATGCATCATTGTTTTTTGGGTTAGCAGAGCGATTCACAATGCATCATTTACACCATAATAGGAATATGAAACGGGGAACGGGGAATGCAATGTCATCAAAGTTCATAAAGGCATCATGATTTGGCAGACATACAATTGCAAATTCGAGTTTACCCATGAAGGAAAACTTCCAGTAAGGTGATTGTAAGATAAATCTCTGCAAAAATAAATCAACAGGAATGAGTAGGTATACAATTTATTTTCTCAAAAAGATATCCCATAAACACTTGATGAATTAATAATGAGATATCCACTGATTTTTATTTTAAAAGAGAAAATAAGGACTATGAATTGTTTCAGTAGATGCCTTCTGCAACTAATTTTTCCTTCTCAAGTCACATAATAAGTAAAATTATTCTCGTTTATACTCCAAGGATCGCAGAAGAAGAAATATAGCCAACTAAAAAAAATGGTGCATGGATATTAATGTAAGATAAGAAGACAAATAAACATGTGTGTTTGTGCGAGTGTATAATGCAAATACATTCAATAAGGCATCTTCTTAGGCATGAGAACTTACATATTTTGCAGCGAATCACTTTTTTGGCTCGGAATGGTTCCAGATAGACTATTATTTCCTAGAAACCTGGCCATGTTATAATTTCATGGTAGAAAAAAAACCACGAAAACCAATCAAATACTAAGCGAATATTAAGAGGAGACAACACCTAAAATACAAAGTTTAACATTCCTATAACATAAGATCTTCAAGAGATAAAAACAACAAGTTATATGATATTTACAAGTACTCAAGAGAACTCAAAGTGAACAAAGCTCCTGGAATTTCTCCTGTCAAGTTGTTGAAGCTTAAATCCCTACAAGGCAGATAAACAATAATAGTAACAAGAACAACTAAGGACATGGGGAAACTTCATATTGGATTAAAATTTGAATTATTTAACTTACAATATTTTCAAGGTTTGATATTCTCCGATATCAGGTGGAATAGTACCAGTGATTAATGCATTCCTTAAAACCCTTCAAATAAAAAATGATCAATCAGTGTCAAAGATGATCCAAGAGAATAGTTATAGAAATTTATTGACTTACAAGTCGGTCAAGTTCTTCATATTCTTCATAAAATCAAGAGTAGAGCTGACATTATGGAAATCACTGAGTCTTCTGCATGGTTATTTACACGTATTACTGAAACTATCTTTGCAGACACATAAGAACATGAACAGTTTTGCGCATGTTTGTGCGTGAGAGAGAGTCAGAGAGATTGACAATTAGTGAAACATTACTCACAAAGTAGTCAATGAGACTAATTTAGAAAAGCTCGATGGGATTGGACCTTCAAAAGAATTCCCCTGTAATCTCCTGAGACATTTATACAACCACTATTAGCTATGAAAAATGTAAACCAATAAGTTCACAGAACCATATGTATAAGAATTTACAATGTTGTAAGCTCTGTCCAATTCCCAATGAAGTCTGGAATCTTGCCTGTGAAAGGATTATCAAATGCCCACCTATACATACATAAGCCATGGTAAAGCCACATTCATGCAATTAAAAAATAAAAACTTGACTAAAGAATGAGTTTTGCTTACAAGATTCTCATCCTTGTGAGATTGGCGAAGGTTGAGGGAATTTCACCATCCAATCCACAACTATTAATATAACTGTAAAAAAATTCAGAAATCAAATTTGCTTTATCTCACATGATATAAATACTTTGAAGATTCTTAGACTTGGATATATGATACAAAACAAAGGAAGAAAAGTTGGAATTTAGAAGTTACATTTGCTCAAGTTTGACTAAATTACCCAGTTCTGGAGGTAGAGTCCCAGAGAAATTGTTCACACCAAGAGACCTATTTCACATGTATCCACAAAACATGATACCAAGTTTAGTACTAATTTAAACTAATAATACATACTCCACATATATGATGTGTGTATATAAGAAGTTCAGTAATATCTTGGAATTAAAACAATAACACAATGAGCTATTTTTGCAAATGAATAAGAAAGCAATGATTTTTTTTGTTTCTTGAAAGAAAAAAAAAGAGCAGAACAAGCTCCAATATTAACAATTTCAAAGGCAAAAACACAAACATCTAACAAGCATACTTGTATGCCAAAACATTTTACCACCAGGGGCATGAGAAGCCTTAGCTAGTCTTCATGCTCCACTTATTGCAGCAACAGTCCTTTAAATTTTTGACAAAATTATCCTTATTCTTGTTCACTTCATGATTTTTTTTTCCAATCAAACAAATATTAAACAACAAAATGAAATGGTCATGAATATGATATTTCCACAAAAACTAATCTTACAGCAAAGTTAGATCCTTCAAGTTTCCAAGTTCCTTTGGAATTGTCCCAGAGAATGCATTGTGAGCAATAGACCTATACACACAAAAATATCTCAACCAAATATTTAAATTAAAAATTACAAATTGTTTACACAAAAGCATACGATTTTTCACTTACAAACCCCTTAATGCTGTTAAATTTCCGATAAATGCCGGCAAAGGACCCGTGAAATAATTTTTATCAATTTTCCTGCAAAATTGATCAAATAAATAATAATTGTTAATAATATTCTATCAAATTTAAATCTCTCCGTTCTCACTTGGATGCTACTATTATAAGCTCGAATTAATATGAGAATAAATTAAAATTTATATTATAAGCATTTAAAAAAATATATTGTATAAAAAACAATAAATGTAAGAATTAAAGTCTCTCAACAATTTCCAAATGGAGTGAATTATGATCAAATAATTTAGTTAAATTGAGTATTTCATTTTTCAAAAAGAAAAAAAAAATAATAATAAAAGTAACCATATTAATTTGTTCCAAATTTAGAATTTTTTAATCCAAAAAAATTCTAAACAAAATGCCAAATCTGAACCAACTATAAAATTTATATTTTATTGAGATTCTCGTTAGTGTGAAAATCATAAACAAAATGAGAAGAGGAAAAGATTCCTTACAAAAAAACTAATTTTTTAAAAGTTAGAATTTCTTCGGGAATCACTCCTTGTCTATTCAAATCATACACTTTCCTGCAAAATAATTAAAAGAGAATTAATAAGAAAAAGAATTATCATTTTCATCCATAAATATATTTAATAATTTTATTATTAATCTGAAATTTTTTAATTTAAAAAAAATTGAAAAAAAGAGAGAAAGAAACGTACAGTCGGATAATATGGCAGGTATTACCATTGTCGTAGGTGCAATCACATTTGATGGCTGGGTTGTTGCCTGCAGCATCCAAATCAGATTGATCAATGGCAGTTCCGCTACAAGGCTCTCCACTTATATTCCATAGTGCCACTGATCGTGTGTCCCATTGCTGGAATATCGAGTTCAGTGCCCTCACTACCACACCGAATACATTTAAACTTTATTATAATCACAAAATTAAAAAAAAAAAAAACAATTATAATAAAAATTCAAAAATAGAAATCAATTATCAAAAATTAGTTAAGAGATTCAAATATTTTATAGTATTAATTATTTAAAACCCCTTACCAGTGGGATTATGAAAAACTCTCCCAAGTTTGGAGTAATAAAACATTTTCTCATGTACGTGAAAAAGTAGTGATTTGATATATAAATTGAAAATTTAGTTTTTTCTGAAAATATAAAATTGTTGGTTGCCTTAAATTAAAGATTAGTTTAATATTTATTTAGAGATGAACTGTCGGGGAAATTATGAGAATAGTAAATAAATTATATACTTTTATTTGAATAAATTCTTGCTCAATTCTGATTAAAAAAATTTTACATAATCATTTATAATTTTATTTATTTTATTTTTTAATTAAAAAAATTAAAATTTTCATATGAATAAAAAGGAAATCAATTAATTGTAAAATTCTTACTTCCAACGAGAGACTTTAAGAAAATATTTAAAAAAAGTGAATTTAGTACTTTATATAAATTTGTATGTTATACTGTATTATTTAGGGTCAGGATCAATTTATATTGTGTAAGCTAAACATTTTATTTATATAATTTAATATTTTTATTCTATTCATATTTTTAGCATAAACCTGAGTTTACACCATAATCGTTCGAAGTAGATAATGAACTATCGCCATAAGACAGACTCATGTGATAAAAATTTAATAAATTTATATACGGTTCCACCTGTAAATAAAAAAATCAATCTCAAAACAAATCGGTCTCAGATCGAATAGACTCATTCTCTCAATTTCAAAACGAAGTCTCTATGAGAAAGTTACTGTTAAGAACTACAATTCAGTAAATTCTCTTCATGTCAGCGATCACGGGATTCTCGCGATCAATTAGCCGGTCAAGATCATTTACCAACAAGTTGGCCATATCATTGCCGGATTATCAGAAAATACTATATTTATCTCCACTTTTTTACAGTATAAAGGGAGAATGATCACAGAGGTAAAAGTAAGCAATTCTCTTATACAAATACTCTCAAGCTTTACATTCATCCTATTCTCCAATTTACTGACTTGAGCGTCGGAGCGACTGCCATGGATACCTACCACCTCACATTCTCTTTCTAGCAGGTTTAGTCAATCACAACACAACTCCATTCTGGCTACGTCATCAATTTGGTTTTAACAATATCATTTGATTCTATTACCAAGAAATCCATTGCATCCTTTCTGTTCATTTGGATTAAAACCCAATCTCTCATTCCTTTTGTCTTAGAAAGAAATCTCTCTCCTCTCTCTCTCTCAAATTGCCAGTAATTCACAAGCTGCTGCTAAAGTTGTTGCCAATGAAGACGCCATCATTTTTGCCACTCTTAACAGTGGACAAAACACACCTCCTATGGTCAACGAAGCAGATCCCAACAATCTGAGCATTAAACAAATACTCCAGTATGTCCAAAGGTTGCAAGTTATTTTCGAGTAATACAAAATTCGGAAAGAGACATTACTCATAGCTTCCAAGGGAAGTGAGGATGTAATACCCGGCTAGACCTCGGCTAGACCCCGGCTAGACCCCGGCGTCGAAATTCATACATTCCGGCGGAATCTCCATTGGAATGTAGAATTCAAGGATGTCGGAGTTTCCTAGAAGGGTAAAATAAAGGTTTCTAAAATGTTTTGAATGTTTTTAAGTGTTTTGAGTAAGAAAAGTTGAAGTTTTGAAAAGAAAAGACCAAGAAGGGAAATATAAGGTTTGGCCGCCGAACCTCACTTTCGGCCGCCGAACCTCACTTTCGGCCGCCGAACCTCACTTTCGGCCGCCGAAGGTGGCTTGTTTTTGTTGCCACCGAAGGCCAAGTTCGGCTTCCGAAAGTGGTGGAGCTGTGAAGGCAGCTCTGGCTGCCGAAAGTGGTTGACCGGCCACCTATAAAAGGGCCCCTTATCCGGATTTGAGGTGAGTTTTCTCTCTCTTTTCGGGTATAGGTGAGTTCTTGACCTCCTTTGGTGGATTTCTTTGTTTTCTTCAAAGTTGAGTAAGTTTTAACTAGTTTTCATGTTAGTTTTAAGGTTTTTGAGCAAAGAAGCAAAGTTGTGAGGCTTGGAGGTTCTAGATCTGTTTTCTCTTGCATCTCCGAGTTTAGACCATCAATCCTCTCGATCTTCAAGAGTTAAGCATGGATCCTCATCTTTCTTGATGTTTTACGTATGTTTTGAAGGGTTTTAAGTGAGTTTTGCATGGTTTTTGCATGGGTTGCATGGTTAGGGTTTATGTTGATCATAAGCCATATGTGTGTATATGTGTTGTTTTTGGGATTTTGAGCTAGTTCTAAGCCCCTATATGCATGAAGAAGGATATATGCATGTGTTTGGGAGCTTGTTTGTGAGTTGTGCATGTTTTGGAGAGGTTTTGGAGGCTGGAGACTTAAGGTTGAATCGGGTTCTGCCTCTTTGGAGAACTCAAGTTCGGCCGCCGAACCCCTTGAGGGGGCTGTTTTGGCCGCCTAAACCCGCCCCCGAAAGTTTGGACTTTCGGCTCTGGAGTGGAGTTTCGACTGCCGAATATGCCGCCGAAGGTTGTGACTTTCGTCTCTGGACAGACTTTCGGCTGCCGAACCCGCTTCCGAAAGTGCCTGACTTTCGGCTCTGGAGGGACCTTCGGCCGCCGAACCTGCCGCCGAAAGTCCCCTGTCCAGCCTTCCTTTGTTTGTTTTTCCATGCATGTTTGAGATGTTTTAGGGGGGTTTTTGGGGGAATGTTTAGAGTTATGATAAAGTATGTCGGTACTCATTTGAGTCCACCTGTGTAGGTTCGAACCCAAGGAACCAAGGAGGCCCTCAGTGTTAGCTGGTTCAGAGGTATTCCAGCGTCTACTAGAGGTGAGTAGAACTGAACTATGTTTTAAATTAAATGAAAGGTTTTAGCATAACTCATGCATCATAAATGCCATGGATATATGAGGTTGTATTGCATTAGAACTCACGAATATGTTGCATTGCATTATATGTTATTGATGTGGATGGATGTTGGATGATCGTTTAGTCCTTGAGGGAAGTCCAGGGCCCATTCTACGCCCTGGCATGATATATGAGAAAGTCCAGAGGCCCATGCTACGCCCTGGCACCATGTAAGAGAAAGACCAGAGGCCCATTCTACGCCACTGGCATGATGAAATGTCATGTTATGTTATTGTTATGTTATGAAAAAGACCAAGAGCCCATGCTACGCCCTGGCACTATGGGCATGTGTGAGGACTATTGGTGACAATTTCATCCTTGATATGACTTATTTGTGATGTGATGCATTTCATGGAAACATGTTTTATTGATTTTATTAGTGCTCTACTCACTGGGCTCTAGTAGCTCACCCCTCTCCTTAACCCCCAAGTTGCAGGGCCAGAGATAGCATGGGATAGCTACAGGAGAAAAGCTTATGTAATAGTGGTAGTGGACATGTATTGGAAATGATGTAAAGTCATGTAATGTATATTGATGATAGTATAGGATTTAATGTTTACAGAGAAATGTGCATGCACAGGTTAAGCTTGGTAGATGTAAAGTTTTAAATTTTTATGGAAATTGTTGATCATGTATGGAATTTACCAGGTTTACAGAATGCATAGTAGACTTGCTACGGGTCCTGGCGGCCTTAAGCCGATCTGGATCCTAGCGCCGGTAGCGGTCCGGTCTCCGGGTCGTTACAGATTGGTATCAGAGCCCTAGGTTCATATGGTCGGACCTAGAGAGTGTTGGGCTCATATATGTCATAGAAGGGCAAGCACAATAGGATCAATCATGTTCACTAGGATACGATGTGGAGTCCTGTCTTGCTGATGATGTGATAAGGAGTTGCTGGACTTGGGAAAAAGGGTGAGAGTGGATACATAGGGTACTGTGGATATGGTGGGTAAAAAGGAGGATATGGCATGAAGGTGGGATATGGGTTAAAGCTAGAGTAATCCGATGTACCCCCCATCGAATACCCTGAGCCCTGAAAGAAAGGCTGATACTGGGGTGGATAACCAAATCCCGAGGCCTGGGCGCCTCCCTGAGACTCTCCCATACCCTCCTCGGACATGCCAACACCCACACTTCCTTCTCTCTGGTCCACATCCACAGCCTCCCTCACATCCTCAGGCTCTTCACCCTGAACTGTTCCTCTTCTGCTTGCATCAAAAGACCTTCTAGGGTCCCTTGATGTACCTGCTCTATCTGTCCTGCCAGACATTGCCCTTGACAAAGCAGGGGGACGGGCATCCATGCCCTCATCCACTGGTGGAACTCCAGTCAATCGTGCAGATCGACGAGTACCTCGCATTCTGACTTCTGAAAACACAACCATACACATAAACATTAGCATCATTTGGTCCATGTGGAAACACATGAACCCCAAAATCCTAGCGCCGGTAGCGGTCCGGTCTCCGGGTCGTTACAAAGGAAGTCTTCGTAGATACCTCAAGGACTCGGACAGGGGCAATCTAGACGCAATCCAAAGAGAAAGATAAGTTCAAGGAAGAGGAGTCATCAAATGATGTTCCGAAGGATGCTGGCTGAAAGAGGGTACAGGCTGCTCAAAGGTGCCAAGAAGGATGGGAAAGGACAAAAGGACAGACAAAAAACAAGGCCATAAGGCGAGATCCGTCAAGCCAGAAAAAAAACGGGTGTTAGTCCCACTAAAAAAGGTCATAAGTCGATAATCCGATAGGCCAGAAGACTGGGTGTTAGTCCCACTAAACAAGATAAGAAGTCAGAAATCCATCATATCAGAAGACCAGGTGTTAGTCCCACTAAAATAAGGCCATAAGTTGGAAATCTATCAGGCCAAAAGACCGAGTGTTAGTCCCGCTTCATAAGATATTTCTAAGGCATTTCATACCCGACCTCAAGGCGGGAACAAGTCAGGCCAGCTGACCGGGTATTAGCCCCGCTTCACAAGATGTTTATCAGGCATTTGATACCAAGGTACAAGGCAGGAATACACTAGGCCGACCGAACAGGTGTTAACCCTGCTTTGCAAGATGTTTATAGGCATTTCATGCCCGGCCTCAAGGCAGGAACACGCCAGATCGATCGATTGGGTGTTAGCCCACTTCACAAGATGGTTATAAGACATTTGATGCCAGACCACAAGGCAGAGATACACCAGGCAAACCGACCAAGTATTAACCCCGCTTCACAAGATTTTTATAAGGCATTTGATACCAAGTCACAAGGCAGGACTACGCCAAGCCCACCGACCCAGTGTTAGTCCCGCTTCACAAGATATTTCTAAAACATTTCATACTCGGCCTCAAGGTAGGAACACGCTAGGCTGACCGACCGAATGGTACCCCACTCTACAAGATATTCCTAAGGCATTTCATGCTCAGGTCAACGAGCTCGTCAAGACTGAGAAAATGCTCGGAAGCTCATCAAGACTGAAAAAATGCATAGAAGCTCGTCAGGGCTGTAAAAGGCCAAGGATCTCGCAAGGGCTAGAGGATGCTCAGAAGCTCATCAGAGCTGAGAAAATGTTCGGAAGCTCATCAGGGCTGGAAAAATACACGGAAGTTCATCAGGACTGTAAAAAGCCAGGGAGTTTGCAAGAGCTAGAGGATGCTCGGAAGCTCATCAGGGCTGGAAAAATGCACAGAAGTCCGTCAAGGCCCAAAAAGACCATGGAGCTTTTGCGAGAGCTAGAGGATGCTCAGAAGCTCGTCAGGGCTAGAAAAACGCACGAAAGCTCATTAGAACTGTAAAATGCCTAGAAACTTGTCAGGACTAAAATGCCCGGAAACCCAACAGGACTAGTTAAGGCTAGAAACTCGACAAGGCTGGAAAATGCCCAGATGATCCCCAAGGCTGGTTGGTGCTAGAGAGAGCTTGGAAACTCGTCGAGACATTACTGTATTACTCAATTTTTGCCAGACAAAATCTTGGACCTAACTGATCGGCAGGATAAGTAAGAAAAAAGTAAAGACATCGGACGCTCAGCTTGGATAGAAGCTGACTTGGTTCGACGGACTAAACTTAAGCCGCACAGTTAATATGTTTTACACTCTAGGACCGTGATACATTTCGCGACCAGAACAATAGGGAAGGCAAAGCGATACGAGTATGAAAGACCAATCTAAACAAACCACATGATCAAGATCATGAAAACAACTGTCATCTTCAAATCTAAAAAATCGAAGACTAGCAAGGACCTCTAATGTTACACAATAATTACCCAAAGTAGGCAGTAAGTTGTCACCATAGACAAGGCCACATAGCAAGAATCTGATAAACCTATATGCGGTCCTATCCACAGAAAAGAAGATCCAGACACTTCAAGTCGGTCTCAGGTCAAACAGACTCGCTCTCTCAATTTCAGAGTGAAACTCCATAAGAAAATTACCGTTAACAGTTACAATTCAACGAATCTCTTTTATACCTGCGATCACGGGATTCCTGATCAATTAGCCGATAAAGATCCATTATCAACAAGTCGACCACATTATCGCCGGATTATCAGGAAATGCTATGTTTATTTTCATATTCTTATAATATAAAAAGAGAACAATCACAGACGCAAAGGTATACAATTCTCTTTCGCCTACATTCACCCTATTCTCCAATTTACTAAATTGACTTGAGCGTCCAAATGGTTACCATAACTATCCACCACCTCACATTCTCTTTCTTACAAGTTTAACCAACCATAACATAATTTTATTCCATCACATTATTGATTTGATTTCAATAACATCAAATATATTTCAATGAATATTTCTAAAAAAAAACATTACTCGTTGAAATTATGCACGAAAATAAATTTTTGAGTCAATTATATAATTAAAAATTTTACTATACAAACATTTCACTAATATAATTTATTATTAATTTATCAATAATATAATGAAGTAATCTTTTATATTTTATAATAAATTCCAAATTACACCGTAAAATTTTTTAATAATAAAGTTTTTATAATCATACTATATTAAATTATGAAAATAGATTTAAAATTTTAATATTTTTTTAGTAAACTTAATATTTATTTTAGTAAACTTAATATTTATTTTTTAAAGATATATAATAGGATAAACAGAATTTTATAATATCTATTATAAACTTGAGAATAATAAAATTTGAATAAATATAATGAAAAGAGTTTTGAATAATTAATCTTTCAATAAAAATAAGATTTTAATAGTTGAATATGAAAAAAAAAAGGTTTAGATAAAATTAGTATTTAATAAGATAAATTATTATTTTATATAAAATAACAAAAATAAAAATAAAAAAGATTTGCCGCTTAAACATCTTTATCCGGTAAAATATTTTTAGAGAAACTTCTAGTTTTATATATTTAACCAAAAAAAAAGTTATATATATATATATTTCTTTTAGGATTTGGGAAGAAATTAAGTCAACGATTTTAATCAATTGCAAGTGTTAATGAATAAATAAAAAGAAAAAAAGAAATTTTAATCGGAACAGAATTAACCCGAAATCAGCTAAAATGCAAACTCAATTAGTTTGCGGTTGCAATCACTAAGAAGACTTGAACAGCCATTTCTGACGAAACCGGCCCAGATCGTACAGGTGGCAAGCCTAGTTGCCTAGGCTATCATAATTGAAAGCTGGCATTTTCATTATCCAACCAGCAAGGAAAGAAGAGAACATGCACTTGACACGTGATCACGAGCTATAAAACTGTATATTTTATGTAGCGGCGTAGCCTACTGGGCGGGGTTGGTGGAGCTTAATGATTACTATTATCTTAATCTCATATTAAAACAAGAGTCCCTAAAATTTTATTATTATTATTAGAAATTAATTAAAATTTTCTATTTTTAACTTTAATATGAAACTGTAGAAAATTAAAAAATAACAGAAGTTGATGGTTGTTTTCCCAGCTTGAATCCGTGAAGAATTTATTTGAAATTATAGCATACAGAAAGAGGGGATCTCATGTAATAGATCTTAAGAAATTGTTAGAGAAGAGAGAAGAGAGAGGACGCATACCTTCAGCTGGGTCTGTAGTAGCATTCTGAGCAGAGGAAGTGTGAAGTAGAGAGAAAAAGATGAAGTAGACACACCATAACTCCACAGTTGAAGGATGAAGCAGCGACTTCACTCTCAAATCCATAATCCTCGCTCTCTCTCGATCTCTCGCTCTCTCGCTCTGCGTGGTGTCTGGTGTGTGTATCTGTCAGCTGTTTAGAGAGAGTAAAACATATGCTCTCCTCTGCTTTAATGTTAAGACTCCGTAGACATCCGTACCTAATATCTTTGGCCAAAGAAAATTTTATTTTGTTTTTTGTACCGAATAAAAAAACGAATTAGTTACCAATTGACATAGACTGAATATATCTCGTTATGTTAATAGAGATTAGGACTTAATAGAGATTACGGCTATATTTCGAAACATTCAGAAAAATAAATTAACAAAAAATATTTTTTATTTAAAAAAAATTAAATTATTTTAAAGAAAGTAATTTTCTCTTTTTATTAAAAATATTTATATATAAATTTAATAATATATTTTATTTTTTAAATTAAAATTAAATAAAATATTTTATTTAAAAATTATTTTCTAAAAAAATATTTTCTAAGTATATTTATTTTCTATTTATCTTACGGAACATCCGAATTAAGTAATTAGAGGTTTAATTCAGTAATAAATACATCTAAATAAATTTAAAATTTTATATTTTACTCTTTTAATTTCTAATTTTTAATTCAAAAAAAATACCCAAATTAAAATTATAATCTATAAACACTTAATTTTATAAAAATTATAATAATTAAATATAAATTAGTTTTTTATTAAAAATTTATTGTAAAAAATAGAAATTGATTAATATATATTATTAATTCTACTTTAAATATTATTGATTATATTTTAAATTTTTATAAATTAATAAAATTATATTAAAATAATTTTATTATTTTATAAAAATATAAAATTCAATAATAAAATCTTAAGTACAGCTTATAATTTAGCTAAACTATTTACTTTTTTTTATAAGTTATCAATAATATGATTAATATTATTTAATTATTATAATTTATATAAATTTAAATATTTAATAAATTATCCTTTTTAGTAAAGAAATCAAAATACATCTAAATATGTATTAAATCCTCTATCATTTACTAATTAAGTAACTATTTAACCACTTAATTTTATTAAATTTAATTATTAAATAATTTATAATGGTTTAATTTATTTAGTTCAAAATTTATATTTAAATAATATATTATAACTTTATTGAGTATTATCATAAACATTGTATATTAATTCTTAAATAAAATTATATTTATTACATTATTATTAACAAGCTTTATAGTGTAATTTTGGAACTATAAATATAAAGAAAATAAATATGAAATTATATTATAAAAATAAAATAATAAATTTCACAAAACACACTAAAAAATTTTGCTTGTTTTACATTTTCTCTATTTTTTAATATTTTAAAAAAAAATTATTAATAATGAAAACATTTTTTAGTTAAAGAAAATAATTTACCTTTTTATGAAAAAAAAAAGTTATTTGTTAGAATTTTAAAAATTTTAGTATCATCATTATATATAATTTTTTAAAATTATAATTTAATAATAAATAATAAGCAATATTTTTAAAATATATTTTTATGAAAAGTAATTTCCATATATAAGTTATTTTTTAATAAATTGAATTCAAAAATTAAAACTAAATTTAAATTCAAAATGTCAGATGGAATATAATAGATGTTTTCACTTTTAACCAGAAATCTCAATACTGAATATAAAACTTTTGAAAATTTGAAAAAGAGTTGTGTGGCTCTTATTGGCTTATTTGGTGCAAATTCATATTAGTCAAAACTATAAATTTTAAAACATCAAATGATTTATAAAAAAATAGTTAAACTTAAAAATAAAATTAATTATAAATTACTTTGATCAATTTTAAATTAATTAAATTTGTAATTTATTTGAAATTAAACAAAATTATTTTTATAAAAATTATTATGATATTTAATTAAATTATCATAAAATAAATATAAAATGATACTGTGAAATGTAGATAAAATAGAGTTCCTTATTTTTTTTTTTTTTATAAACCCGCTACTCTAATAATAAAGTGCCACCTATTTTTATTACTCATAATTATACGGATATCAGGCGAACATTTAATGGAATAGTTAGATCTACTCTTTTATTTTTTATTATATCATTCAAGTTAGATTCTTCTCTAACAGATAACACGCGCTGATGGATCGACTGCTAGTGAATTTTATTAAATTTTAGACCTATATTTTTTTAAAATTCAAATTCAGCCCAAATGCTAGAAGATTCACCCCTATCAATATCAATTTTAACAGATTATACATATTAACTTTAATCTTTTGAAATTATCTGAAACCGACACCGTTTATATAAATATGAAATCGGCTGGCTGGCGACCCTATCCTTTGTTGAAATTATGGATTGGCCTCCAATTATACTAATTGCCGTTGGCGTAAGCTTTTGTCGAGGGTCCAAGTTGACGGCTTCCCTATTTCTAAATCAATTTGTCCTTTTTGTTTGTTTGTTTAACTTTTTCCCATAAATATACAACGAAAACAGCTGATGGTTCATTATAAAACAACCAGTTGGTCATTTCTAGATCAGAGATTATTAATTTAAAATCTATATTAATGTATTTTTGTTATACCCATACGTAATATATTCAAGTGATTCATCATTTTGAATTTTAAATTCAAAGATTTTTTCTTTTTTGACTTGTTGATAAATGCAAAAGTTCAATGGGTATTATGAGGAAGCTTGCAGTTCTCGTTTGACAAATGTAAAATTCATAAAAATCAGCAAAAGGAAATGCTGATTTCCGATGTGGGAAATTAAAACTTTTCGGTTTTTGCTTGTGATTACATAAAGCCGCCTTGTGCCTGGCATAAGCATGACGACTGTATCTTACGTAGATGCTTGTTACCCCGAGCCTCAGGTCGTTGATTAATTGTGGTAGCCTTGTACTAGGAATTAAATTTCCAAGGTTGACTTAAAATTTTAAGAAATTATTTTTTGAGTTCAAAAAGTTTAAAATTTTTCGTCAATTTTTAATTATTTTTATTTTTTAAAATTTTATATATTATATTTCGAATTTATTATAATTATATCCAATTGCATAAATTATTTTCGATTATTTTCAAAAATGGAATTTAAATATATTTTTTAAAATAAAAATTTTACCTTTAAAACTAATACGAAAAAATCCTAATCCTAATTAAATCCTTCCAAGTCAACAAACACTATTAACTCATATTAAACTACTCTCCCTTGCTAAACCTAACAGACGTGGATGGCCATAAAACTTTTAGGCGTCAACGATGAATCCTATAAAGGACAGTGGCTGTGGGACCGAAAGCATGGTTATGTCGAGAAGTGGTACGCCAATGCCGATGTTTACCAAGGTTGGTGGAGGTCCAACTTGCAAGATGGTGAAGGGAAGTACAGGTGGAGCAATGGTGTTTTGATTTGTGCTAACGGTAACATATATGAAGGGCTATAGGAAAATAGTGTTCCTGAAGGGAAAGAGGTCTTCACTTTCTCTGATGGGAATGACAGATATCAAGTGAATTTCAAAGATGCCAACAAGAGGTCGTATGTGGATTCCAATGTTCCAAGGATTTGTATATGGGAATTGGATGGAGAAGCTGGAGATATTACTTGTGATATTATCGATAATGTGGAGGCGTCAATAATGGTAATTAGGACATTTACAATGGCAGAGCAATAGAGGCTAGGAAGTGCCAGAAAATCCCTTGCAGTTTTGATACTGATGATGTTAAGAAATCAGGGCAAACGATTTCAAAAGGACATAAGAATTACAATCTAATGCTTAATCTTCAACTGGGTATAAAGTGTTTTTTATGGTTGTTGTTCAAATCTGATGTTCATTAGAATTTCTTAATTTGAATTAAAGGGCATATTAATCTACCTATCTTTCTATTTAGATATTGACTCGATGATTAAGGAACTGAGGCAAAGTGATTTTGATCACAAGGAGAAGTACTTGACAGTTTTCCATCGGGAGGATGAAAACCTACACCGTAGCATCAGTAGTGCACTTTAAATGGAAGGATTGCTATCCCATGGTTTCCAAGTATTTGCTTTCGCTTACTCTTCTCTCTTCTGTTGCAAATATGTGCTCAAGAGTCATATACTATACTATTGATTTAACATAATTTTATATCCCTAAATATGAATAATAGATAATTTACTTAATTAAAGGTTATTTAAATAATTAAATATAATATATTGTCCATTAACTTTTGATAGTCATTCTACTCTCAACTTTCAAAGAGTTTGAGAATATGACGATGGAAAGTATTTGTACAAAACGTTATAAAATGTTCACAATAATAAGATGTATCATTGGAAATAATTCATTCAAAATAGACTGTCACCTCTATCTACCTCTACTAATCAATATAGTGATATCGATGATAATAGAGTGGTGAGTCTCATGCCATAGAACATGTGATGTTTAGGTAGACATGTGGATGCTCATGGTGATGAGTGGATCGAACTAGTAGCGTTAGATGAATAACACATGGGATTTACTCTTGTTAATATTTATTCATCTAGATCATAATTGTAACGACCCCAAAATGGACCGTCACCGGCGCTAGGATTCAGGTCGGCTTAAGGCCGCCAGAACCCGTAGCAAGCCTGCTATACTCTCTGTGTACCTGTAAAACTCATACATGATCATACATTTTCTGTGAAAATAAAACTCTTTTCTGAACCAAGGCTTAACCTGTGCATGCACTATCTCTGTACTCTGTACTCATGTACTCTGTACTCTGTACTCTGTACCCCTGACTAGAGCTTGCTCTAGATGGGTCATTCATACCTGTTAAGCCTGGTTTTTCACATACAATAAAACATATATACATATACAGATCATGTACAAAACATACATCACTAGGTCAAGCACCTTTCTAATTTTATACACAACTCTTACATCTCTTTCATATTACATGTCCACTCTAAGCTATTACAAATCTCTTTACTTTTCCTGTACTCTGCTGGACTGTCCCCGTACATTGTACACTGAACCTGCAAAACTGGGGTTAAGGGAGTGGGATGAGCTCTATAGCCCAGTGAGTAGAACAGTAAATCATCTCTGTAAAATATGATCTCATGGAATGCATCATATGACAGACAAGCCACATCAAGAGTAAACCTGTCACCACATAGTCCCAGTACCTCTGTGCCAGGGCGTAGAATCGAGCACCTGGTCTTCCTGTCATATATGTATATATCGGCTTAAGACCGCCAGAACCCGTAGCAAGCCTGCTATACTCTCTGTGTACCTGTAAAACTCATACATGATCATACATTTTTTGTGAAAATAAAACTCTTTTCTGAACCAAGGCTTAACCTGTGCATGCACTATCTCTGTACTCTGTACTCATGTACTCTGTACTCTGTACTCTGTACCCCTGACTAGAGCTTGCTCTAGATGGGTCATTCATACCTGTTAAGTCTGGTTTTTCACATACAATAAAACATATATACATATACAGATCATGTACAAAACATACATCACTAGGTCAAGCACCTTTCTAATTTTATACACAACTCTTACATCTCTTTCATATTACATGTCCACTCTAAGCTATTACAAATCTCTTTACTTTTCCTGTACTCTGCTGGACTGTCCCCGTACACTGTACACTGAACCTGCAAAACTGGGGTTAAGGGAGTGGGATGAGCTCTATAGCCCAGTGAGTAGAACAGTAAATCATCTCAGTAAAATATGATCTCATGGAATGCATCATATCACAGACAAGCCACATCAAGAGTAAACCTGTCACCACATAGTCCCAGTACCTCTGTGCCAGGGCGTAGAATCGAGCACCTGGTCTTCCTGTCATATATGTATATGTGTATATAACACCTTTGTACTTACCATTGCCAGGGCGTAGTCAAAGGCTCCTGGACTTTGCTATACCTGCCAGGGCGTAGTCAAAGGCTCCTGGACTTCTCTATCATTGCCAGGGCGTAGTCAAAGGCTCCTGGACTTCCTGTCTGAGACTATTGGATCATTCAGCATTTACCCACATCATCAAATAACGATGCAATGCAACATATTCGTGACTACTAATGCAATCAACCTATGGCATAATTATGATGCATGAGATATGCTAAACCATTCCATTGTGCAAGTAAAAGAGTTAAGTTTAGTTCCACTCACCTCGGGCTAACTGGACTGACTCTGCAGGCTCTAGAGCAGAACTCACTGCTGCTCTCTCTGGTTCCTCTGGTCTGTACCTATACAGATAGACTGAAATGAGGGACCAAACTAGCTTATGACCAACTCTATGAAACTCCCCAAGAATCCCCTTAAACTCACTCTAATATCCATGTAAAGCATGCAAAAGAAAGCTGGACAGAACACTTTCGGCGGCAGGTTCAGCGGTCGAAAGTCCTCTCCAGAGACGAAACTTAAGCACCTTCGGCGGCCGAACTTCCACTTTCGGCTGCCGAACCCTTTCGGGGGCAAGTTTCGGAGGCCAAAAGGCACTCCAGAGACGAAAGTCTCTAACCTTCGGCGACACCTTCGGCGGCCGAACTTCCCTCCAGAGCCGAAAGTCCAAAAGCTCGGGGGCAAGCTTGGGCAGCCGAAGCCACCTCCTCACACCTCCTCAGGGGTTCGGCGGCCGAATGTACCTTCGGCTGCCGAACCTGAGTTCATCAGCAGGGCAGAAACTTGCCCTGCCTCTCGCCAAATGCACCAAACTCCTTTCCAACTTCACACCACACTTCCTCAACTTGCATACACTCATGTATATGCTCAAAGGGGTCAGAAACTACCTTAAAACCCCAAAAACACAATACAAACAACACAAAAACAAGCTCTATGCACAAAATCATCAAAACCTCACAGAAAACCCTATTCATGCATCTCTCTCTCTAAACCCCATAAAACCTTCAGAAAACGTACAAACAAGCTCAGGATCTTCACTTACCTTGTGAAAACAAGTAGATGAACGATCCTCACGTGGAGTTTTGGAGCAACTCTCCTTCAAACTCTCCAAACTTCACAACTTTGAGTTTTTAGCTTAAAACCTTCAAAAGATCATAAAAACTACTCAAATCTTTGCATGATTTAATGAAAACATGAAGAAATACTCACAAAGGACAGAGTTTCACCTCAGCAAGTGAAAGAAACGGTGCTTTTACCGCTTCAACCGACTGAGGGCCATTTATAGGTGGCTGGCCAGACCACCTTCGGCGGCCACACGTGAAACCGAAAGCCATGCATGTTCGGCGGCCGAACCTCAACTTCGGCGGCCGAACCTCAACTTCGGCGGCCGAACCTGGCTTTTTTGCCTTGGTTCATTTCACTCAAAAACTCATTTCATTATGCTTCAAACTTCATGAACATATCAAAACATGTGAGAAAAATAGAAATCTCACCTTTCTAGAGACTTCCGACATCCCGGACTCCACCGGAAAGTAGAATTCCGATGCCGGACTCTAGCCGGGTATTACAATAATAATGCATATAGTGCTTAGACTTGAGACTACACTTGTCTCATGTACATGTAGTTTGAATTTGATACCGCTTACATACTTATACAATGTATACGCATATAGCGTGTGTTAGTTTAAATTAACTGACATGGAGATAAATGGTAAGTCAAGATGGAATTCGTTACTCTGGATAAATGGGTAGAGTTCTATGACTAAGTTTATTATTCTTAATAACTTAGCCAAGGCAGTGTGACTTAACTAAAAATGGTTTCTAATTTAAGTCTTGGTAATCAAGAATTAGAATTTAAGTAAGGTCATACAATCCATAATATTGGGAATTGATACTTGTTGTGACCCTAACTTGGATTAAAATTCTATAATGAAATAATTCTAGTGTGTGATAATTTATAATAATGGTTCGGATTGAATGAAATAATACATTCATTATTAATTGGGTAGTTATGGTGTGTTATGCTAAAAACTAACCATAATCTATGAGAATCAAGAATATATGAGATGTCATTCAATGTATATGAAAAACTTGCTTCTATGGCCTTTGCCAACTAAATAGAAATCTAGGAAGTCACACACATAAGGACTCATCTTGAATAAATAAATAAATAAATAAATAAATTAAATTTGTTTAATTAATTATATCAATTAATGAATTTTAGTTAATAAAGTAAGTTGTAAGTCTCTAACATGATTTGAACTAAATTTAGCCATGATGAGTTACAATTTAATGGAGATAATGAATTCATGTGATAAATTCTATTCATATAGGATATGAATTTTAAACAAGAAAAATAATTTCATATCATAAATTTTATCCACGTAGGACATGAATATTATTTGATGGATTAAAACCATGTAGAGTATGGGCTTAAAAGAAGATAAAAATATTTTATTGTAGCATATTTGATATGTACTTTAAATATATTTTGATGGAATTAAGATATGTAAATCTTATTTTCTTAATGGGTCTAAAACCAAATATTAGTCTAACCTATATCAATTAATATGATTAATTGATAAGAAAACAATTAATTAAGTTAATATGATTAATTTAATTAATTTAAATTTAATAATAGACATATATATATGACACATATATAAATTATTTTTAAGATCATAAAATTAATATTTGAGCCGAACTCCTATTTTATATAGAGTTGAGTCATTTAATAGTTAAATCTCATTCCAATAATTTATTAATAGTGATTAATAAATTTAATTAATTAAATTAATAAAAATTAATTTAATTAATTATAATTATGAGATTAATTAATTAGATTAATAAAAATTAATTTAATTAATTATGATTTAGTGATTGATTGATTAATTAAATTAATAGAGTTTAATTTAATTAATTAAATTAAAGAATTAATACATATATATATGATACATTAAAATTTTACTCTAGTCTAAAATAACATTAGATATAGTTTAGAAGTTACTTAGAAAGAGTTTAGAGATTCGGGAATTAAATTTCTAACCACTACCATCCGCCCTCCCAACTCTATATAAAGGAGAAAGTTGAGGAAAAGGATGAAAGGAAAAGGATGAAGGGAAGTCTTATTTTGTCTTCCACAAAAGGTTGAGAGCACTCCCTCTCTTCTTCTTTCTTTTCTTGATCTAGATTGAAAAAAATTATATTATCTCTATTATTGTGAAAGTTAAATGTTAGCTCTCCAATTTATCTCACTTAATTCGTAAAAACACCTCAATCTCTTGTTTTTGATATTTAAGAAAAATTAGAGACAAAAAATTTCGATCGTGGGTCATGAATTGTGATGAGATCGGTTCGTGTAGACAGATTAGAGAGTTGACATTTGGAAACTTAAATTCTACCAAACAAAAATTATATCTGTGCTATAAGAGATACGATATTAAATTTACTATTTGATATTTGAATTAATTAAATAAAAATTAGAATATTAGACATAAAATTATAATAATTAAAAAAAATTTAAAATTTTGTGATTTTATCTAAATTTAATTTTGCTTCCAATGTGAGTGTTAGGATAAGATTATAGGAAGTTTTCAATTGGTATCGCTCGTTAGCCATACGTGTGAAAAAGATATTTAATATATATTGGGATTGAAATTTGAACTGGATTTATAATTAAATTATTTAATTATTTTTTAAATATTATTCAAGTTAAAATATAATTTTAAAGTGAATAAAATTACATGTCTTTTAAATAAAATCTATATTATTATTTTTTATGCATCATGATTTTAAAATTGAATTTTAATTTAATTGCATGGGTGATTATGAACTTTAGGAGACTAATTTGATTGGATTTCTTTTCATGTTATGGGTGTTAATTAATTTATTATTTATTATTTAATTCAAAAAGTATATAATTTATTCTTTTGATGGTTTATATGTTTTAAGAGTCTACAAGCTCTTTTTTTATTATTATTTTTCCCGCTTGGTATGTCAAAGATGTCAATATAAAATATTGATGGAGATTAAAGGACAAAAAGTGGAAGGTTCAACCCGTTAATAAAGTTTAGTGAAAGCATAACAAGAAGACTTAAGATTTATATTGTACAAATAGTTTAGGTTGTAAATGTTGTGTTAGATGAATACAAATCTAGAAATGGCCTTTTGACACCAATCCTTGTGGCTCGGATTGGGTGTCCCTTAACATAATCTACGATCACACCTTTTATTTTTATTAGCTGAATTTATGAATATATATATATATATATATATATATATATATATATATATGATATGTATGTTCATATGCATGAATGGATGTATACGGTTGATATGTATAGTTTAAATCGGTTAATGTGCAAAGTGAGACCTTAATAGTAATTTGGCAGACTAAGAAAATCTTTCAACTAAATAATTGAATCTATGGCTCTCCACTAAGGCAATTGACTAAGGGGCTTAGATATTTAGGTTGTCGGCTATATTTACATAAGGCTGACATAATTGATTTAGTGTCCTCTCGAGACAATTGTTAAGCATATGATGTTGTGGGTGTATAAGGGGCTTAATGGACAATATTGAATGTACTTGAGTTCATGATGCAAGATAGGCCAATATTGGATGTACCTTAGGTCTTATGTATTAGAAGCCAAATTTATTGATTAAGTCTTGCATAAGATGTGATGAGCAAAGTGTTGCTCACTCAAATATCATGGGTCCAATATCGGATGTAACTGAGGGTTCATGGTAGTTTATGAGAATTCAATCACCCACTATAAATCCATCCAATTAGGATTTCTATTTTCTAACATAGAAGTATAGGATCCAAAGTGAAAA
Source organism: Manihot esculenta (assembly GCF_001659605.2). Taxonomy (NCBI): domain Eukaryota; kingdom Viridiplantae; phylum Streptophyta; class Magnoliopsida; order Malpighiales; family Euphorbiaceae; genus Manihot; species Manihot esculenta. Next base: position 13,433,542 of record NC_035163.2, on the reverse strand, counting down.
TAGTGGGAGGCATATATGATTAAAAGACCTTAATCATATCTTTTATATAAGATTATAAATCAATATTACTTTAACGGCTTTCACCATTAATTCTTAAAAGAGATATAAAACCACTATTGGCTATTGTTCATATTGATAAACAAAAAGTTATATAGGCTCACTCGACATTAATTCCTAAATTAACTAAAAGTTTAAAAGTGTTTTTCAAACTTGAACACATATAATGTGTTCAGGATTATATATTTCCTAATTCTTTACTTGAAGGAGTACTGAATGAAAGAATCGACATTTATGAAATGTTACTATAATGATTAGCATAAGTATATATTACATCATCGTCCGTGCAAACGAGTTGCATGGAGATTTTGTAAATATATAATAAACTTTAATAATTGTTTTAATTTCAATGCAAAATATTGTGTTGAAAACAAGAATAAATTGCTACACATATGATGTAGTAGCAATTTATTCATATTAAGATTATTAGTAAGAATATCAAGTGGAGATTGCTTATTCAATCAGATCGAGTCAAGCTTGAGATTAAGATAGATTTCGGTCTACATAAGAATGTAATTCATTAAGTCTAGCCAATTCCTTTTTACGAGTTTAAAGTAAACTGTAACAGCCCGGAAACCGAACTGCTACCGGCACTAGGATCCAGATCGGCTTAAGGCCGCCTAGACCCGTAGTAAGCCTACTGTGAACTCTGTGTATCTGTGAAATCCCATACATGATCATACATTTTCTGTAAACATTTAAAACTTTTCTTTCTCCACGGCTTAACCTGTGCATATTCTATCTCTCTACTGTAAAAACTTGCCAGAGCTCTCATCTTAGCTCAAGGCAGCTCTAACTCATACTATGTTAAGCCGGGCTTTTCATACATATACATACATCATGTACAAACTTAAAGGGATACAACTCTTATCAATCAAGCACCATCTATACACTGTACATTTCCTTATCTCTTACATTTACATGTCCATCCTATCTATTACATACATCTCTTTACGTTCTTCTTGTACTCTTCTTACATCTCTCTGTACTCTGAACCTGCACAACTGGGGATAGGGGAGAGGGGTGAGCTTCTATAGCCCAGTGAGCAGGAGCTATATAAAACAGTTTATAAAACAGATGTCTTTATGCCATGCAGCACCTCACAACCATATACATCAAGGAAGAAGTTGTCACCTATAGCCCTCCACATAACTGACTCACATATAGTACTTAACTAAGCACAGTGCCTGGGGCGATTAGGCCTCCTCCAGGACTTAATTTTCTGAAAAGGTTTTGTCAGGGCGATTAGGCCTTCTCTGACTGTTTTCTTAAAACGTTTTACCAGGGCGATGAGGCCTCCTGGCTATCTAACTTTACTAACAGGGGCGGTTAGGCCTCCCTGCTCACACTTATCATGCTTGACTCTTGATTTGATTCATCTCATGTCATAGCATACCAAACTGAGGGCTAAAGGATCATCCAACATTCATCCGCATACTCATCAAATTATGCAATGCAACACCTTCGTGAATACTAATGCAACAACCTAATATCTCATGCTCATCCATTATTATCTTTTAGTTTAACCATCCTAACATTATGGCAATTATGATGCATGAATCATGCTAAAACATTCTTGAATTTAAAATATGCATAGTTAGTCCCACTCACATCTGGCTGCCTGTAGACTGACGTTGCAGGTTCCGAAGCAGTGCTCACTGCTGATCTCCCTGGTTTCTCTGGTCCGTTCCTACACAAGTGGACTCAGATGAGGGACCAAACTCACTCCATAACAGTTCTCAGAACTCCCCCAAAAGCCCTCTAACTAACACATAACACATGCAAAAGCCAACTGGACAGGGCACTTTCGGCGGCAGGTTCGGCGGCCGAAACTCCCTTCCAGAAACGAAACTCACCTACTTTCGGCGGCCGAACCTCTACTTTCGGCGGCCGAAAGTCCTATACCTACACCTTCGGGTGCACCTTCGGCGCCCGAACGTCTCGTCCAGAGACGAAACTCAACCTTCGGCGGCACTTTCGGCGGCCGAATGTGCATGACAGATCCGAAAGTCCAGCTTCCGGAAGCAGCCTTCGGCAGCCGAAGCCACCTCCTCAAGGCTTTCGGCGGCCGAACCTCCCTTCGGCGGCCGAACCTGGTTTCGCCCGAAGGGCAGAAACCTGCTCTGCTTCATGCACACCTCCTCCTATCTCTCTCCCAACATGCACACAGAACTCCTCAACATGCATATACACTTGTACATGCTCAAAGGGGTCTAAAACTAGCCTATAACCCCAACAAACACAACATCTAACACAAAAACATGCTTGAACATCAAAAACTCTAAAAATCTCCTAGAACCCTACTCATGCGTACTACCCCATAATCTTCCATAAAACCTTTAAAAACATAGTAAAAGCTTCGGATCTATCCCTTACCTCTTGGAACACTTGAGGTTGGAAGCCTCTAACGTGGAGTTATGGCAAAATCCTCACTCAAAGCTCCAAACTTCAAACTTTGCTCCTTTTTGCTTAAAACTTCACAAATCCATAAAAACTCATCAAAACCTTGGAAGATTTGAAAAAACACAAAACTAAACTAAGGAAGAGCATGATCGCACCTAGGTCTGGAGAAATGGGAAGCAAACTTACCCATTTGACCGACCTAGGGCCCTTTTAAAGATGGGTGGCCAGTCCACCTTCGGCGGCCAAACGTGAGATCCGAAAGCCATGCAAGTTCGGCGGCCGAAAGTGACCTTCGGCGGCCGAACCTTTGCATTTCTTCCTTAGTGCTTTTCTTTCCAAAACTCACTTCTCTGCCCTTTGAAAACCTTAAAACTCTGTGAAAACATACTGAAACATTCTTTAAAACATATGTATGACCCTTCTAGAGGGTTCCGACACCCGAGATTCCATCAGACTACAGGAATTCCGATGCCGGACTCTAGCCGGGTCTTACATTCTCCCCCCCTTAAGAACATTCGTCCCCGAATGTTCCTAAAACACCTAAACACATAGAAAAGGGGAAAAACTAACGCTCCTTGCTCTAGCAACACTGACGTACCTTCCCTCGGTGTTCTTCTCTCCATTCTTCGTCACATTACCTCTAAACTCTGCAAGCTTTCGCTGCGCACTCTAATCCTTGCCCTTCTCTCTTCATCTCTTCTATCCTGACTTCCTTTCTAACTCTTAACAGGTAGTATCCTTCGTTTCCCCCCCATCCATACGAAACACTCAAGAGTGGGGTACTAGGTCGGATAAAACCTTGACTCTCCTAGCTCTGTTGATACCACTGAAACTGGTTTCCTCTCCTGATCATTTTTCCCTGAGCAACCTATAAGGCTAAGATCACACCTCTAGGCAGCCTACACTGTCCCTTCTTAGGGACTACCTCTGATCCATCGGACCTCTATACACATCTGCCTGGTCTCTGCCAACTCGGCAGTACAAGGACGAACAGTTCCATCTAGAACCATAAGGTCAGATGGAAGGCATCTACTCCCCACTAACCGACGCTATCACAGATGGATCACTCTGAGGTCTACTAACTTTAATGACATTCTAAGCCCAGAGGTCATCAGACCTACTCGCTCTATGGTTCTAGAACCAACAGGGAAAAACATCAAAACATAGATATACACGTCAACACATCCAAGGAGGGAATTACCTGACACCCTGGTGTTAAACGTGTCTGCCTCTTGTTGTGTCATAGTAAAGATCCGAGCCGGAGCTGACGGACCTTCACCTCGAGAACCCACATGTGAAGGGGTTGACCCTCTTCCTCTACCCCCGCTCTGTGTCGTGACTGGAGCTACTGGTCGTGGTACACTTCCCCTAGTTGTCTGATGGGACTGTGCGGTGAAAAATGCCTGAGGGCACTCACGAGCTATGTGTCCTTCTTGGCCACACCTAAAACATGCTGACGTCCCAAAGAGACAAACTCCTCCGTGCCTTCTACCACACTTCTCACATACTGGCACCTCTGAGCTTGCGCTCGAGCCACTGCCTGCACTCAATCCTGCTTTCATCTGATCCCAGAACTTACCCCTCTTTGATCTCCTCAGACCTCTCCCTCCCTTTTTACTCTTCGTGTCTGCTTCATGTAAAGAGGAGAGATCAACATCACCTGTCTCCAAGTTCTTGGGATTTAAAGACTGTGCCACAGATAGCTTGTCTGTCCCTTGAAAACTAACACTTGCCTCCATCATCCTTGCTGCATCCACAATGGAGTGAAAACTCTCTTTATCCGCTGCCTGAATCAAAGAGAAATACCGAGGATGTAACCTCATGGCATATCTCCTCGCTTTCTTCTTCTCCGTGTCATATGCTTGTCCTACATACTGGAACAAGTCCAAAAACTTGTCCGTATACTCATCCACACTCATTTCTTCCGTCTGTCGGAGCTGTTCAAATTCCACCATCTTCCTTTCTCTAGCACTATCAGGAAAAGCCCACCCGGCAAATTCATTGGCAAACTCTTCCCATGTCATACTGTCTAACCTAGGGGCCACATAATGCTTAAACCATTCTCTAGCTTTCTTACATTTTAATGTGAACCCTGCCATTTCGATGGCTCTGCCCTCATCAGCTCCCAACTCACTCGTTATCATCCTTACTGCACTGAGATACTCAAAGGGATCATCTCCTGTATTGAATTTCGGAGCGTCCAACTTCAAGTAGTCAGTCATCTTCACCTTATCTCCCTTGGATGAGCTGGGCTGCTGTTGTGTTTCAACAACAGGGGCTACTGGTTCTGGTGGTGGTGGAGGTACTGTTTCTCTTGGTTCAGGGTATGCTGTACTTGGATGATGTGGTGGGGGTGGATACATGTGATATGGTGGATAGAATGGAGGATAGGGCATATATGGCAGGTGGGGTGAATATGGGGCAAAACTGGAGTAATCCGACGTACCTCCCATCGGATACCCTGGGCCCTGTGCACCTCCCTGAGACTCCCCCATACCTTCTTCTGTCCCTCCTATACCCATACTCTCATCTCTACTCCGATCAACATCCCTAACCTCTCGAACTTCTTCTGATCTGCCTCCTCTCGCTACTCCCCTTCTGCTCTCATCAGAAGACCTTCTCGGGTCTTGTGACGTTCCCTCCCTACTTAACCTGTGTCTCCTTGCCCTTGGCAATGCGGGAGGACGAGCCGTTGTACCCTCACTTCCTGGTGGTACTTCAGTCAATCTTGCAGATCGACGCGTTCCTCTCATCTTAACTATCTGGAAACCAACACATAGCATATCAATGACTCATACTCCATGTGAAACACATGAACATCTAACATTCATCACATAAAACGAATGCACATGCATGACTCATGGCACTCCACATCATAAGACTAACATCCTATCCTTATGGACATGTCTTCCTATGGTGCTTGACTCACTATAACCTCTATGAACCCATCTCTAACCATCTAGGTCCGACCATGTGAACCTAACTGCTCTGATACCAATCTGTAACAGCCCGGAAACCGAACTGCTACCGGCACTAGGATCCAGATCGGCTTAAGGCCGCCTAGACCCGTAGTAAGCCTACTGTGAACTCTGTGTATCTGTGAAATCCCATACATGATCATACATTTTCTGTAAACATTTAAAACTTTTCTTTCTCCACGGCTTAACCTGTGCATATTCTATCTCTCTACTGTAAAAACTTGCCAGAGCTCTCATCTTAGCTCAAGGCAGCTCTAACTCATACTATGTTAAGCCGGGCTTTTCATACATATACATACATCATGTACAAACTTAAAGGGATACAACTCTTATCAATCAAGCACCATCTATACACTGTACATTTCCTTATCTCTTACATTTACATGTCCATCCTATCTATTACATACATCTCTTTACGTTCTTCTTGTACTCTTCTTACATCTCTCTGTACTCTGAACCTGCACAACTGGGGATAGGGGAGAGGGGTGAGCTTCTATAGCCCAGTGAGCAGGAGCTATATAAAACAGTTTATAAAACAGATGTCTTTATGCCATGCAGCACCTCACAACCATATACATCAAGGAAGAAGTTGTCACCTATAGCCCTCCACATAACTGACTCACATATAGTACTTAACTAAGCACAGTGCCTGGGGCGATTAGGCCTCCTCCAGGACTTAATTTTCTGAAAAGGTTTTGTCAGGGCGATTAGGCCTTCTCTGACTGTTTTCTTAAAACGTTTTACCAGGGCGATGAGGCCTCCTGGCTATCTAACTTTACTAACAGGGGCGGTTAGGCCTCCCTGCTCACACTTATCATGCTTGACTCTTGATTTGATTCATCTCATGTCATAGCATACCAAACTGAGGGCTAAAGGATCATCCAACATTCATCCGCATACTCATCAAATTATGCAATGCAACACCTTCGTGAATACTAATGCAACAACCTAATATCTCATGCTCATCCATTATTATCTTTTAGTTTAACCATCCTAACATTATGGCAATTATGATGCATGAATCATGCTAAAACATTCTTGAATTTAAAATATGCATAGTTAGTCCCACTCACATCTGGCTGCCTGTAGACTGACGTTGCAGGTTCCGAAGCAGTGCTCACTGCTGATCTCCCTGGTTTCTCTGGTCCGTTCCTACACAAGTGGACTCAGATGAGGGACCAAACTCACTCCATAACAGTTCTCAGAACTCCCCCAAAAGCCCTCTAACTAACACATAACACATGCAAAAGCCAACTGGACAGGGCACTTTCGGCGGCAGGTTCGGCGGCCGAAACTCCCTTCCAGAAACGAAACTCACCTACTTTCGGCGGCCGAACCTCTACTTTCGGCGGCCGAAAGTCCTATACCTACACCTTCGGGTGCACCTTCGGCGCCCGAACGTCTCGTCCAGAGACGAAACTCAACCTTCGGCGGCACTTTCGGCGGCCGAATGTGCATGACAGATCCGAAAGTCCAGCTTCCGGAAGCAGCCTTCGGCAGCCGAAGCCACCTCCTCAAGGCTTTCGGCGGCCGAACCTCCCTTCGGCGGTCGAACCTGGTTTCGCCCGAAGGGCAGAAACCTGCTCTGCTTCATGCACACCTCCTCCTATCTCTCTCCCAACATGCACACAGAACTCCTCAACATGCATATACACTTGTACATGCTCAAAGGGGTCTAAAACTAGCCTATAACCCCAACAAACACAACATCTAACACAAAAACATGCTTGAACATCAAAAACTCTAAAAATCTCCTAGAACCCTACTCATGCGTACTACCCCATAATCTTCCATAAAACCTTTAAAAACATAGTAAAAGCTTCGGATCTATCCCTTACCTCTTGGAACACTTGAGGTTGGAAGCCTCTAACGTGGAGTTATGGCAAAATCCTCACTCAAAGCTCCAAACTTCAAACTTTGCTCCTTTTTGCTTAAAACTTCACAAATCCATAAAAACTCATCAAAACCTTGGAAGATTTGAAAAAACACAAAACTAAACTAAGGAAGAGCATGATCGCACCTAGGTCTGGAGAAATGGGAAGCAAACTTACCCATTTGACCGACCTAGGGCCCTTTTAAAGATGGGTGGCCAGTCCACCTTCGGCGGCCAAACGTGAGATCCGAAAGCCATGCAAGTTCGGCGGCCGAAAGTGACCTTCGGCGGCCGAACCTTTGCATTTCTTCCTTAGTGCTTTTCTTTCCAAAACTCACTTCTCTGCCCTTTGAAAACCTTAAAACTCTGTGAAAACATACTGAAACATTCTTTAAAACATATGTATGACCCTTCTAGAGGGTTCCGACACCCGAGATTCCATCAGACTACAGGAATTCCGATGCCGGACTCTAGCCGGGTCTTACATAAACTCATATGTGAATACCTTAAAGTATACAAATGCAAAATTGTTAAATATGATTATATATAGTCCAAGAGGCCAATAAAGGAAATGAGAAGAAATGAAGTTAAGGCAAAAAAGATTTGTTTCAATCATGATGCGTGAGTCATACTAAAACGTTCATTATTTACTTTGAAAACATAGAGAGTTATTCCACTCACCTCTGGCTAGCTCTGACAAGACTCGAAAGCAGCTATCTCACTGCTGGGGTCCTCGGTTCCTCGGGTCCGAACCTACACAGGTGGACTCAAATGAGGGACCTAACAAACATGAAAATGACTCTAAAATATTCCCCAAAAACCCCCTCAAAACACCTCAAAACATCTATAGAAAACATGCAAAGGAAGGCTGAACAGGGCACTTTCGGCGGCCGAAAGTCCCTCTAGAGGCGAAAGTCATGCAAGTTCGGCGGCACCTTCGGCGGCCGAAAGTGCCCTCCAGAGACGAAAGTCCATTTTCGGGGGCAAGCTTTGGCAGCCGAAAGGCTTGCCTCACAGACAGGTTAGGCGGCCGAAAATCCTTTCGGCTGCCGAACCTGGTTTCTCCCAAAGGGCAGAAACTCAGCTCTTCACTGCACACTTTCCTCCCAAACCTTCCAATCAAGTATCCAACTCTCTCAAAGCATGCATACACACATACAACAACACCTAGGGGTCTCAAACTATCCTAAACCCCAACTACAACACATCAAACCTGCATATCCAACACACATTGTCCATATAATCACATAAACCTAACAAAGCTCAACTAACCTAAACATGCATTTCTACCCCATGAATCAACTTAAAACTTGTTTAAAACATACTATAAGCTCAAGATCGGCTCTTACCTCTTGAAGATCGAGAGAGAGACGACCTAAACTTGGAGAACCAAGGAAAAGAGCTCCTGAGTCTTCCTAGCCCCAAACTTACTTTAATGCTCACAAATCTTCAAAACAAAGTGAAATCTCATGAAAATCACAAAAGATTTATAGGAAGAGACTCAAAATCGGCGAGGGACGGCGGAGAACTCACCTTGGCCGAAAATGGGAAGAAAAGCTCGCCCATTCGGACAAGGGGACCCTTTTATAGGTGGCTGGCCAGGCCACTTTTGGGGGCCTAACGTGCCTCCGTATGCATGCCATGTTCGGCGGCCGAACATGAGGTTCGGCGGCCGAACCTGGATTGCCCTCACTTATACCTTCGGGGGCCTAAAGCACTCCCGAAGTGCATGCATGTTCGGCGGCCGAACTTGAGGTTTGGCCGCCAAACATGCATGCACTTCGGGAGTGCAGGTTCGGCGGCCGAACCTGAGTCTTCCTCTCAAGACCATTTTCATTCAAAACTTAATTTCTTTCTTGCTTAAAACCATAAAATACATTAAAACATTTTATGAAAACATGGTTTTACCCCTTCTAGGGGTTTCCGACATCCGAGATTCTACCGGACGGTAGGAATTCCGATATCGGAGTCTAGCCGGGTATTACACACATAGTCGATTCCCATAGCGGAGGATCCATTTGTTGTCAAATCTAAACTCTGCACTGTTGCCTGACTGAACAGTCCTGGCAATTTTCACTAACTCAGGGTCCTCATGCTGTTTCTGAGCCACCTGCTCCAGAAACACTAGTGTCACTCTCATCTGTGCTATCAACGTACCTGTACCAGACAACTCTAGCTGAAGCCCTTCGTCGATGAGCTTATAAAACTCCATCACCATTGGTCTTCTCTGTAACAGCCCGGAAACCGAACTGCTACCGGCGCTAGGATCCAGATCGGCTTAAGGCCGCCGGGACCCGTAGCAAGCCTGCTTTGAACTCTGTGTACCTGTGAAATCCCATACGTGATCATACATTTTCTGTAAACATTAAAACTTTTCTCTGTTTCAAGGCTTAACCTGTGCATACACTATCTCTGTACTGTAAAACCCCTGCTAGAGCTCTCATCTTTGCTCTAGGCGGGTCCAATCATATACTGTTAAGCCTGGTTTTTCATATACAATAAAATCATTTTCATAACCGACCATGTATATACAAAAGGGATTACAACTCATAAGGTTAAGCATCATCTATACAACATCCACTATCTTTTACAATTACATGTCCACACACTAGCTATTACACTAGCTATAAACCCCTGAACTGGATTTATAATTAAATTATTTAATTATTTTTTAAATATTATTCAAGTTAAAATATAATTTTAAAGTGAATAAAATTACATGCCTTTTAAATAAAATCTATATTATTATTTTTTATGCATCATGATTTTAAAATTGAATTTTAATTTAATTGCATGGGTGATTATGAACTTTAGGAGACTAATTTGATTGGATTTCTTTTCATGTTATGGGTGTTAATTAATTTATTATTTATTATTTAATTCAAAAAGTATATAATTTATTCTTTTGATGGTTTATATTTTTTAAGAGTCTACAAGCTCTTTTTTTATTATTATTTTTCCCGCTTGGTATGTCAAGGATGTCAATATAAAATATTGATGGAGATTAAAGGACAAAAAGTGGAAGGTTCAACCCGTTAATAGAGTTCAGTGAAAGCATAACAAGAAGACTTAAGATTTATATTGTACAAATAGTTTAGGTTGTAAATGTTGTGTTAGATGAATACAAATCTAGAAATGGCCTTTTGACACCAATCATTGTGGCTCGGATTGGGTGTCCCTTAACATAATCTACGATCACACCTTTTATTTTTATTAGCTGAATTTATGAATATATATATATATATATATATATATATATATATGATATGTACGTTCATATGCATGAATGGATGTATACAGTTGATATGTATAGTTTAAATCGGTTAATATGCAAAGTGAGACCTTAATAGTAATTTGGCCGACTAAGAAAATCTTTCAACTAAATAATTGAATCTATGGCTCTTCACTAAGGCAATTGACTAAGGGGCTTAGATATTTAGGTTGTCGGCTATATTTACATAAGGCTGACATAATTGATTTAGTGTCCTCTCGAGATAATTGTTAAGCATATGATGTTGTGGGTGTATAAGAGGCTTAATAGGCAATATTGGATGTACTTGAGTTCATTAAGTAATTTGACACATTCGGTGGCTTAGTGAGCTTGATTAAACTGATGCAAGATAGGCCAATATTGGATGTACCTTAGGTCTTATGTATTAAAAGCCAAATTTATTGATTAAGTCTTGCATAAGATGTGATGAGCAAAGTGTTGCTCACTCAAATATTATGGGTCCAATATCGGATGTAACTGAGGGTTCATGGTAGTTTATGAGAATTCAATCACCCACTAGAAATCCGTCCAATTAGAATTTCTATTTTCTAACATAGAAGTATAGGATCCAAAGTGAAAATAGTGGGAGGCATATATGATTAAAAGACCTTAATCATATCTTTTATATAAGATTATAAATCAATATTACTTTAACGGCTTTCACCATTAATTCTTAAAAGAGACATAAAACCACTATTGGCTATTGTTCATATTGATAAACAAAAAGTTATATAGGCTCACTCGACATTAATTCCTAAATTAACTAAAAGTTTAAAAGTGTTTTTCAAACTTGAACACATATAATGTGTTTAGGATTATATATTTCTTAATTCTTTACTTGAAGGAGTACCGAATGAAAGAATCGACATTTATGAAATGTTACTATAATGATTAGCATAAGTATATATTACATCATCGTCCGTGCAAACGAGTTGCATGGAGATTTTTTAAATATATAATAAACTTTAATAATTGTTTTAATTTCAATGCAAAATATTGTGTTAAAAACAAGAATAAATTGCTACACATATGATGTAATAGCAATTTATTCATATTAAGATTATTAGTAAGAATATCAAGTGGAGATTGCTTATTCAATCAGATCGAGTCAAGCTTGAGATTAAGATAGATTTCGGTCTACATAAGAATGTAATTCATTAAGTCTAGCCAATTCCTTTTTATGAGTTTAAAGTAAACTCATATATGAATACCTTAAAGTATACAAATGCAAAATTGTTAAATATGATTATATATATAGTCCAAGAGGCCAATAAAGGAAATGAGAAGAAATGAAGCTAAGGCAAAAAAGATTTGTTTCAATTGCCACAAGGCAAGAGTTGTCTAAGTACTTTGATTTTCAGACTAATAAATATAACAAAAACCTTTTAAAAGTAAATGTCCACGATTTGTTGTTGAAAATTTAAATAGTAATTATAATTCATTGTTTGCTTCCCTTCATAAGTATTGTGATTTATATGATTGCAAACATAGCAGCAACTTATGCATATAAGAATAATGAATATTAATTTGGCTGAAAGGCAAGAGTGATTTATTTTTTACACCTTATTTTTAGTATTATAAAATTTAATTGAAATATTTTAATTTTAATTATGATATAATCTTTCTATATTATTAATAATAATATATTATTATCACTAATCGATTCGATTTAATTTTTCTGATTTTTTCTAATCAAAATTGAATCGAACCTAAATAACCGAAATTTTTAAAATTAAAAACTGAACCGAATTGAAATGAATAAAAAATCAAATTAAATTTTTAAAATTAATTAGGTTGGATCAAATTTTTTAATTTAAATCGAATACTGCTGCTTTCTTGTATACTTGCTTTGTGTAATTTTCCCAAGTGATAAAAGCCATTTTCCCCAATTCTCTTCCCTTCTAGCTAGTTTAGCTTGTTTTGCTTCCTTCATCCCACAAGAGCTGGTTTAGCTCTTCACAACCCTCACTCTAAACCTAAAGTAGATACATAATACAAAAAACTTGACCTAACTTCGGCAATGACCATATGCCTTTGCTCAAATCTTACTTCTTCCCAGACACTAGAATTATTGAGTTCATCTTGGAAATTTTGATGAAGGATGGAAAATATTTTTTGTGCACACCTCTCCTGAAATGCATCTGTGTATTGGGGAGCATTGTGATGAAAAATCCAATAAAAGTGAGCAATTCAAAAGCAGCCAAGAGCTTTTACAAGAATATTAATAAAATAAAATAATTTATCATTTTAGGAAATCAGAACAAGCATTTAGAAGTAACATATATTAATAAAAATAACACACATATAGATTAACTAATTAATTTCATATTACAAAATTATATTTTAGAAAATAATTTATTTTTAGGAGCTTAATTTTTTTTAAGCAAAACAATTCTATACTTAAAAAGAATTTAAAAGTTTATTATTTAATTAAATTAAATTTAATATTTTAATAGACTTTAAATGGGCATTGAAAATAATTAAATAAACTGAATTAAATAACTAAGCCCATTAATCTTTAATTTATAAGAAAAATGGGCCTACGTGACTTTTAGGCTTAAGGCCTCCTAAGAATTTTTTTTTAATTAATAAACAAATAAAATAAGTAAAAGATTATTATATTATAATTATAATTAGTAAATAATAATTAAATTTATATTTATTTATTTTTATCTTATTTTTGTTATTCTAAGATTTTAAGATGTCAAGAAGACTTTACACTTCCAAGAAAAACCATTACAAAAAGAAAATTTTAATTGGACAATTTTAACTTTTAGCATGTAATTAGTATTATTTGCACATTACAATGATCTTTTGGATTTATTGGTTGTTTTTACATGAAATAATCTTTTGAATCACATGAAAAAGCTTTTTTTTCTTTTTAAAATTTTTTTAATGAATTTTTAAAGTTTTCTTGTGCAAACCCAATTTTGATTATGTGAAATATGTAATTAAATTTTAATATCATAAAATGCTTATTTTTAGTTTTTTTTTTCCTCTGATTTTGTAAAGATGTATGGAATAAACCTATATTTCTAGATTTATCTATAAAAAATAATTTTTTTTCTATATTTTAATTTGACGTGCTAGCTATAATAGGGTAAATTTTCAGAATATTTTTGGTATATTTGATCATATTTTTTCTTTATAATTGTTGCAAGTTTATTATATTTGTCAATTCTTATGGGTCTATAAGATTAGGGGCGATTATTCAGTTGGTTCGATTTAAAACTGAACTGAACTGAATAAATCGAAAATTAAAATTTTAGTATTTATGAAAATCGAATTAAATTGATTTGATTAGAAATTGAATCAAACTGAATCAGTCTGATTCGGTTCGATTCAATTTAGTTTGAATTTTTAATAAATTTTTTATTTTTTATACTTTATTTTTAATATTTTAAAATTTAATTAGAATATTTTATCTTTAATATGATTTAATCTTTCTATATTATTAAAAATAATATATTATTATCACTAATCGATTCGATTTGATTTTTTTTAATTTTTTCTGATCAAAACTGAACCGAATCGACATAATTGAAATTTTTTAATATAAAAAATCGAACCGAATCGAATAAACTAAAATTTTAAATTAATTCGATTCGATTAATTTTTTTAATTTCAACTGAATATTGTCGTGCTCTAGCCTTTATTTATTTTATATTTGTTTCATGCCTTACGAAATCAGAAATTATGGGGTAATTTTTAGGTTGAGATAGGAAATGAACTACTATGCCATTTTTTTTTTTGGTAGAATTGTTGACTTAATATAATATAATTTATTTATTTATTTCTTAATGTTGTTTAAATTATTATTTATTTATTTATTTCACATGTTTTGAGAGCACTAATTAGTTTGGGATATGTTTTAATTTGGGATTTAGTTAAGCAATAATCTCTAACCTAATTATATTGAAGAAAGTCCACAAAAACCTATTCAGAAGGTTTATTTAGTGTAAATTATAATTCATTTTAGGATAATTATCTATTTATTTTATTACATTTTATCTATTTTTTTCTATAAATTTTGGTAACAAAGACATTATTTATTTATTTATTTTTATATACATTAATTAAAATGAGCAAAAGCTGATAAGTTTAACAAACTTTTTAAAAAATATATATATAAAGTAGTAAGGTGGGCTAAGCCCAAGTCAAAGCTCTATATGCATTTTGAGAGATCAAAACCTCTTGCAGTGATTTTGCATATTAACTTTATTGAGTTTTTGGTTTTCAAGAGAAGCAGCTTTTGAGCATCTAAGATAAATATGAAACTTGCTCTTCTTACATTTTTTAATATTTTCAAGTTTATTTTGTTGATAATTTAGGCAAGGTTTTATTAAAAATGAAAAATTTTGTTCTTCAAACTTTTTTATGGTAAAAGATTAATTTACAAATATAACTCAAATTATTGAATAGTAATTTTTGGGTTGATTCCTCGTGCAACCCGAAGTATTTATATAAAGTGAGTTTTCAAAGTGCTTACATATTTGTAGTCAATGTTTGCAACCATGAAAAGAGGAAGGATTTTCTCACAGTCCAATTATTTAGAGATTTTTAAGTTTTGGAGGGTATTTAAGTCATCTTATGATGTTTTAACTTAAAAACGGATTATAATAAGTTACAAGAAGTTATATATTAACTAAATTAAAGTTGTTACAACATACTAAGTTAAAGACTAATAGTCCAATTTACCTAAACTTCTTGCATTATCATATTTGGATCTTAAAGCACTTGTAATAGTTTTTTTTTTTTTTATATATATATAAATTAGAGATAAAACACATACTAGGTTGAATGATAAATTTAAATAGTTAAAACCACGATAATTTTAACAAATTATTTAATTATATATAAGCTTCGCAATGATCGTCCGGCCTCATTTACCTGAAAGGTCAAGCTCAAAAAAATGAAGTAGGCTCAAGGTTCCAGAAGTTCATTTCAGCAGGCCAATCCAACATCTTAAGCCTCGACTCAAACACGTGGGATAGATTGGATCATCGTGAACACGCGGGATAGGTCGGATTATCCACTAATCCAGGTCTAGTAACTAGAAATCCAGTTCGGTGATGTGACGTGATAAAAAATGGCAACCCAGTCACTTTGTAACCCTGCCCACATGCGCGCCGGAAGAATTAAATGGCCGTCTGGCATGTAGGGGTCTGACACTTTCGTACGTACGAACACAAATGCATGTGACACTATAGCAGAAAAGCCGTTAGACGGACAAAAGAAAAAGAATAAAAAGAAGGAAATACTTGTCTTTTCATCTAAGTTTACAATCGCACTGTAAACCCGATTATTCTAAATCTCAGAATATCACATTCATATCGATAGAACTTAAAAAGATCAGCTCATAAGCCTGAAAAAACCTCACCTCAAGATTCAAAGCACTTGTAATAATTATTGAATTTTCAATGTATTTTTTTATTTTAATTTATTTTTTTCTCACTCCTTTTATTAAATTAATATTGTGTATTTATTCATCTATTTTTTTATCATGGTCACATGTAATATAATATAGATAATTAATTTTTGAAATTAGATTTAATTTTATAATTAAAAAATATATTTATATTTTTTTTCTACAAAGGTCATATTCATAATTAATAATATCCGAAAATCCAAGAAATACTTTTGCCTCTGAATCCTAGTGTAGTTGATTCCTTATTAACAATTTTAATTGCCTTTTTATAAAAGAAAAAGCATTATTATCGGTGGTGTGGGGTTAATTGTTGAGGTTTTGCATAAATTATGTGGCCAAAAGCTTGTAAGAGACTATCTAGGTCCAATCCTAGTATTTTTGTCTAATTACAAAATCACCATTGCCCTTTGACCTCAATTGGTTATGTATGAATGATGAGATTCTATTGTTACATAGCTAATTCCAATAGACTTATTGGAGGGTCCCATTGGCATGCATTCAGTAGGAATTGAACCTACGAATTCGCACAGTTTAATTTTTTCCAGGACTAAGACGAACTGCTTTTCCTTTCGGTAACTTGCCTCGCGGCAGATTTTAGGGAGAGAAGAGGGCAATTTTATTTATTATTTTCTAATACCCTGATATTATTTTATTAAAAATTGAATAACCCGTATCACTATATTATTTTTAAAATTAATAAATTTTACTTTTTTAATTATATTCAATAGATAAATATAAGCTTAATAACTAGTATTACTAAATTATTTTTTTAACTTGATATATTAAAAAATAAAATTAAGCTATAAAATTAAAAGTCTTGTATAAATAAAGTTTCGAGAAATATATTAAATCTCAGAATGAGCATAACATATGGCCATAACATAGAATAAGTAGCTATATTGATTTACCTCAAACTTCATGATAAAATTTAAAATTTAATTATATCCTTGTGAAAAAATAACCTTACCATTATTAATAATTTGATAAATCAGATCAATCATCCTTAAAAGTCCAAAAATTTCCACCACATTCTTAGCATTTGCTTTTATATCCACGTCACTATCTAAATTCTCTCTTAACTAGTTTAGTGCCTTCTTAGTATCAAAGTCTCAACAAGCACAACTAAAATTTTAACTTATGAAAGGATTTGAAATTTATCGACAAGTTAGAATTATTTTTAACAATTAAGTGGTATCTAAACTTAACCGAGTATTTATTATTTTTATTAAGATGTCAAACTAAACGATTTTATCTAGAAAAAACCCTAAGTGAACTCTAGAAACTTGGATAAGATCATAAAGGATCAACAATTCACAAAGAAGATTAATATGTGAACTATGTTCGTGTTCGTGCCCATTCATAAGAGCACCAACAATAAGATCCTCTAAACCTTGAACTACTAGTGTGAACAAAGAAATCATCATCATGAATCAACCATGAATAGTATAATCATCTCTAACTCTCCACCTAATATCAGAATCCAACAAATTCCTAGTTTGCATAAGATTAATCCAAGCTAGCTTGGATTTGCACCCACCTTATCATTCAAGAAATCCCTCTTTTGGGAATATTTAGCCATAAAAGAGATGTGAAATGAAGGAATTAGAGTCTAACAGAATTCTCCATTCTTTCTAAATCATCCAATAAATTTCTCTCCTAGCCGTTGTAACCCATCAAAATGAGTTAAACATATCTTACTAAATTATTCTTAAAACTAAGTAAATTTTACCTTTTCAATTTATATTCAATAGATAAATGTTAATAAACTGATATCTAAAAAGAAGTTGATATATACACTATTATTTCTTAAGGCGAACAATAATATTATAATTTTACCAATAGTTATTATTTATTGCAATAAGCAAATTTCATATTTAAATTCGATAATTAGGTAGATAAAGTGATTTTTAAATTTTTACTATTAAATTTAAATATATTTAACCGTAATTTATTCTCGTTATTTAAAATTTAATAATAATAAGATATAAATGATAAAAGAAATTAAACTTGTAGACCGAGCGATTAAAAAAATAAAATATGAATCGCCACTTCATATGAGAAACATTAGGAATTGAAATTAGAAATTTTTCATATTGAAAGCTAATACTAAGATTAAAATTAAAATTGTAATTAGGCCTTATGAAAACAAAAAAGAAAATGAAAAAAAGAAAAAGAAAAAGAAAAGGAAATAGCTAATTGAGAAGGTAGGCAGCCATAGGATTCCCTTTATAATGGATAGGCATAAGAAAGAATCCATGTAGGTTAAAGAAAGATAAAAATAAGAAAGCAGTGTTCGTGAAGGCAACGGCAAATGACACCATTGTAAGAGAAAGAGATAAATGCATACGTCTGTTTGAGATTATTTGGGTGTTTTCTCCTTCACCGTGTTTGACCAGCAGTTGTTGAGAGATTGCGTAAGAATCCATTTGAGACACTGAAATAATGCAATTCTAATACTCTTTTAACTTTTTATTTAATAATCATTTTTCGAGACCTTGGATTGAGTAGTATGTGTTGGATCTGCACGTGTTCATGCCACGGACTTTCAGGATTTTGCTGCCTCTCTCTCTCTGCATATACCTCTCTTCATCCATCCACCTTTTCAACCATGCACCGCTTTAATTATTTTCTTTCTTCTTTCCATTTGTTTTCTTTATTATCTGGTGCAGTCGGTTATATAAAAAAAAAAAAAAAAAAAAGTGAGATTTTCATTTTCAAATAATTTTTCCTCAAGGAAATGAAAATGAGAAGAGGATAGTAGAGAGCAGCTCACATGTTTAGAAAATCTAAAAAGAGGGCCCACACATTTCCATATTTTGCACTGAATTTGATGCAATCCACCAATTCTTAATTTCTTTCTGCATGATTTAAGGCCACCCCTATCCTTCTCCTCCTTACTGTTGACCCAACCCCTTTAACAACTGTTCCTCTCAATTTCTGCTTTATTATTATTATTATAAGAACCTTCTTATGCTCCTTGGGATGGCGCCCGAGTAATATACATATATTTATATATGTGTGTGCCTAATAATTTTTTGTATTTTTTAATTAAATTAATGAAGTAATTAAAAAATTGAGATGAAATGATACGTTTCTTTTTAAATATAAAAACTAATAATTTTTTAAGAGAGATTTACAATTTAGTTTTTTGGTATTGTTATTATTAATAAGCCAATCTCTGTATTTTTAAAAATCTATTAAAACGTCTTTAGCTTTTCTCTCCGTCAACGAAATAGTATTTCTGTCATCTTTTTCATTAAAAATAGATAAAGAATGAGAGATAAAATTTTTAAATTTCAATTTTACCTTCACATAAAACTCTTTATTTAGTTTTTGGATAGTGCTACTATTAACAAGTCAATCCTTACATTTTCAAAGATCTATTAAAACGTTTTTATATTTTCTCATATCCATTAAAACATTCTTATTGTTTCTTTCTATCAACGAAATAGTCCCTCCTCCTCCTCCTCCTCCTCCTTAAAAAAGAAGAAAAAAAAAAGAAGAAGATGATGATGATGAAGGAGAAGAAGAAGAAAAAAAACAAAAAAGAAGAAGCAAGAGAAGAATAAAAAGAAAAATTGAAGAAGAAGAAAAAGAAGAAGAAGGAAAAGAAGAACCAAAAAAGAAGAAGAGGAGGAGGAAAAATCAATGAAGAAGAAGAAGATGGAGGAGCAGGAGAAAAAAAAAAAGGGATAATTTGATTTTTTGCTATATTTTTAACAGTAGAAAATAGACGGAATGACTATTTTTTTAACGAAAAGAAAAGATAAGGACGTTTTAATAGAATTTTGAAAATGCAGGAACTGACTTATTAACTTATATATTTGATTATTTTTTAATCTTATAATTTTTTTACTTTTTTTCTTTACTTTTAAAAACATATGAGTTAAATGAGACATTAAATTCGAATCTCTTCATTTAACTAGTATGTGATATTTTAAAAAGGAAAACTTTATATAACTTTTTATTAATTTAATTAGCTAAATTGTGGGAGTGATGGGCCAGTGTCGATATTAACATTTTCTACATAAAAACAAAAATAGGTTTATCTATAAAAATGAAGGAACATCTTATTTGAAAAGAAATTAAAAAAAAAAAAGAAAGAGGAAATAAAAACAGATTGTAGAATAAAAGAATGAAGGGAAATTCCTTTGTTCCAGTATGAGGTTAGAGTGGTTGACAATTTGCGTGCATAATTGTTGACAAATAAACACATTGGACTACAAAAGGCCAAATGTAAAAACATTTAAAATAATTAGTAATTGACAGTTAAGCAGATTTTCTTCATTTTAATGAGGCAAATATTGAGGAATAAGGTTTCCCATTCAACCGACATTTACCAAAGCTAGCTTTTTCATGTACACCCTTTCATCAATACTTCCTCTCTCATTTTTCTCTTATTTTTTTATTATTTTTTTCTTTATTTCTGTTCCCATCATCGGTTAATTGTCTCTCTTTCTCTCTCTTTTTAAACTTTGCATTGATCTTCATCTCTCTCTCTCTCTTAAAAGTCTCTTGAAAGGCACAGCGATCGTGCCCTTTAAGCAAAATAAGGAATTTGGCCTCTCTGTTGCTTGCTTTGAGTTGTCTTCTTTTCTTTGTCGCAGACAGAATTGTTCCCATCGGTAAAGGTCTGCTCTTTTTTCTTTTTTCTTTTTTTTTTTTTCTTTTCTTCTTCTTCTTTTCTTCGTCTTTTATTTTCCTACTTTTTCCTTTCTTTGTTGGAAAGTTTTGAGTTTTTATAATCAGATTTTATTGTTGTCTTTTCTTTCAACTCTAGTGATGGTCTTCGTGAAGAGGAAAATTGTGTGCTTGTTTGTTTCCTGTAACGCTAGCATATCGAAAGAAAGATCATCCTTTAACGAACATTGTTAGGATCTAGGATTTGCACTTCTACTTCTGGAATCTGGGTCTTGTGTTCTGTAGAAGTTACCAGCTTGTGCATATATAGAATCTTTCAGATTCTTAATAACAACTTGTATACAGTTTGATCCTTGAAAGATCATAAAGCATACGCAACTAGGGCAAGCCCTTATATGTTCCTGCTTGTTGCTAACAAGTACAATAAACAAGAGACCTGAAATCGACTACACAGCTACTAGAAATGATCTAGCTTAAAAAAAAATCTACTCTACCATGAAGTTTGGTGTCTCATGCCAGCTTGATGCACTACTGAAAGCATCTTCTTTTGTTCACATATAAGCATGGATCTATTTTTTTTTTAAACCCTTCTGCACTGGTACATCGGTAGGTATAATTCTCACATGAATTTGCATTTTGCTAAACATGGGCTTTCAGTTTATTATAGTTTTATAGTAATAAGATACGTCGAATTTTTCATGGATCGTGCTTTTGAAATTTCATGGCAACAGAAAATGATGGCTGGAAATGGGCAACTTGCCGTTCCTCCAGGTTTCCGATTCCATCCAACCGATGAAGAGCTTTTGTACTATTATCTGAAGAAGAAGGTGTCCTATGAAGCTATTGATCTTGATGTTATAAGGGAGCTGGATCTCAACAAACTTGAGCCTTGGGACCTCAAAGGTTCGATCAAATGATTTCTTTCAGTTCCTCTTCAATTTTCTCGTAACCATCCTTTTCACTAATGAAACCCTTCTAGGATCTAGCTATATATGATGTGGATTTTCCAGGCAGTAACTTTAAAATCCATATGTCAATATTATCTTTCTCTATGCCGAATTGCAGATAAATGCAGAATCGGGTCTGGTCCTCAAAATGAATGGTATTTCTTTAGCCACAAGGACAAGAAATATCCAACAGGAACTCGAACAAATAGAGCAACCACTGCTGGCTTTTGGAAAGCAACTGGAAGAGACAAGGCCATCCATCTCAGCAACTCTAAGAGAATTGGCATGAGGAAAACCCTAGTCTTCTACACAGGACGTGCTCCTCATGGCCAAAAGACTGATTGGATCATGCATGAATATCGCCTGGATGATGACAACTCCGAGGTTCAGGTAAACTAATGTACATCATAGTATGTTAAAATAATACGTCGCCGAGTCCTTGTACTGTTGCTATTATGAAGTAAGGATACTAAAGACTTTGAAACCAATTAATGAGCAGGAAGATGGCTGGGTCGTCTGTAGGGTTTTCAAGAAGAAGAATCAAAGTAGAGGTTTCTTACCAGATGTTGCTCAAGATGATCACTTCTCTCACATGAAGGTTAGCTCTTCATCTGCATCAATGGAGCACAAACAGAATCACATGCAAGCACTATATGACTGTAGCTTCGATGGTTCCATGCATCTTCCACAATTGTTCAGTCCAGAATCAGCTGTTGCCCCATCCTTTATTACGCCTCTTCCTTTGAACACCATGGATATTAACGAGTGCTCTCAAAACTTGTTAAGGCTAACATCAAGTGGTTGCGGACTTGTGCAACCAGAGAGGGTCAATAGTGATTGGTCATTTCTAGATAAGCTTCTTGCGTCTCATCAAAGCCTCGATCAGCAATCTCAGAGCAAGAGGGATCCATCATTTCACCTTGTTGATCATATGGGTGCTTCAAGTCATCAAAAGTTCACTACATTTCCATACCTTGGCTGTGAAAATGACATTTTGAAATTTCCCAAGTAGATCTAGCAACTCTACAACCTGCAACTTATATATCTTAAACTTTCTTAAGCTGTGGATCAGACATTTTTATTCAATATATAGTAAGAAGCAACCCATATAAAGTTCTTGGTTAAAATTCTATCTTTGCCATTTTATGAGTTGTTGCTTTCGAATATCAAAGTGTACAGGCAAATTGTTCGACCATTTTAAGAATGTTCATGCACATATACGTGCGAATACAGAAGCAAACCAAACCATAAACGTTAAAGTAAAACAACAAAAAATAGAAAGCAGAACAGCCATATCCTAGCGATAACTGCGTAAGTTAAAACTTGGTAAGACTAGGTTTGACTCTCTCCTTTTCTATTATAATAATAATACTATAATAAATAGAACTATTAGTGGACGTAGAAATTTAAGTCTAAATGCAGATTTAAATAAGCAATCAAAAGAAAATAAAACATATGAAATAATTATATATTAAGAAAATTTTTTATAAAAATCAATAATAATATAATAAAATTATAACCATTCTTATCTATGGTTGATTGATTAAAATTTAAATATCTAATCTATTACTTATTAAATTTATATTTTTCATAAATTTTATTTTTAAAATTTAAATAGTTAATGAGTTCTATTAAATAATTCAATATTATTTATAAAATACATTTATTATTAAAAAAATAAAATTTATTTTCTCTTCTAAATTTAATGTATAATTTTAATCATATAAATAGACTATCAACTAAATAAGATAAATAATGTTGTTGAGATTAAATGGATGACATGGCTGGAATAAGATTGGGCTGCGATTGGTCTAAATCTGCAAGGGAGATAATATGAGGTGGTGGTTGGTGCCCACGACAGCCATTCCGACGCTCAAGTCAATAACCAAACGAGTAGAGAAAATGTTTAGAGTTTTAGTATTTGAGAATAACGTATCTTGGTCTCTTTTGGGGTTCTACCTTTATAGTAAATATGATATTTTTCTGATAATCCGGCAATAATGTAGTAATCTGCTTGATACGGGGCATCACCACCTATTAGGTGGAAATCCCACGATTACAAGCGTCATGTAGATATGTTATGCTATACCTGATAACAGTAATTTTATATTAAGACTCGCCTTGTTGATAGGAGGGTGAATCTTTTGGCAATGGTCCAGGTATTAAAGTATTTGAGTCTTCTCTTTCTCATACTGGTTTCTATTCACCTGATCTTTATCCGTGGATCTATTTCATAATGGCAGCTCATGGCTCATTATTGGTAGTTGTTTATGTAGTGTCAATAAATAAAACAATATCACTTTTTAGGATATGTTTGATATGGGGTTAACAAAATAAATTTAATAGTTAATGGTGCATTTTTTGATAGAGTAATAACTAACCCTTAAAAAAATTTTCTTTCATAATATTTAGTTTAATATTGAAGATGAGGTTAATTATTATCTATTAATTTTTTTTATATTTACATAATAAAATGAGAAATAAAATAAGTTTGAAATATTAAAATTTAGTCCAATGAATATGCAAGAATGATATCTTAACAAATTTTAATTCAAAACTAACCATAACTTGAGTAAATCTAAGAGTTCTCAGTTTCTACTCTTCAATCTCTAATCCTATTTTTTTTAAAAAAAAAAAAACCAATCATAACTAAATAAAATTAAGTACTATCTCCTGATATATAAATCTCATTTAACCCATATCAAAAATACTTTTCATAATAGAAATGGTGTATAAAATTAAATTAGATGATGAGTAAATAATTGTTTAAAAAAATTTACTTATATATTATAATATAGCCAAAAAAACATGAATTAAATAGTATAAATATTAAAATTCACTAAAAATTTATTTAATATAAAGACTAAAAAGTTTGAATTTATAAGTATAAAATATTTTAATTGGATAATTTTAAAATAAAAATTAATTAATAAATTTTCTAAATTTATAAAATTTAATTATAATTTTTTATTTTAAAATAAAAATATATAAATACTCTTAAAAAATTTAAAAATTTTCAGGAAGTCATGTCAATTGGCCCTCGTAGAACATCGACAACTGTAAATAAAATAACCATAATAAATAATATAAAACCAAAATAGTTGAAACCTCTTACCTATTGATCAACCAAAAATGTGAGGTCTCTTTTATAAACTAATTTAAAAAGTTGTTTTCTTCATTTTTTTTTTCAATCTTTCTTCAGTTGAAAGTTGAAGGTAACATTGTATGAGTAATTTCACATATATTAATTAAAATATATTTAATTTATTAATATTTGCTGAAAAAAATCATTTAAAAATAATGATTGAATGGTCTGATTTTTTTTTTTCCCTGGTTTTACAGCTCAATATGTTTAAAATGCTATTCAAAAAACAGGTCTTATAATTAATGTACTCAGCAATTTGGGTTATAACGTCAACTAACCTTTTAAGTGTATTAATTTTATCCAACGACCTCTTTACACTTGTTTACATCCTTTTTGTAATATCCGGCTAGATTCCGGCATCGGAATCCCTATTTTCTAGCGGAATCTCCGTTGGAATCTGGAATTCTGAAGATGCCAGAGCCTTCTAGAAGGGTAAAATGTATTTTCTAAAATATTTTCATATGATTTTATGATTTTAAATGGAAAAGAATTGAGTTTTGAAAAGAAAAAGGCAAGGAAGAAGGACCCAGGTTGTAATACCCGGCTAGAGTCCGGCACTGGAATTCCTGTTGTTTGATGGAATCCGGGGTGTCGGAATTCTAAAAAGGGTAGGATTTATGTTTTTACTAGGTGTTATGATGTGTTTAAATGTTTTAAGGATAAGGGAAGTGAGTTTTGAGTTGAAATGACCTAAGGCAGTTGAGCCAAGTTCGGCCGCCGAAAGTAAGTTCGGCCGCCGAAGGTGTTCGGCTTCCGAAGGTGAGTTTGGCCCCCGAACGTTGCATGGTCTTGCATGTGATTGGGCAGCCGACGATGAGTAGGCCAGCCAGCTGAGTCATGGCTTTTGACAGATGTTAGCCTCAGATTCTTGCCATGAATTAGCCACGTCTTCTATGACTCATCTGCAAGTGTTTTGAGCAGCCCATGCAGGAGTTTACTCATTTACCAAGTTTTGAAGGGTTTGAAGCAAAAAGTGAGTTTTGATGAGTTTGTGAGGGTAAAGAAGAGTTGATCCGTTTCCCTTGTTCAGTACGTGCATCTTCCTGTTTAGAGGTGAGGGAAGATCTAAAACCCTGTTTATGTGTGTTTTCTGAAGGTTTTATGGAAGTTAAGGGAGAGAGATGCATGTTTAAGTGAGAAGTAGTGTTTTTGATGAGTTATGCATGTATATATGTTTATGTGTTAGGTTTGTTTTGTTATTTGGGGTTATTAGCTAGTTTTGGACCCCTGTGATCATATACATGAGTATATGTATGTTGAGGAGGTGACGTTTGCATGGTTTGAGAAGTTGAAGAAAAGAAGGAGATGGTTTGCCGTTGAAGCTGAGTTCTGGATGAACTCAGGTTCGGCAGCCGAAGGTTCATTCGGCCGCCGAACCTCTTGCATGGTGGCTTAGGCTGCCATAGCTTGCCCCCGCGAGCTTGTGCATGTTCGGCTCTGTTTGGGGGATTCGGCCGCCGAAGGTGCCGCCGAAGGTTAGAGACTTTCGTCTCTGGAGTGCCTTGTGGCCTCCGAAACTTGCCCCCGAAAGGGTTCGGCCGCCGAACATAGAGATTCGGCCGCCGAAGGTGCTTGAGTTTCGTCTCTGGAGAGGACATTCGGCCGCCGAACCTGCCGCCGAAAGTGTTCTGTCTAGCTTTCTTTTGCTTGCTTTGCATGACTATTAGAGTTGGTCATAAGCTTGTTTGGTCCCTCATTTGAGTCTTTATGTGCTTATACAGACCAGAGGAACCAGAGAGAGCAGCAGTGAGTACTGCTCCAGAGATTCAGAACCTGCAGAGTCAGTCAGTCCAGTTAGCCCGAGGTGAGTGGAACTACACTTAATGCTTTTGAATTGACCAAATGACATGTTTTTAGCATCTCTCATGCATCACGATGATATCATAGGATGATTGCATTAGTATCCACGAATATGTTGCATTGCATTGTTATTTGCTGATGTGAGTAAATGCTGAATGATCCAATAGTCACAGACAGGAAGTCCAGGAGCCTTTGACTACGCCCTGGCACGTATAGCAAAGACCAGGAGCCTTTGACTACGCCCTGGCAGGTATATAGCAAAGTTCAGGAGCCTTTGACTACGCCCTGGCAATGGTAAGTTCACAGGTGTTATATACACATATACATATATGACAGGAAGACCAGGTGCTCGATTCTACGCCCTGGCACAGAGTTACTGGGACTATGTGGTGACAGGTTTACTCTTGATGTGGCTTGTCTGTGATATGGTGCATTCCATGAGAGCATATTTTATTGAGATGTTTTACTGTTCTACTCACTGGGCTATAGAGCTCATCCCACTCCCTTAACCCCAGTTTTGCAGGTTCAGTGTACAGTGTACAGGGACAGTCCAGCAAAGTACAGGAAGAGTAAAGAGAGTTGTAATAGCTTAGAGTGGACATGTAATATTAAAGAGATGTAATAGTTGTTGCTTGACCTAGACCTAGTGATGTATGTTTTGTACATGATCTGTATATGTATATATATTTTCCTGTATGTGAAAACCAGGCTTAACAGGTATGAGTTAACCCATCTAGAGCAAGCTCTAGTCAGGGATACAGAGTACAGAGTACGTGAGTACAGAGTACAGAGATAGTGCATGCACAGGTTAAGCCTTGGTTCAGAAAAGAGTTTTATTTTCACATAAAATGTATGATCATGTATGAGGTTTACAGGTACACAGAGAGTATAGCAGGCTTACTACGGGTTCTGGCGGCCTTAAGCCGACCTGAATCCTAGCGCCGGTGACGGTCCTTTTTGGGGTCGTTACACAGGTTCGGCCGCCAAACCTCAAGTTCGGCCGCCGAATATAGGGCTGTTTCGGGAGTGTTTTAGGCCTCCGAAAGTCTTGAGAGCAAAAACCAGATTCGCCTGCCGAACATGCATGAGTTTAGGAGGCACGTTAGGCTGCCAAAGGTGGTTCAGCAGGCCACCTATAAAAGACCCTCAGACCGAAAATGGGCAAGTTTTCTCCCCATTCTCGAGCTCAGGTGAGTTCTTGCCTTCTTTGGTTCATTTCATGTTCTTCCTTAAATCTTCCAAGGTTTTTATGAGTTTCATGGTTGTTTTGAAGAGTTTTCAAGCTTAGATTCAAGTTTTGGAAGCTTGGAGACCCAAGGAGTAGTTTCCTCCCATCTCCAAGTTAGGGATCGCACCAACCCTCGATCTTCAAGAGGTAAATGTAGATCTTTGCTTTCTTTTCGTTTTAATGAAGTTTTAAGTAAGTTTAATGATGTTTTGATGGTTGAGTATGAGTAGATATGCATGTTAAGGTTTATGTGGGTTTTATGCCCAATGTATGGTTATGTATGTTTATATGATGTTATGTTGAAGGTTTAAGTTAGTTTATGCCCCTATTTGCATGTGGGAGTGTGTTTGCATGTTTGGGTGAGAGCATGTGAGGTTTTGGGTGGTTTGGAGGTTTGGTTGGCAAGTTGTGCATAAGAGGCTGAGTTCTGGATGAACTCAGGTTCAGCCGCCGAAAGTAGTTTCGGCCGCCGAACCTGCCTGTGGATGCATGGTTTGGCTGCCGAACCCTGCCCTCGAAAGTTAGTCTTGCGGCTTTGGAGGACAGTTTCGGCCGCCGAAAGTGCATGACTTTCGGATCTGGAGAGAGACTTCGGCCGCCGAAAGTGCCCCCGAACCTGCATGGCTTTCGGCTCTGGAAGGGACCTTCGGCCGCCGAAAGTGCCTTGTCCAGCCCTTTCATGGATGTTTCCTAGGCATGTTTAAGTGATGTTTAGGGGGTTTTTGGGGGAGATGTTCATGAGTTGTTAGAGTGTGTTTGGCACCTCATTCGAGTCCACCTGTGTAGGATCTGACCCGAGGGACCGAGGAGGCCATCAGTGTTAGCTGTTGCAGAGTCAGTCCAGCGTCTGCCAGAGGTGAGTAGAACTAAACTTAATCTTTTATTTTAAGAAATCGAATGCCTAAAGCATGTTCATGCATCATGATTATATGGAATAGGTTGATTGCACTAGTTTCACGAATATGACGCATTGCATTATTTACTTGTTGATGTGGATGGACCAAGGCGACTTCAATAGCCCATAGATCTGTCATATTGAAAGTCCTGTGTGAGTCCTTTGAGAGCTGGGCATTGATGGATAAGTCCTGTGTGTAGGGGTGAGCATTCGGTCGGTTCGGTTCAAAATCGAACCGAACCGAATAAACCAAAAACCGAAATTTTAGTGTTTATGAAAATCGAACCGAACCGATTTTGGTCAGAATCGAATCGAACCGAACCGGTCTGATTCGGTTTGATTCGGTTCGGTTTGATCAGTTTCGATTTTTAATAATTTTTTTATTTTTTACACTTTATTTTTAATATTTTAAAATTTAATTAAAATATTTTAATTTTAATATGATTTAATTTCTCTATATTATTGAAAAAACATATTATTATCACTAATCGGTTCGGTTCGGTTTTTTCAGTTTTTTTCTTATCAAAACCGAACCGAACCGAAATAACTGAAATTTCTGAAATTAAAAACCGAACCGAACGCGAAATTTATAAAAAACCGAACCAAATTTTCAAATCGGTTCGGTTCGGTTCGGTTGGTTTTTTCGGTTTGAACCGAATACTGCTCACCCCTACCTGTGTGAGCCCTTTTAGGGTCAGGCACCATGTTATGTGATTAAAAGTCCTGTGTGAGCTCCTTCGGGGGCCGGGCACCGACAGAGGGAGTCTTGAAGTCATGTCCAATCCGTGATGTGAATTGTTTGTGCTGTGACGCATTTCTTGAAAGCATATAATTAATGAACTGTTTTATTGTTCTGCTCACTGGGCTTTTTAGCTCACCCCTCTACCCTAACCCCAGGTTTGCAGGTCTGAGGAAGATTAGGAAGTCTCAAGAGTTAAGGTTATGTTTATGTAATAGATTAGTGTTTTAGTAGTGGACATGTATTGTAAATTGATATAATGTATTGCAAGATAATGTAATGAAATGTAACGTAAAGTAGAGTTATGTTTATGGATTAGTACTGTGCTTGGCCCTAAGGCTTGGTTAGTCCCTTTTTAATACATGATGTATGTTATGTTTTAGTGTTGAGTTGTGTTTGAACCAAACTTGTAGCATGTGATGTTTACCACGCTAGAGTATTTGATGAGGACTCTAGTGGAGGTTGTATGTTTATGGTTTGATGCATGCACAGGTTAGGTTTTGGTTCATTGGATGTGATCCAAGCTTGATGTATGGAATGTTGACCCAGCTAGGGCATTTGTTGAGGGCTCTAGTATGGGGTTCTTTTATGGTTACAGTTATGTAGCATGCAGGTCAAGCTTGGTGTATACATCAGATGTTTAAGTTTTTATGTTATGTTTGATCATATATGGGATTATACCAGTTATACAGGAGGTATGTTAGGTTTGCTACGGGTCCCGGCGGCCTTAAGCCGATCTGGATCCTAGCGCCGGTAGCGGTCCAGGCCGTTACAGAGAGGTATTGGATTCCGGGCTGTTACACTTTTACATATAATTAGCCTTGCACGTTTGATACTTATTATGATATTGTGAATTTTATATATATATATATATATATATATATATATATATATATATATATATATAAAGGGATTTAATGGCCAACAAAATGTGAAAGTGCCGAATGTGCCCTGGCCCCACAGGGGCACCCAACGTGGAGACGTTACCGTGTGCAGCGGTTCCTGGGCTATAAGGGGTAAAAAGGTGCCGCTACTATCAGCTTAAGCTTTTGGTAGAATGGTATCGCCCTAATGGTATCAGAGCCGAGGTCACGGGTTCGAGCCTCGGGGAGGAAAGGGATTTAATGGCCAACAAAATGTGAAAGTGCCGAATGTGCCCTGGCCCCACAGGGGCACCCAACGTGGAGACGTTACCGTGTGCAGCGGTTCCTGGGCTATAAGGGGTAAAAAGGTGCCGCTACTATCAGCTTAAGCTTTTGGTAGAATGGTATCGCCCTAATGACATTTTGTTGGTATCAGAGCCTTGAATTTTTGCACCGGAAAAGGGAACAGCATTTAAGGATTTTTGAAAAGGATATGTTTTGGGTATGCCAACTGAACCCGTTTTAAGCCAAGGTTTAGGCGTCATAGGGTAGAACAGGCAGTGACCGCAACATAATTCAAGATCTTTAAAAATGGATCCTTTTCTGTGTAAATCGGCTAGTACAGTAAAATCAGATGATTCAGAATCGTCAGAAATTAAAAAAGTAATAAACAAAAATGAATTAATATTGGAAGATTTTGTAAAAGCAATAGATGAATGGGAAATTCCTAAAGTAGATAAAGAACAGATTTATAAAATTCCAAAGTTTAATGTTTTTAAAACAGATTATGTAATAAAAACAGAGGAAAGAGATTTTCAATTAAGTAAACCCTTTGAGAAAATAACTCTTTTATCACCAAGAACATTAAATCATCATAGAAGTAAAAAATATAAATATATTCATATAGGATTAATTCAAGTAGGCATAAAACCTCTGACTAGAGAAGGATTAAATACTAGTATTTTGGCTGTAGTCAGGGATGCTAGATTTTTAAATTTTCAGGATTCTTTGCTAGGATCTGTAGAAACTAGTCTAAGCGAAGGACCCATATCTTTTGAAGTTTATCCAGATATGACTATTTCACTAAATGATTTAAATATTCTAGAAAGCATAGTTTTAGAAATAAAAACCCATAATTATAAAATGAAACAAGGCTCTATTCCTATAGCATTAATATATAAAATTCATTACAAAGCTATGAACTCGGCTTTTGCGACTAAATATAAATTACAACCTAAATTAGGGGAAACGAGATTTTTACAGACAGATCTAACTAAAACAAATACGGTAATTCCTAAAACGATTCAATGGAAAGATATAACCTTGCCAGATGAATGGATATTAGAAGGTATAGTTCC
Organism: Manihot esculenta; assembly: GCF_001659605.2. NCBI lineage: Eukaryota > Viridiplantae > Streptophyta > Magnoliopsida > Malpighiales > Euphorbiaceae > Manihot > Manihot esculenta. The sequence continues at coordinate 13,401,916 of NC_035163.2, read as the reverse complement.
TCCACCAGAACCAGAAAAGGTAAAGCCAAATACAAGTTTAAGTAAAATTGAGCAGTTTGAAGATGGTAAAGTATCATTAAAATTTAACAGAAGCATGAGCAGTAGATATACAGGATCTTCATCCTCAGTAATAACAGATGATATAGGAAGAGTATCAAATATACCATCAGTAATATATGCAACATATAAAGAAGATGAACCTAAACCAGTAATGCAAACTATAGTACAACATAGGCATTCCATATCAGAGATTCCAAATAGACATCTTAAAATGAAAGGGGTAGATTATAGTTCTTCAGTTCCTCAAGCAGTTTATAATCCAGTAGAAAATTATCTAAATCAACAGGCCGAAATGGCACCATCATCGCCCGAATCACCTTCAGCATCTGCTATAACAGAAAACATAAATAATATAAACAGAGAATTAAATGTCCTTAGTAAAGAAAAACTTGAAAAGAAATTTCTAAAAGAAATAACAAAGACAAAAAACTTATATAAGTTAAATAAGATTATTAAAAAACATAAGTTTGAAGACCTAAAAGAAGAATATCTAAATTATAATAGCCAAAATGAAGAACAAATAGGATTTTTTGATTGGTTCAAACTATGCAAAAAGAAAGGTATAAATCCAATAACTATAAGGGATAAAAGGCCAGAGTGGATAGTAAATGACAAAGTTGTACAGAGTGATTTTCCACCTAAAACAATTAGTAAAATAAAACATGGAGAAAATGAAATAGTTTGTGCGCCATATAAAATAACTAAAGAAAATGATGCAGATCAGAAAATAATAGAACAAAATAACTTTAGTAATGCAAGTTTAATATGTTTAGGAACTCAGTTAAAAAAGATAGAGAAAATTTTAAAAGATAAAGATGAAGAGGTAGAAGAGAAAAAAGAAATAAAACCTCATATGTTTAAACCCTACCAAATATCTAGTTCAAGCCAGAAGGAATTAAAAGCAAATAAAAATGAATTTTTGCAAAGTCTAAAAGACCAGTTAAGTAAGATAGAGGTCTCAGAATCTAGTAGAAATATAATCCCAAAAACTCCACAGTCTGGAAATATAAATGCATTAAATGAAGAATCCGAGTCTGAGCAAAGTCAGCCAGATTCAGAAGATATAAAACAATTTGAAATAAATCCCATATTACATAGAGAGATAGTAAGTAGGGCACCAGACCTAAGGGTCATGGAAAGACCAAACATAACATCTCAGTTTAAATATAATGCTTCAACAGTATATGAATGGAATATAGATGGACTATCTGAATATAATATTTTAAGCCTATTACAACAAATGACAATGGCAGCTAATGCGTATAAAACCCAGTCTTTTGCCTCAGATAGAGCAATAGCAGAAATAATTATAGCAGGTTTCACAGGACAACTAAAAGGATGGTGGGATTACCATCTAACAGATATGCAGCAATTAGAAATATTAAATTCAGTTCAGGTAAATAGTGATGGAGAACCCATATATAATGAATCTGGAGAAACTATCCAAGATGCAGTATCAACTCTAATCTTAACAATTTCTTTACATTTTATAGGAGACCCTTCTCTTTTAAAAGATAAAAATGCAGAACTTCTAAGCAATTTAAAATGTAAAAAATTAAGTGATTTCCAAAATTATAAAACTACGTTTCTAACCAGATTAATGTTAAGAGAAGATTCGAACCAAGATTTTTGGAAAGAAAAATTCTTAGCAGGACTCCCTTATTTCTTAGGAGAGAAAGTCAGAAATAATATAAAACAGCATTTTGGTAACCCGATACCATATAAAAGATTAACATATGGACAATTAGTAAGCATAATTCAGAAGGAAGGATTGCAGATATGTCAAGATCTAAGACTACAGAAGACTTTAAAATATGAAATGCATAAAACTAAACAAGAATTAGGATCTTTTTGTAAACAATTTGATTATGGTATAATGCAAGATAAAAGTTGCAATGGGCAATGCTCTAGAATTAAGCCAAGGAAATATTATAAAAAAGATAGGTATTATAAAAAGAGATATGTAGCAAAACCTAATAGGGAAGAATATTATAAAAGAAAAAATGTTAAAACTCATAAGAAATATGAAAGAAAGAAGCCAGAAGAAAGAAACCAAAATAAAAGGTCTTTTAAAGATTTAACATGTTATAATTGTGGTAAAAAAGGACATACATCTAAGTTTTGTAGATTTAATAAAAGATTAAATGAGTTAGGATTAGATGAAGAAATAACAAATAAAATCCAAGAAATATGTTTAAGCTCAGAGACCTCAGAGACAGATATAACTGAAAGTGAAAATCAAATAGATGAGTTAGTCACTAGCTCATCCGAACAGTCAATAAATGTTTTAACTAAAGAACAAGATTCATTATTAAATTTAATAAATGGAATTGAAGACAATAAAACCAAAGAAAAAATTCTTAAAAGACTAATAAAAAGCTTTGATGAATCAGAAGAAATAAAAAATACTATGCCAAAAATAGAAAAACAAACATATGACTTAACCAAAATATTGAGTAAAAATAAAGAACCTAAAGAGAAAATAACCGTAGGGGAATTACAAAGGGAAATTAAAATAATAAAAGCTGAAGTAAAGGAACTAAAACAACAACTTCAGACAGATTCAAGAAGGATAAAAGCTTTAGAAAGTCAACTAATCTCTGAACCGTCTTCCTCTTCAGAAGAAGAAGAAGAAGAAGAAGAAGCTAATAAAATGAATCAATCAGAAAATAAAGAAGTAGATAATAATTTTATACTATTATTACAAGAAATAACTTCCAGAAAATATTTAGTAAAATTAACAATAAAATTTTCAGAAGAGTTTAAATTAAATACTATAGCATTATTTGATACAGGAGCAGATTTAAATTGTATAAAGTCAAGTTTGGTACCTAAAAAATTTTGGCAAGAAACAAAAGAAAAATTAAAAACTGCAAATAAAACCAGTCTGAATATATTAGGAAAAGCAGAGGCATTAGTAATAGATCAAGACTTAGAAATAAAAACTATATTTTTATTATCACAACAAATAAGTCATATGGTGATATTAGGAACCCCTTTTATAAACCTAATAACACCTTATACAGTAAAAGAAGATTGCATAGAATTTAAAACAAGAAATAAAAAGGTGAAAATAGATTTTACAGAAAAACCTAAAAGAAAAAATTTAAATCTGATAAAAGCACATTCCATTAGGACAATGGAAATAAATTCAATAATAAAATCTAAAGAAGAAGATTTAAAGGATTTGAAAAATAATGTACAAGTGGTTAGGATTAAAAAGCAATTAGAAAGTGAAATTGTAAAAAAGAAAATAGAAAATCTAAAATATGAAATGGAAGAAGAATTATGTGCAGATCATCCTAATACCTTTTGGAATAGGAAACAACATATAGTAGATCTGCCATATGAGGAAGGATTAGAAGAAAAATCAATATCAACTAAAGCCAGACCAATTCAAATGTCACCAGAATTATTAGAACATTATAAAAAGGAAATTAAGGAATTAGAAGATAAAAGGTTAATAAGTAAATCAAGAAGTCCTTGGTCATGCGCAGCTTTCTATGTAAACAAGAGTGCAGAAATAGAAAGAGGTACACCAAGATTAGTTATAAATTATAAACCTTTAAACACAGCATTAAAATGGATTAGGTATCCTATACCTAATAAGAAAGACCTCTTAAACAGACTATATAATGCAAATATTTTTAGTAAATTTGACATGAAATCAGGGTATTGGCAAATTCAAATCCATCCGAAAGATAGATATAAGACGGCATTTACCGTTCCTTTTGGACAGTATGAGTGGAACGTAATGCCTTTTGGATTAAAAAATGCACCCTCAGAATTCCAGAGAATAATGAATGATATTTTTAACCCATATTCAAAATTTTGCATTGTCTACATAGATGATGTGCTCATATTTAGTAAGAATATTGAAGAACACTTTAAACATTTAAAAACATTCTGTGGAATAATAAAAAGAAATGGATTAGCCTTGAGTAAAACCAAAATGAACTTGTTTCAAACTAAAGTAAGATTTTTAGGCCATTATATAGAACAAGGTAAAATCCAACCTATTGAAAGAACAATGGTATTTGGAGATAAATTTCCAGATGAAATAATAAATAAAACTCAATTACAGAGGTTTTTAGGATGTTTAAATTATGTTATAGATTTTTACCCAAACTTAAACAGAATGATAAAACCCCTTCATGACAGACTAAAGAAAAATGCAAAACCCTGGACTCAAGAACATACAAGCATTATAAGGCACATAAAATCCCTAATAAAAGAAATTCCATGTTTGTATCTTCCTAACCCTGAAGCCTTTAAAATTGTGGAAACAGACGCTTCGGACATAGGATATGGAGGAATTCTAAAACAAAGGATAGATGGTAAAGAAACAATAATCCAGTTTACTTCGGGACACTGGAACTCTACCCAAATGAATTACTCTACCATTAAAAAAGAAATATTAAGTATTGTGATTTGCATAAATAAATTTCAATCTGATCTTTTAAATCAAAAATTTTTGGTCAGAATTGATTGTAAAGCTGCGAAAGATGTTTTAAAAAAGGATGTTAAAAATCTGGCATCAAAACAAATTTTTGCCAGATGGCAAGCTTTATTAAGTATTTTTGATTTCGATATTGAATTTATAAAAGGTAGTAAAAATAATATTCCGGATTTTCTAACCCGGGAATTTTTACAGCAAAATGGGTCGAAAGAAGAGCAAAAATAAAGATAAGGAGAGAAGCCCAAGCCCAACTCCAAGTTCAAGCCCAACTCCTAAAGCCTTGTCTGAACATTCAGATGAGATTTGTAAAACCATGGTTAAAACCACAGAAACCTCTCTAAAACCTCAATCATCCGATGAAACCCATAAAGACATTAAAAAATGGGTCGAAGAACTCAGCCAGTCTCTAGAAGTGATTAGAGCCCTTCAGAGTATGGCTTCAAGTATGGCCTCCTCTTCAGGAGAAACAGGTATGACTCCTAAAACCAAAGCGATCGTGCCCGCTCATGGTACGACTAGTCTGTCTCAAACGGTAGACAGTAAAGACTTATCAAATCCGTTAAAGGCTGTGGGTTTGCCAAAAATCCAACCATCTCATGGATTTTATAAATGGTATTTAAAACCAGCTTCTGAATTTGAAATCGAAGTTGAATATGGATTTAATAATATAAACCCATGGGAAGTGATTAGAAAATATTATCCTGAGAACTGGTGGTTTACTCCAAAGAATATTTTAAAACCTCAGGATTATTATCAAAGTATTTTAGAAGAAACTGGAGCTGTTAAAATCACGCATAATTTTGATAAAACCTATAAGGACGTAGTAGCCTATTCTTCCATTCAAATAAAAAGCATTATGCATCCTAAAGATTGGCCTGCACCAAATTTGTATACTGAAATAGCGTTTAAAAAATTAAAAAAGTATTGTTCCTCATATAACTATTTTGATTATATTGATGCATGGACCAATGTTTTCAGCATTCAAAACCCTACAACAACCCATTCGTGGTTGATTTATTTTGATATACAAGCTATAAAAACTGTCACCAAATTTCCAAATTGGTTTTTTGTATGGTGGCAATCCAGGGGCATTACTGAAGATATTTTATCACAGGAATTGCTCCATATATATCAATACTTTAAAACCAATTATAAACCTCCTCAGCAAGAAAAATATATACCACCGTTGATGTATTTTTGTTTAAACTTTTTTCTACCTTGGGTATATCAATGGTATTTTGAATTTCAGTATGTTACAGACCTAAAAGTCCCTGTTATTGTAAAACGACACAAGGTAAAATGGTGGGGTTCTTTCAGAAACCCAACCACGGAGGAGTCCGTAAAACAATGGGTTATTAAAAAGGCCCAAATTCCTGGAACTTCATATGCTGGTAAACTGACAATGCAAGAAGAGCCCATATTTGGAGCCCAAAAGGCTCAGTGTCAAGCAATGTTAGCTGCAGCTAAAACTCCCGAAGAATACAAGTTGATTTGTCAAAAAATGTTCAATCAGCTTAGCACGGGATCATCAGTAAAATTGGAAGACGAACAATCTTCCAAAGAAGAACCATCAGTAAAATCCTCTGGAAAGTCAAAGATAAAAAAGAAATCTGGCAGAAGAAAAACTAAAAAGCAGTCAAGTTCAGAGACGGAGTCGACAGCGTCATCAGAAACGTCATCCTCCAGTAAAACCTCTGTATCTTCACACTATGACAGTAATGAAGATGATTGCTATGGAGTTCTACCGCCAGTAAAAATCAAGAGCAAGACAGGAAAAGGAAAGAAGAAGACAAAAGTAAAAAAGGAGAAGAAAGAAAAAATAAAAAGAAGCAAGAAAAAGAAGGACACCTCATCGTCCTCTTCAGAATCAGAATAAAATCAAATTTCGGTGGAAAAGAGTAAAAGACAAAGGAGTGGCAGACAGACTATTCATCGACAGTAAAAAGTGGCAGACAAGGTACTATTCATGAACAGTGCCAGCCGCGTGAGTAAACAGTAAAATTTCTCTATAAAAAGGGAGCCTCTCCCCTTGTGAAGGCATAACTTGTAACTCTTTCTCTATTTCTCTCTATCTTCCATCTTCTCAAGTTCCTCTGTAAAAACTCTCTCAATTTCAGAAGTTTATAATTCTAAAATATAGTAAGTTTTTATTCTAGTCTTATAAATTGCTACTTTATAAGCCCGTGTTGACGGCACAGTTTTCTTCTCCCTCCACAATCTGACTTAACTCTGGGGATCCCAGGTTAAGGTTGCAGGAACCCAGACCTTAATATAAAATTGTGGTTAATTGTTGCTTAAGTATGCTCTATGGTTGCGGCTTAGGCTGATCTTCCACATCAGAAATTTGTTTGGTAAAACTTAATCATTTTCACGGTGCTTAAGTATGCTCTGTGGTTGCGGCTTAGGCTGATCTTCCACATCAGAAATTTGTTTGGTAAAACTTAATTATTTTCACGGTATATAGGCTGGAATACCCGAGGTTGCGGGCTACTGGTCCAAAGGGTAGCAATTGCTACTGTACCACTGGTTTAACAAAGCCACGTACTGTTGAAGCTTTTGGTAGAATGGTATCGCCCTAATGGTATCAGAGCCGAGGTCACGGGTTCGAGCCTCGGGGAGGAAAGGGATTTAATGGCCAACAAAATGTGAAAGTGCCGAATGTGCCCTGGCCCCACAGGGGCACCCAACGTGGAGACGTTACCGTGTGCAGCGGTTCCTGGGCTATAAGGGGTAAAAAGGTGCCGCTACTATCAGCTTAAGCTTTTGGTAGAATGGTATCGCCCTAATGGTATCAGAGCCGAGGTCACGGGTTCGAGCCTCGGGGAGGAAAGGGATTTAATGGCCAATAAAATGTGAAAGTGCCGAATGTGCCCTGGCCCCACAGGGGCACCCAACGTGGAGACGTTACCGTGTGCAGCGGTTCCTGGGCTATAAGGGGTAAAAAGGTGCCGCTACTATCAGCTTAAGCTTTTGGTAGAATGGTATTGCCCTAATTGATGTAATAAAAACAGAGGAAAGAGATTTTCAATTAAGTAAACCCTTTGAGAAAATAACTCTTTTATCACCAAGAACACTAAATCATCATAGAAGTAAAAAATATAAATATATTCATATAGGATTAATTCAAGTAGGCATAAAACCTCTGACTAGAGAAGGATTAAATACTAGTATTTTGGCTGTAGTCAGGGATGCTAGATTTTTAAATTTTCAGGATTCTTTGCTAGGATCTGTAGAAACTAGTCTAAGCGAAGGACCCATATCTTTTGAAATTTATCCAGATATGACTATTTCACTAAATGATTTAAATATTCTAGAAAGCATAGTTTTAGAAATAAAAACCCATAATTATAAAATGAAACAAGGCTCTATTCCTATAGCATTAATATATAAAATTCATTACAAAGCTATGAACTCGGCTTTTGCGACTAAATATAAATTACAACCTAAATTAGGGGAAACGAGATTTTTACAGACAGATCTAACTAAAACAAATACGGTAATTCCTAAAACGATTCAATGGAAAGATATAACCTTGCCAGATGAATGGATATTAGAAGGTATAGTTCCTCCACCAGAACCAGAAAAGGTAAAGCCAAATACAAGTTTAAGTAAAATTGAGCAGTTTGAAGATGGTAAAGTATCATTAAAATTTAACAGAAGCATGAGCAGTAGATATACAGGATCTTCATCCTCAGTAATAACAGATGATATAGGAAGAGTATCAAATATACCATCAGTAATATATGCAACATATAAAGAAGATGAACCTAAACCAGTAATGCAAACTATAGTACAACATAGGCATTCCATATCAGAGATTCCAAATAGACATCTTAAAATGAAAGGGGTAGATTATAGTACCTAAACCAGTAATGCAAACTATAGTACAACATAGGCATTCCATATCAGAGATTCCAAATAGACATCTTAAAATGAAAGGGGTAGATTATAGTTAATCAGTTCCTCAAGCAGTTTATAATCCAGTAGAAAATTATCTAAATCAACAGGCCGAAATGGCACCATCATCGCCCGAATCACCTTCAGCATCTGCTATAACAGAAAACATAAATAATATAAACAGAGAATTAAATGTCCTTAGTAAAGAAAAACTTGAAAAGAAATTTCTAAAAGAAATAACAAAGACAAAAAACTTATATAAGTTAAATAAGATTATTAAAAAACATAAGTTTGAAGACCTAAAAGAAGAATATGTAAATTATAATAGCCAAAATGAAGAACAAATAGGATTTTTTGATTGGTTTAAACTATGCAAAAAGAAAAGTATTAATCCAATAACTATAAGGGATAAAAGGCCAGAGTGGATAGTAAATGACAAAGTTGTACAGAGTGATTTTCCACCTAAAACAATTAGTAAAATAAAACATGGAGAAAATGAAATAGTATGTGCGCCATATAAAATAGCTAAAGAAAATGATGCAGATAAGAAAATAATAGAACAAAATAACTTTAGTAATGCAAGTTTAATATGTTTAGGAACTCAGTTAAAAAAGATAGAGAAAATTTTAAAAGATAAGGATGAAGAGGTAGAAGAGAAAAAAGAAATAAAACCTCATATGTTTAAACCCTACCAAATATCTAGTTCAAGCCAGAAGGAATTAAAAGCAAATAAAAATGAATTTTTGCAAAGTCTAAAAGACCAGTTAAGTAAGATAGAGGTCTCAGAATCTAGTAGAAATATAATCCCAGAAACTCCACAGTCTGGAAATATAAATGCATTAAATGAAGAATCCGAGTCTGAGCAAAGTCAGCCAGATTCAGAAGATATAAAACAATTTGAAATAAATCCCATATCACATAGAGAGATAGTAAGTAGGGCACCAGACCTAAGGGTCATGGAAAGACCAAACATAACATCTCAGTTTAAATATAATGCTTCAACAGTATATGAATGGAATATAGATGGACTATCTGAATATAATATTTTAAGCCTATTACAACAAATGACAATGGCAGCTAATGCGTATAAAACCCAGTCTTTTGCCTCAGATAGAGCAATAGCAGAAATAATTATAGCAGGTTTCACAGGACAACTAAAAGGATGGTGGGATTACCATCTAACAGATATGCAGCAATTAGAAATATTAAATTCAGTTCAGGTAAATAGTGATGGAGAACCCATATATAATGAATCTGGAGAAACTATCCAAGATGCAGTATCAACTCTAATCTTAACAATTTCTTTACATTTTATAGGAGACCCTTCTCTTTTAAAAGATAAAAATGCAGAACTTCTAAGCAATTTAAAATGTAAAAAATTAAGTGATTTCCAAAATTATAAAACTACGTTTCTAACCAGATTAATGTTAAGAGAAGATTCGAACCAAGATTTTTGGAAAGAAAAATTCTTAGCAGGACTCCCTTATTTCTTAGAAGAGAAAGTCAGAAATAATATAAAACAGCATTTTGGTAACCCGATACCATATAAAAGATTAACATATGGACAATTAGTAAGCATAATTCAGAAGGAAGGATTGCAGATATGTCAAGATCTAAGACTACAGAAGACTTTAAAATATGAAATGCATAAAACTAAACAAGAATTAGGATCTTTTTGTAAACAATTTGATTATGGTATAATGCAAGATAAAAGTTGCAATGGGCAATGCTCTAGAATTAAGCCAAGGAAATATTATAAAAAAGATAGGTATTATAAAAAGAGATATGTAGCAAAACCTAATAGGGAAGAATATTATAAAAGAAAAAATGTTAAAACTCATAAGAAATATGAAAGAAAGAAGCCAGAAGAAAGAAACCAAAATAAAAGGTCTTTTAAAGATTTAACATGTTATAATTGTGGTAAAAAAGGACATACATCTAAGTTTTGTAGATTTAATAAAAGATTAAATGAGTTAGGATTAGATGAAGAAATAACAAATAAAATCCAAGAAATATGTTTAAGCTCAGAAACCTCAGAGACAGATATAACTGAAAGTGAAAATCAAATAGATGAGTTAGTCACTAGCTCATCCGAACAGTCAATAAATGTTTTAACTAAAGAACAAGATTCATTATTAAATTTAATAAATGGAATTGAAGACAATAAAACCAAAGAAAAAATTCTTAAAAGACTAATAAAAAGCTTTGATGAATCAGAAGAAATAAAAAATACTATGCCAAAAATAGAAAAACAAACATATGACTTAACCAAAATATTGAGTAAAAATAAAGAACCTAAAGAGAAAATAACCGTAGGGGAATTACAAAGGGAAATTAAAATAATAAAAGCTGAAGTAAATGAACTAAAACAACAACTTCAGACAGATTCAAGAAGGATAAAAGCTTTAGAAAGTCAACTAATCTCTGAACCGTCTTCCTCTTCAGAAGAAGAAGAAGAAGAAGAAGAAGCTAATAAAATGAATCAATCAGAAAATAAAGAAGTAGATAATAATTTTATACTATTATTACAAGAAATAACTTCCAGAAAATATTTAGTAAAATTAACAATAAAATTTTCAGAAGAGTTTAAATTAAATACTATAGCATTATTTGATATAGGAGCAGATTTAAATTGTATAAAGTCAAGTTTGGTACCTAAAAAATTTTGGCAAGAAACAAAAGAAAAATTAAAAACTGCAAATAAAACCAGTCTGAATATATTAGGAAAAGCAGAGGCATTAGTAATAGATCAAGACTTAGAAATAAAAACTATATTTTTATTATCACAACAAATAAGTCATATGGTGATATTAGGAACCCCTTTTATAAACCTAATAACACCTTATACAGTAAAAGAAGATTGCATAGAATTTAAAACAAGAAATAAAAAGGTGAAAATAGATTTTACAGAAAAACCTAAAAGAAAAAATTTAAATCTGATAAAAGCACATTCCATTAGGACAATGGAAATAAATTCAATAATAAAATCTAAAGAAGAAGATTTAAAGGATTTGAAAAATAATGTACAAGTGGTTAGGATTAAAAAGCAATTAGAAAGTGAAATTGTAAAAAAGAAAATAGAAAATCTAAAAAATGAAATGGAAGAAGAATTATGTGCAGATCATCCTAATACCTTTTGGAATAGGAAACAACATATAGTAGATCTGCCATATGAGGAAGGATTCGAAGAAAAATCAATATCAACTAAAGCCAGACCAATTCAAATGTCACCAGAATTATTAGAACATTGTAAAAAGGAAATTAAGGAATTAGAAGATAAAAGGTTAATAAGTAAATCAAGAAGTCCTTGGTCATGCGCAGCTTTCTATGTAAACAAGAGTGCAGAAATAGAAAGAGGTACACCAAGATTAGTTATAAATTATAAACCTTTAAACACAGCATTAAAATGGATTAGGTATCCTATACCTAATAAGAAAGACCTCTTAAACAGACTATATAATGCAAATATTTTTAGTAAATTTGACATGAAATCAGGGTATTGGCAAATTCAAATCCATCCGAAAGATAGATATAAGACGGCATTTACCGTTCCTTTTGGACAGTATGAGTGGAACGTAATGCCTTTTGGATTAAAAAATGCACCCTCAGAATTCCAGAGAATAATGAATGATATTTTTAACCCATATTCAAAATTTTGCATTGTCTACATAGATGATGTGCTCATATTTAGTAAGAATATTGAAGAACACTTTAAACATTTAAAAACATTCTGTGGAATAATAAAAAGAAATGGATTAGCCTTGAGTAAAACCAAAATGAACTTGTTTCAAACTAAAGTAAGATTTTTAGGCCATTATATAGAACAAGGTAAAATCCAACCTATTGAAAGAACAATGGTATTTGGAGATAAATTTCCAGATGAAATAATAAATAAAACTCAATTACAGAGGTTTTTAGGATGTTTAAATTATGTTATAGATTTTTACCCAAACTTAAACAGAATGATAAAACCCCTTCATGACAGACTAAAGAAAAATGCAAAACCCTGGACTCAAGAACATACAAGCATTATAAGGCACATAAAATCCCTAATAAAAGAAATTCCATGTTTGTATCTTCCTAACCCTGAAGCCTTTAAAATTGTGGAAACAGACGCTTCGGACATAGGATATGGAGGAATTCTAAAACAAAGGATAGATGGTAAAGAAACAATAATCCAGTTTACTTCGGGACACTGGAACTCTACCCAAATGAATTACTCTACCATTAAAAAAGAAATATTAAGTATTGTGATTTGCATAAATAAATTTCAATCTGATCTTTTAAATCAAAAATTTTTGGTCAGAATTGATTGTAAAGCTGCGAAAGATGTTTTAAAAAAGGATGTTAAAAATCTGGCATCAAAACAAATTTTTGCCAGATGGCAAGCTTTATTAAGTATTTTTGATTTCGATATTGAATTTATAAAAGGTAGTAAAAATAATATTCCGGATTTTCTAACCCGGGAATTTTTACAGCAAAATGGGTCGAAAGAAGAGCAAAAATAAAGATAAGGAGAGAAGCCCAAGCCCAACTCCAAGTTCAAGCCCAACTCCTAAAGCCTTGTCTGAACATTCAGATGAGATTTGTAAAACCATGGTTAAAACCACAGAAGCCTCTTTAAAACCTCAATCATCCGATGAAACCCAAAAAGACATTAAAAAATGGGTCGAAGAACTCAGCCAGTCTCCAGAAGTAATTAAAGCCCTTCAGAGTATGGCTTCAAGTATGGCCTCCTCTTCAGGAGAAACAGGTATGACTCCTAAAACCAAAGCGATCGTGCCCGCTCATGGTACGACTAGTCTGTCTCAAACGGTAGACAGTAAAGACTTATCAAATCCGTTGAAGGCTGTGGGTTTGCCAAAAATCCAACCATCTCATGGATTTTATAAATGGTATTTAAAACCAGCTTCTGAATTTGAAATCGAAGTTGAATATGGATTTAATAATATAAACCCATGGGAAGTGATTAGAAAATATTATCCTGAGAACTGGTGGTTTACTCCAAAGAATATTTTAAAACCTCAGGATTATTATCAAAGTATTTTAGAAGAAACTGGAGCTGTTAAAATCAAGCATAATTTTGATAAAACCTATAAGGACGTAGTAGCCTATTCTTCCATTCAAATAAAAAGCATTATGCATCCTAAAGATTGGCCTGCACCAAATTTGTATACTGAAATAGCGTTTAAAAAATTAAAAAAGTATTGTTCCTCATATAACTATTTTGATTATATTGATGCATGGACCAATGTTTTCAGCATTCAAAACCCTACAACAACCCATTCGTGGTTGATTTATTTTGATATACAAGCTATAAAAACTGTCACCAAATTTCCAAATTGGTTTTTTGTATGGTGGCAATCCAGGGGCATTACTGAAGATATTTTATCACAGGAATTGCTCCATATATATCAATACTTTAAAACCAATTATAAACCTCCTCAGCAAGAAAAATATATACCACCGTTGATGTATTTTTGTTTAAACTTTTTTCTACCTTGGGTATATCAATGGTATTTTGAATTTCAGTATGTTACAGACCTAAAAGTCCCTGTTATTGTAAAACGACACAAGGTAAAATGGTGGGGTTCTTTCAGAAACCCAACCACGGAGGAGTCCGTAAAACAATGGGTTATTAAAAAGGCCCAAATTCCTGGAACTTCATATGCTGGTAAACTGACAATGCAAGAAGAGCCCATATTTGGAGCCCAAAAGGCTCAGTGTCAAGCAATGTTAGCTGCAGCTAAAACTCCCGAAGAATACAAGTTGATTTGTCAAAAAATGTTCAATCAGCTTAGCACGGGATCATCAGTAAAATTGGAAGACGAACAATCTTCCAAAGAAGAACCATCAGTAAAATCCTCTGGAAAGTCAAAGATAAAAAAGAAATCTGGCAGAAGAAAAACTAAAAAGCAGTCAAGTTCAGAGACGGAGTCGACAGCGTCATCAGAAACGTCATCCTCCAGTAAAACCTCTGTATCTTCACACTATGATAGTAATGAAGATGATTGCTATGGAGTTCTACCGCCAGTAAAAATCAAGAGCAAGACAGGAAAAGGAAAGAAGAAGACAAAAGTAAAAAAGGAGAAGAAAGAAAAAATAAAAAGAAAAAGCAAGAAAAAGAAGGACACCTCATCGTCCTCTTCAGAATCAGAATAAAATCAAATTTCGGTGGAAAAGAGTAAAAGACAAAGGAGTGGCAGACAGACTATTCATCAACAGTAAAAAGTGGCAGACAAGGTACTATTCATGAACAGTGCCAGCCGCGTGAGTAAACAGTAAAATTTCTCTATAAAAAGGGAGCCTCTCCCCTTGTGAAGGCATAACTTGTAACTCTTTCTCTATTTCTCTCTATCTTCCAAGTTCCTCTGTAAAAACTCTCTCAATTTCAGAAGTTTATAATTCTAAAATATAGTAAGTTTATATATATATATATATATATATATATATATATATATATATATATATATATATATATATATATATATAATTATAATTATTTAATAATTTTATAATTGCTTCTTATTGTTTAATATTATTTAATATTTAAATTTATTATTTTGATAGTTTTATGTCATAAATTTAACTTTTATTATTTATATACAATTCAAAATTTGAATTTTTGTTAATAATAAATTAATTTAAATAATAAAATTATTATCTACTTAAAAAGTTAATTTCAATTATAAAATTATCATCCACTTATAAATTTAAATATATATAAATTTTAAATTTTATTAACTTTCAATTAATTTAAATGGTAAAATTATTATCTACTTAAATTTTAATTATATATTTATAACTAATTAGATAAATGTAGGTTATATAATATATGAAATTTTTTAATGTTAACATTTATTAAATTTAATAAATTATTTTTAGTATAATAAGTAATTTAATTCTACTAAATTTAAAATTAAAAACTTTAAAACTTTAAAAGTTAAATTCACTTGTATAATATTATAAATATTTTTTACTCTAAATAAAGATTATTAATGCTGCTGAGCTTACATTGATGACATGAGCAAAATGGGCCTAAATTGCGATTTCCCTAAATCTATAAAGGAAACAATGTGAGGTGGTGGTGAGTGTCTATAGCAGCCACTCCGGCGCTCAAGTTAGTGACTAGACGAGTAAAGAAAGCATAATGAATTGCTTAGGGTTTTAGTGTTTGAGAATAGCTTATATTGGTCTCTGTGATTCTTCTACATTTATGCTGTAAGGAATAAAGATGAATATAGTATTTTTCTAATAATCCGGTGGTAATGTGGCTGTTTACTTGATATGGGACGTCGCTAGCTATTTAGGTGGAAATCCCGTAAACTCAGGCATAATAGAGATATATCAGGTTATGCTTGATAATGGTAACTTTGTACCGAGACTTCTCTTGGGCGAGTCTTCTGGCAATGACTCCGGTATTAAAGTGTCTGAATCTTCTCTTTCTTGTACTGGACTTCGTTTCCTACGTGTTTGATCCTTGCCACGTGTCCCTACTTAATAGCGACAGCTCACGCCTTATATTAGGCATATGTTATGTAATATTAAAGGTCTCTTGCTAGTTTTCATTTCTTTAGATTCGAAGGAGATATCTTTTACTGAGGTCTAGGCCACGTGACCCCTCGAGATTGATTTCTTGCTACTCACGTCATTTTGCCTACCTAGCTTTTTAATGATAAATGTGATATTTATCGTGTCACATTCAAAGCCTGCCATCGAAACCGTCCTATAAAGGTTCTTCATCTTCCTCGAGCCTTACTTTTGCTTTCTTATGCAACTTTTTAGAGGAATTTACTTTACAACTCCTTTCTCGTTTTCATTTCTTACAATCTTACTTTTCTCACGGTAACTTCATTTTCCTTTTTTCTTTCAATATGGATAGGAATACCTCTTCTTCCTTTAGCGGGGTTTATGTCTCTAGCTCCTTCTCTAATGGTCCCATCCGAGTGCCAGCTCCTATTGTTCCGTTGAAGGAAGCCCTAAAGAACGAGGGTGGTCTTCTTAGTGATATCCCATCTGCCTTTTTGGAGAGCGACGTGGATTGTTTCCACGATACTTACTATATTTCTTGGGAGTCTTTCTGAATTTTTGCTCCCTCTCCCCGTGTTTGTGCTAATGACTTGATCTCCACTGGGGACACTATCATTGTCTTCGAAGAGAAGTTGAAGGCGGGCCTCCATTTCCCCTTAGACCTTTTCTTTGTGGAGGTCCTCTAATTTCACAAGCTTTCGGTTGTCCAGCTTCATCCCAACGGCTAGAGAATGTTTGTAACGTCCCGAAAATCGGACCGCTACCGGCGCTAGGATCCGGGTCGACTTAAGGCCGCCGGGACCCGTAGCAAGCCAAACATATAATCTGTAAACCTGTATAATCCCATACATGATCAACAACAAGCATAAAAATTAAAACTTTTCTTTCATCATCCAACTCAACCTGAACATACATGTACATAGTCATGATCATAATCATGATCCCTCTGTGGGATCTCATCAATGCCCCAATGGGCGATACATCATAAGATGAGTTGGCTTTCATGAACATCATAAAACATATAAGATCATGTATTTAAAAAGGGATTACAATACTCATAGGGTCAAGCACGTCTATAACCTCAATATACCTCATTACATAACATACTGAAATCTCTTACATTACATCATAGTACAATTGTCATGTCCACACTCTAACTATTACATAGACATACTTCAAAACTCTGGCTAATCTCCTGGTCTACCCTGTACCTGCACATCTGGGGTTAGGGGAGAGGGGTGAGCTACAAAGCCCAGTGAGCAGAATAGAAAAATCATATATTAAAATTTCATGCTTTCATGAAATGCAACACATCACAACAAATCACATCTCGGATGGTATTGTCACCTATAGTCCTCTACATAGTCCAACTGTGCCGGGACATAGAATGGGTACAACCGGTCTTTCTCTTAACATAACATATCATACAGTCCAACTGTGCCAGGGACGTAGAATGGGTACAACCTGGACTTCCTCTTACATCGTGCCAGGGACGTAGAATGGGTACAACCTGGACTTCCATACCATATCATGCCATAACATCATCATATCATATGAGGACTAAAGGATCATCCAATAACCAATCCACATCATCATCATAAATGCAATGCAACATATTCGTGAATACTAATGCAACAACCTACTATATCTCATGGCATTCATGATGCATGGATCATGCTCAAAATTCATATTTTATTTATTTTAAAACTTAAGGTTTATTCCACTCACCTCTGGCTAGCTCTGACAAACTCTGTAGCAGCTGGCTCACTGCTGGGGTCCTCGGTTCCTCGGGTCCGAACCTACACAGGTGGACTCCAATGAGGGACCAAACATACATAAACATAACTCTAATATACTCCCCAAAAATCCCCTAAAACATCAAGAAAACATCACATAAAAACATGCAAGAAATGGCTGAACAGGGCACTTTCGGCGGCAGGTTCGGCGGCCGAAAGTCCCTCCAGAGCCGAAAGTCAAGCAGGTTCGGCGGCACCTTCGGCGGCCGAAACTCCCAGACAGAGGCGAAACTCATGCATGTTCGGCGGCACCTTCGGCGGCCGAAAGTCCCAGACAGAGACGAAAGTCTCTTTTCGGGGGCAACTTCGGCAGCCGAAAGGCCTGCCTCCCCAGCCATGTTCGGCGGCCGAAAGCTCCTTCGGCTGCCGAACCTGGTTTTTGCCAAAGGGCAGAAACTTGGCTCCCTTATGCATTTACGCCTCCCAAGCTCAAATCATGCACAAACTTGTTCTAAAACATGCATACACACCATACATCACACCTAGGGGTCTCAAACTATCAAATACCCCAACTACAACACTTCAAACACACAAAAATCAACATACATTGTTCATCAAAACCTCAAAACCCATAAACTCATCAACAAACCTAAACGTGCATCTCTACCCATAAAACGACTTAATGCTTGTTTAAAACACAGAACAAGGGGGGATCCGAGCTTACCTCTTGAAGAAACGAGAGGAAAGGCGGTCCTAGCTTGGAGATGGAGAGATCGAGCTCTTTGAACCTCCAAGTACCCAAAACTTGCTCTTTACTCACAGATCTTCAAAACAGAAGTTAAAACCCGTGAAAATCATGGAAGATCTAAGGAAAACACTCAAGATCGAGGGAGGGGTGGCGGAGACTCACCTTGGCCGTCAACGGGGGAGAAAAAGCTCGCCCGTGCGGACCTAAGGGACCCTTTTATAGGTGGCTGGCCAGGCCACGTTCGGGGGCCGAATGTGCCTCCGCATGCATGCCATGTTCGGCGGCCGAACTTGACTTTCGGCGGCCGAACCTGGACTGCCCTCACTCATGCTTTCGGGGGCCTAACGTGCCTCCAAAACGCATGCATGTTCGGCGGCCGAACTTGACTTTCGGCGGCCGAACCTGGGTTTTCCTCCAAAGACTTCTCATGCAAAAACTCATTTAATTTTCATACTTAGAACCATGAAATACCTTAAAACATTTTATGAAAACATGTTTCTACCCTACTAGAGGCTTCCGACATCCGAGATTCCACCGGACGGTAGGAATTCCGATACCGGAGTCTAGCCGGGTATTACATTCTCCCCCCCTTAAGAACATTCGTCCCCGAATGTTCCTCAACTAGTACACATAGCATGGCAAACCACAAAACATACATACATACATAGCACATAAACACATAGAGATCTAACCTTAAAAGAGATGAGGGTACTGCTGGAGCATAGACTCCCGTGTCTCCCAAGTGCATTCTTCCAAGTTGTGGTGGTTCCACAGGACTTTCACCATCGGGATTTCCTTGTTCCTTAACTTTCTGATCTGGGTGTCTATGATCCGTACTGGCTGTTCAACATAAGTGAGATCCTCTTGGATCTCCACATCAGGCTCACTAAGAACCTTGCTCGGATCTGACACAAACTTCCTCAACATTGAAACATGGAAAACCGGATGGATTCTTTCCATTGAAGCAGGTAAATCCAGCTTGTACGACACATTCCCAATCTTTTGCAAGATTTCAAAGGGTCCGATGTATCATGGGGCTAGTTTACCTTTCTTCCCGAAACGAACCACTCCCTTCATTGGAGACATCTTGAGCAATACCAGATCCCCCTCCTGAAACTCTAACTGTCTCCTGCGGACGTCTGCATAGCTCTTCTGTCTGCTGGCAGCAGTCTTGATTCTCTCTCTGATTATGGGTACTACCCTGCTGGTGATCTCTACTAGCTCAGGCCCTGCTAAGGCCTTTTCTCCTACTTCCTCCCAGCAAACAGGTGATCTGCACTTCCTTCCGTACAAAGCTTCATATGGAGCCATCCCGATGCTAGCATGATGGCTGTTGTTGTAGGCAAACTCCACCAAAGGTAGATGCTGCCTCCAAGAACCGCCAAAGTCCAGCACACACATTCTAAGCATATCCTCTATGGTCTGGATGGTCCTTTCGGACTGTCCGTCCGTCTGGGGTGGAAGGCAGTGCTGAAATCCAACCTAGTACCCATGGCATTCTGCAGACTCCGCCAAAACCTGGAGGTGAACTGGGGCCCTCGATCTGACACTATTGAAACAGGAACCCCATGCAGCCTGACGATCTCGTCCACATACACCTGCGCCAACTTGTCCACAGAGTAGTCACTCCTGACAGGAATGAAGTGAGCAGATTTGGTGAGTCTGTCCACAATCACCCATATGGAGTCCACTCTGTTGGACACCGCCGGTAACCCCACTACGAAGTCCATAGCTATGTTTTCCCATTTCCATTCTGGAATAGGTAGCGGGTTAAGCATTCCAGCCGGCTTCTGATGTTCCAGCTTCACCCTCTGACACACTTCGCAGGCTGACACGAACTGTGCCACTTCTTTCTTCATAGCTGGCCACCAATAAACTTTCTTCAAATCTTGATACATCTTGGTGGCTCCGGGGTGAATGCTGTATCTCGCATTATGAGCCTCTCTCATAATGTCTCCTTTTAGCCCTATGTCATCTGGTACACATAGTCTGCTCCCATAGCGGAGGATCCCCTTGTTGTCAAATCTGAACTCACTGTCATTGCCTGACTGGACAGCCCTGGCAATCTTCACTAACTCCGGGTCCTCATGCTGTTTCTGAGCCACCTGCTCCAGAAACACGGGTGCCACTCTCATCTGGGCCACCAAGGCACCTGTACCAGACAACTCCATCTGTAGACCTTTCTCAATGAGCTTATAGAGCTCCTTCACCACTGGCCTCCTCTCTGTCGATATGTGGGATAAACTGCCTAGTGACTTCCGGCTTAGGGCGTCTGCCACGACATTCGCCTTACCCGGATGATACTGAATCTTGCAATCATAGTCACTCAGCAGCTCCACCCATCTCCTCTGCCTCAGATTCAGATCCCTCTGACTCAAGATATACTGCAGGCTTTTATGATCTGTGAAGATCTCACATTTTACCCCATAGAGGTAGTGCCTCCACATCTTGAGTGCAAAGATTACTGCTGCCATCTCAAGGTCATGTGTGGGGTAATTCAACTCATGCTTCTTTAGCTGTCTAGAAGCATAAGCAATCACCCTCTCATTCTGCATTAGTACACAACCCAGTCCCACACGGGACGCATCACAAAAGACTGTAAAGTCCTCATCACTAGATGGCAGAGCTAAAACTGGTGCTGAAGTCAACCTCTTCTTAAGCTCTTCAAAACTCTCTTCGCACTGGTCGGTCCACAGAAATTTCTGATTCTTCCTGGTTAACCTGGTCAGAGGAGCTGCTATCTTTGAGAAGTCCTGAACGAACCTCCTGTAGTAACCTGCTAAACCCAAGAAACTTCTAATCTCTGTCACTGAAGTGGGTCTAGGCCAGTTAGCCACAGTTTCCGTCTTCTTGGGGTCCACCTCAATCCCATTCTCTGACACTACATGCCCCAAGAACGAAATGCTCCTCAGCCAGAACTCACATTTAGAGAACTTCGCATACAAGCCATGTTCCCTCAAGGTCTGCAAGACCAACCGCAGATGATGGGCATGCTCCTCTGCATTCCTGGAATACACTAGGATATCATCTATAAAGACAATAACGAAGTGATCCAGGTACTGGCTAAACACTCTGTTCATGAGATCCATGAATGCTGCAGGGGCGTTGGTTAACCCGAACGGCATTTCAAGGAACTCAAAATGCCCATATCTGGTCCTGAAGGCTGTCTTCGGCACATCCTCATCCCTTATCCTTAGCTGATGGTACCCCGATCTCAGATCTATTTTGGAGAAACAACCCGCTCCGGCTAGCTGGTCAAATAGATCGTCGATCCTAGGCAATGGGTACTTGTTCTTGGTAGTGACTTTGTTCAACTGTCTGTAGTCGATACAAAGTCTAAGGGATCCATCCTTCTTTCTTACGAATAAAACTGGTGCACCCCAAGGTGAAGTGCTCGGTCGGATGAAGCCCTTTTCTACCAACTCTTGCAACTGTTCCTTCAATTCTTTTAACTCGGCTGGAGCCATCCTGTAGGGAGGGATAGAGATCGGTCTAGCTCCAGGCACCAACTCTATCTCGAACTCTATCTCCCTAGCAGGTGGTAAACCTGGAAGTTCATCCGGAAAAACATCCTGAAACTCTCTGACAACTGGCACCGAGGCCGGCTCCCTGACCTGACTGTCTAGCTCTCTCACATGAGCTAAGTACCCCTGACATTCCTTCCTAAGCAACCTACGAGCCTGAAGAGCTGATATCAGACCTCTAGGTGTGCCCCTCTTGTCTCCTCTGAAGACGACTTCTGACCCGTTCTGATCTCTGAACCTGACTACCTTGTCCCTGCAGTCCAAGGTAGCACCATGGGTAGATAGCCAATCCATCCCTAGAATGACGTCAAAGTCTGTCAAATCTAGAACCACAAGGTCGGCGGAGAGGCATCTTCCCTCAACAAAAACTGGACTGTGCTGGCAGACTGACACTGCCACTGATGGGTCACACTTGGGTCCACTGACCCATAGGGGACACTCTAACCCAGAGACTATCAGACCCAACCTCTCAACGGCTCTCGGAGCAATAAATGAATGAGATGCACCTGGGTTTAATGCATACACATCAGAACACCCAATGACGAGATTACCTGACACCACGGTGTTGGATGTGTTAGCCTCCTGCTGTGTCATGGTGAAGATCCTGGCTGGAGCTGATGGACCTTCACCTCGGGAACCAGAAGAAGAGGCTGCCCCTCTCCCTCTACCTCTGCCACTGCCCTGAGTCGTGGCTGGAACTGCTGGCTATGCCACACTACCAGAAGCTGTCTGCTGGGGCTGGCCCATAAAAGGCGCTCTAGGACACTCTCGAGCTATGTGTCCCTCCTGTCCACATCTGAAACATGTGTTAGTCCCAGCTCGACACACTCCCCTGTGCGGTCTTCCACATCTCTGGCATTCTGTACCATCTGAGCCTGAGCTCAAGCCACCGCCAAATCCCAGACCGGATTTCAACTTGCTCCAAAACTTATTCTTCTTCTACTTCCTGGTGGTGTTATCCCACCTCTTCTTACCTGAGCTCTGAGAAGAGAAACCTGGTCCTCCTCTGCCTGGGGTCTTAACCCCTGAAGACTGGGTCACTGACTGCTTCACTGACCCCTCAACTATAGCACTCGCCTCCATTCTTCGAGCCATATCCACCACAGTGTGGAAACTTTCTCTTTCAGCTGACTGAATCAACGAGGAGTACCTGGAATGCAGCTTCATAACATACCTCTTGGCTTTCTTCGTATCTGTATCTAGAGCTTGCCCTGAAAAAGGCAATAGCTCTAAGAATTTATCTGTGAACTCCTTTACACCCATGTGCTCTGACTGCCTCAGTTGCTCAAACTCAATCATCTTCAGTTCTCTGGAACTGTCTGGAAAAGCCCATCCAGCGAACTCATTCGCAAATTCCTCCCATATCATGCCGTCTAGTCTTGGGTCCACATAACACTTGAACCATTCACGTGCCTTCTTGCACTTTAAAGTGAACCCTGCCATCTGAATGGCCCTGCTATCGTTCGCCCCTAGCTCATCAGTGATTTTCTTCACCACTCTCAGATACTCAAAGGGGTCATCCCCTGACTTGTATTTGGGAGCATCCAGCTTGAGGTAATCTTTCATCTTTACCTTGCTCCCATCAGCTGAGCTAGGTCTAGGAGGTTGAGTAACTGGGGCTGCTGGTTCTGTAGGTGGTGGAGGTGGGGGTGCAGCATTCCCCGAGGTGGGGTTTGCCGGGTTTGGATAGAAAGGTGAGGGTGGATAAGCTGGGTACTGTGTGTAAGGTGGATAGAAAGGTGGATAAGGCATGTAGGTAGGGTAGGGGTTAAAGCTGGAGTAATCCGACGTGCCTCCCATCGGGTACCCTGAACCCTGTGGGAAGGGTGGATAATGGGGTGGAAAACCATACCCCGAGGCCTGAACGCCTCCCTGAGATTCCCCTGTCCCTTCTTCCTCCATGCTCACATCCAGGTTCCCATCCCTCCTCTGCTCCTCTTCCATAACCTCCCTCACATCTGAAGAACTTCCTCCTCTATCTGTCCCCCTTCTACTAGCATCAAAAGACCTTCTAGGGTCCCTTGACACTCTATCTCTGTTAGCTCTACAAGACATTGCCCTAGGCAATGTAGGAGGACGGGCGCTCGTGCCCTCATCCTCAGGTGGCACTCCAGTCAATCGTGCAGATCGACGAGTTCCTCTCATCCTGTTTTTTGAAAAACAGTACACATCATACAACATTAGCATCATATGGTTCATGTGGGCACATATGAACCCTCATCACATACATCACATAGCATAGCATATCATTAATGCACATGCATATCATCATGGCATTTCACATCATCATACAAGACAGGACTCCACATCCTATCTTAGTGGACATGATCTTCCTATTGTGCTTGACCTCTATAACATCTATGAGCCCAACACTCTAGGTCCGATCCTATGAACCTAGGGCTCTGATACCATTATGTAACGTCCCGAAAATCGGACCGCTACCGGCGCTAGGATCCGAGTCGACTTAAGGCCGCCGGGACCCGTAGCAAGCCAAACATATAATCTGTAAACCTGTATAATCCCATACATGATCAACAACAAGCATAAAAATTAAAACTTTTCTTTCATCATCCAACTCAACCTGAACATACATGTACATAGTCATGATCATAATCATGATCCCTCTGTGGGATCTCATCAATGCCCCAATGGGCGATACATCATAAGATGAGTTGGCTTTCATGAACATCATAAAACATATAAGATCATGTATTTAAAAAGGGATTACAATACTCATAGGGTCAAGCACGTCTATAACCTCAATATACCTCATTACATAACATACTGAAATCTCTTACATTACATCATAGTACAATTGTCATGTCCACACTCTAACTATTACATAGACATACTTCAAAACTCTGGCTAATCTCCTGGTCTACCCTGTACCTGCACATCTGGGGTTAGGGGAGAGGGGTGAGCTACAAAGCCCAGTGAGCAGAATAGAAAAATCATATATTAAAATTTCATGCTTTCATGAAATGCAACACATCACAACAAATCACATCTCGGATGGTATTGTCACCTATAGTCCTCTACATAGTCCAACTGTGCCGGGACATAGAATGGGTACAACCGGTCTTTCTCTTAACATAACATATCATACAGTCCAACTGTGCCAGGGACGTAGAATGGGTACAACCTGGACTTCCTCTTACATCGTGCCAGGGACGTAGAATGGGTACAACCTGGACTTCCATACCATATCATGCCATAACATCATCATATCATATGAGGACTAAAGGATCATCCAATAACCAATCCACATCATCATCATAAATGCAATGCAACATATTCGTGAATACTAATGCAACAACCTACTATATCTCATGGCATTCATGATGCATGGATCATGCTCAAAATTCATATTTTATTTATTTTAAAACTTAAGGTTTATTCCACTCACCTCTGGCTAGCTCTGACAAACTCTGTAGCAGCTGGCTCACTGCTGGGGTCCTCGGTTCCTCGGGTCCGAACCTACACAGGTGGACTCCAATGAGGGACCAAACATACATAAACATAACTCTAATATACTCCCCAAAAATCCCCTAAAACATCAAGAAAACATCACATAAAAACATGCAAGAAATGGCTGAACAGGGCACTTTCGGCGGCAGGTTCGGCGGCCGAAAGTCCCTCCAGAGCCGAAAGTCAGGCAGGTTCGGCGGCACCTTCGGCGGCCGAAACTCCCAGACAGAGGCGAAACTCATGCATGTTCGGCGGCACCTTTGGCGGCCGAAAGTCCCAGACAGAGATGAAAGTCTCTTTTCGGGGGCAACTTCGGCAGCCGAAAGGCCTGCCTCCCCAGCCATGTTCGGCGGCCGAAAGCTCCTTCGGCTGCCGAACCTGGTTTCTGCCAAAGGGCAGAAACTTGGCTCCCTTATGCATTTACGCCTCCCAAGCTCAAATCATGCACAAACTTGTTCTAAAACATGCATACACACCATACATCACACCTAGGGGTCTCAAACTATCAAATACCCCAACTACAACACTTCAAACACACAAAAATCAACATACATTGTTCATCAAAACCTCAAAACCCATAAACTCATCAACAAACCTAAATGTGCATCTCTACCCATAAAACGACTTAATGCTTGTTTAAAACACATAACAAGGGTGGATCCGAGCTTACCTCTTGAAGAAACGAGAGGAAAGGCGGTCCTAGCTCGGAGATGGAGAGATCGAGCTCTTTGAACCTCCAAGTACCCAAAACTTGCTCTTTACTCACAGATCTTCAAAAAAGAAGTTAAAACCCGTGAAAATCATGGAAGATCTAAGGAAAACACTCAAGATCGAGGGAGGGGTGGCGGAGACTCACCTTGGCCGTCAACGGGGGAGAAAAAGCTCGCCCGTGCGGACCTAAGGGACCCTTTTATAGGTGGCTGGCCAGGCCATGTTCGGGGGCCGAATGTGCCTCCGCATGCATGCCATGTTCGGCGGCCGAACTTGACTTTCGGCGGCCGAACCTGGACTGCCCTCACTCATGCTTTCGGGGGCCTAACGTGCCTCCAAAACGCATGCATGTTCGGCGGCCGAACTTGACTTTCGGCGGCCGAACTTGGGTTTTCCTCCAAAGACTTCTCATGCAAAAACTCATTTAATTTTCATACTTAGAACCATGAAATACCTTAAAACATTTTATGAAAACATGTTTCTACCCTACTAGAGGCTTCCGACATCCGAGATTCCACCGGACGGTAGGAATTCCGATACCGGAGTCTAGCCGGGTATTACAATGTTGGTGGCCTTTCAATTTGTGTGCCTTAACAATCACATTGAATCAAGCGTAATGCTTTTCTCCCAAATATACCAACTGGGTACCCGTAAAAATGAAGAGTTCTGGTATTTTAATAGTTGAAACTTGAACATTTTGTACCAGATACCTTTTTCTTTGAAGCGGTGGAAGAATAAGTTTTTTGTTTTTCATGATTGAACACCGAAGGGTTTTGGGCATCTTCAAACTAACTGGTATTATTGGATAGAGCTAAAAAAGGATAAGGTCCGTCGAAGAGAGAGAAAAACAAGGCTTTAGCCTTTCTCTTGGCAAAGGCTAAAGCTCTACAGAAAATTGATATTATCCAGGCGGTGAGAAATACTATTTTATCTTGGCAGAGTCATCTGTTGCACAACTAGATCCGCGATCCTCACTCGCCCATCCTTCCCGAAAGCACACTGATCAAACATAATTTAGCCATATTTTTACTATTATTATTATTGTTGAATTATGCATTTTCCTAGCTTAATTTGTGTTTTTATGATATTGTCTGCAGAAAAGATAAAAAATGGAAACTTAATGAAAAATGACCTAAAATGCTGGAAAATTGATTTGGCTGAAATGATTTGGCCAAATCAGCCTCCAAGAATGACCAAGGAAGCTGCACAAGTAGAAGCCAAAATTCAAGTCTTGATATGCCCAAGTCGATTTGCCTAGATCACTGGTCAAATTGCCAGAAGCCAAGTGACAGCTGAAATCCTGAAGTATCTTGCAGAAACGATTGGGGCAAGTGATTTGCCCAAATCACTGCCCAAATCAACTGACACCAGTAGAAAAGTACAGAAGCGCAGGAATTGCAGAAATTTAAAATTTAAGAGTTCCATCCCATCTCAAACACACCAAAACTCATCCAAGACACCTCCAATACCATGCGGAAAGAAGTCCTTCACCCAAGGAGGTCTATTTATGATAAATACAAGCAAAGAAGGAATCAAAGACCAAGTCAAATTGGAATTTCAGCTCATAAAGGATTAATCTAGGGTTTCTCACCTATAATAAGAGCAGCAAGCAGCGGCAAATGAGTTTTTCGGCAGAGAGCTTTAGCAGCACCGCATCTTCTCCTTTTCTTCTTTCTTTTCTCTTTATGTATTCTTTGCCCACCATGAGTGGCTAAACACATCTTCCTCTAGTTGAAGTGGGGGAAATTTCAATTTAATTATAAATTGGGAGATCTAAAACTTCATTGTCAAACTTTAATTTTTTTTTTTCAGTATTTATGCAACTTGTTCTTTATGTTATTATTGTGTTGCTATTAGCATCAATAGGGTCTGTTGCTTTTAATTGCGAAGTAATATATTGTTAGTTTTGGATGATTTAGATCCCTAATTACTTAGATTGTTTGAACACAAGTAACAATAGATTGCATGATCTAACTAAACCACGCGGTTGGCAAAGTTGGAATTAGATTTCTCTATTTTATAAAGCAGTTAACATGCGGTTAAAAAGTGAAGAACCCCAAGGACATTCCTTGGCAACTTGTTAACTAGTATTTGATTAGCAAATATTTCCTAATCATACTAAACCTAAGGAGGAATTTGGTTGTGTGGAGCGTCTTCCGCAATCTAAACTAATTTATTGAAATAAATAGAAGAATTAAAGTGTCAATGATCAATTCCAAACTGAAATGGATCCTATGTTTCAACTAGAGTCTTTTTATTATTGATTTACTCATCTTTTAATCATTGCTTTTTTTTTATTACTTTAATCTTAATCTTAGTTCATCATCATGAAAAATAACCCCCTTATTTTACTTTTATTATTAATTTGCCTAAGTCATTGTTAGGAAAGTCCTTAGTGTCAAATCCCTGTGGATTCGACCCTATTACCACTACCTACAGTTCTTAATTGTCGATTACTAATAGATTTATTTTTGACGGCTTCGATAAATGCTATCACATACCCCTGTCTCGGGATCATGGTTTTTATTTTTTGAACTGCCTTTCTTACTTACTTTTCCTCTTGTTCGCAAATATGGTTGGATTAAGTAGGTTCGCTGAGGGGGTACATGCTGCTCATAAGGGCAAAGTTGTTGTTGTTGTTGGGGTTGCTAATCCCCCAGCTAAGCATGCTTGCCTTTCAAAAGCAGTGATTGTGCTTTTTCCTCCCCCTCCCCAACCCGCAACTGAGGAGACAACACCCTTTTAGTTCAAATCTTTAGCCCAGCTGCTTCTGCTTCTGCCCTAGCTCTTAAGCTCCCAGCTGATGTCCTTTCCCCTTCTATTCCTACTCCTACAAGCGCGAGGGTTAAGTCTTCTTAGCTTGTAGGAATTTAGCGCTTAGCCTTAGTGCTAAACTAGGCGCCTTCACTCCTTGATGATCCCTCCCTGGGCCTCCTGCTAATCAAAAGCGCCCTAAGGCCCGCGGATCACCGTCACTTGAATAAAGTTGAGATGGACGAGTTGTTCATTAATGCCATCCATTCTACAATTAAGGGTGCCCTTTGTGCTTACGTAGTCCAAGAGCAATTTAAAGCCTTGAGGCAAGAGTTTAGGGTAAACGAGACGAACAGGGAGCTCTTGGCCGGGAAATGTTCAAGATTGAAGCCCCGGGTTGCTAAGGTTGAGGGCACCATGAAGGAGACCTTAGATTCGATGGACAAGTTTCAAGTTGATCTTAACAAGGGCCTTGCTTCTAATCGGGGCCTTGAAAATAAGGCGAAGTCCGTCGAGGATCAAGTGGCCTTGTTGTAGCATCAAGATTTGGAACTACAAACTCGAGCTAAAGAGGCCCATGTTGACTCTACCAGGGTTGTTGAGCTTAAGGAGACATTGGCCTAGAGTGGGGAGATATTTATTCAAGGCCAAGATTCGGTGAAGAAGGAACTGGTAAAACGTTTTTCTTCTAAGGATTTCTCTAGGATAGACGACATTCTCCCCGAAGAAGAAGATGAGGGTGAGGAGGAGCACAATAAAGATACACCCGCTGACCGGATTTCTCCTGTTAATGTAATAAATATCGAAAATGTTGATGAAACGGAGACTCGAGCAAATGGGCTTGGAGACTTGAGCAGATGGGTCTGAAGACCCCGTTCCTTTATAACTTTTATGATTTTAATGAGAATGTTTTGCTCTTATGTATGTTTTGCAACAAATCTCTTTGAAGGTTTAACATCCTTCCATGTCACCTGATTACCAACCTGTCCAGAGGTCAAAAGACTTAGTAAATTTTCAAAATGGAACTATCAACCAGCCATACACTACGACCAATGAACTACCTTAGGATATTATTATTATTTTACTGTCACCTGATCATGATTTTGTTGATTTTTCTGCCTTGCGGCTTTGTTCGGTGGGACCAATAATTGAGTAAACTACCTTGTGACTTGGCTTGGCGAAGATAGCCTTGTGGCCTTAACTGGTGGAACCCACAATTAAATGGCCTTGGTAGAAACTAATCATAGCACAATTTCGTTGGACTAATTACAGCACAACTTCATACCGACCACGTCCTCAATTTCTTTTCAGAAACATCAGATATATAATCATTTTCCTCTTGCTTAGATTATTTTTTATGGTGAGGACTACTTTTTCAAATTCATTTTTCTGGAAAGTATTATGATCTGCTCATTCTAAAAGATAATTTTTTAGTGGTATTTATATATAAGAGTGGTATAAGATAAAGACAGATCTATAGAAGAATGATGATAGAGTTATTTGATCTTAATATGTAATTAATATAATTTAATTTAATCTAGAAATATTAAATTAATATTTGATTAAATATTTTTTTTTATTTCTACATGTAATATATTATAAATTTTACTTCTTCTTTGTATATTAAAGTACATTATTTTTTATTAGTAGTATTATAAATATTTGAATACCTTTTACAATACCAGCTTAATTACAGGAAAAAAAAAGTTTTTTCTATAAAACCTTTATAGTTTTAACTGTCAGAACAATTTTTTTTAAATTTTGAATTATAATAAAAATAATTATAAAAATTTATACAGAAAAAGATTAAGAATTTAAATTTTATATAAACTTTACCTTTAATTTAATTAGTAAAATTTACATTAAATTAGTTTGAATTTTTTCAAAAATTTTGAATTTCCTATCTAATAAAATTATTATTTTTTATTAAATCTAATCCACATATATATTATAGAATTATAGATATAGAAAGTTTGGTAGATAGTTTATATTTAGTTAAATAATTTATTTTTTCCATAATAACTCTAAGTTTTCTCTATCTAATTTTTCTAATTTATCTCTATCCTTTTATATCTTTATTTTATATATAATTTATCTCTATATATTGTATTAACCATATAGCTGTGCTCATCACCACTTGATGTATGTAAATACTCTCAGTGCAATATATAAGACACCATTGCCGGTAACTCATATGGTATCGGAGCTATTTCCTTCAACTGTTAACTCATATGGCATCAGAGCCATTGCCTTCTACTTCCTTTGATAATTCGTCTTGCTTTCTTGGTTTATCTTTGCTTTTCACCCTTTTCTTCTTGGGTCTCCTTAGCTGTCTCTTATATATGGGTAGTTTAATAGGCTCAAATTCATCAACTTTCCACATATACTCAAGTTCTAGATTTGGGTAATGGAGCAATAGGCGAATTTTGTTTACCTTTAGACAGATAAACTGCCTAAGCTATTGAGTATACGTGGTTGTTTTCGTCTTTTCCCATAGCACATAGGACCTGCCTTCTACATAAGCCTTTCACAAAATTGCCATACATCCCAATAATAGGCTTGCATCTACTTAACCATCCTTGCTTACGAGCTGCTAAACACACAAAAGGTTTATCAAATATTCTCTTATCTTGATTCAATCCTTCCTTACTAAGCCACAGCCTACACATTGATCATGGGTTGGATCTTTCAATTTCAGCACATTAAGCCTCAATGCATGAATATTCTTCTTTATAACTCCCATCCATCTCTCTGAGTAATAATCCCTTAGCTCTCTTTCACTTTGAGTATGAAACATGAACTTTAACTCCACTTTAGCATAATGTTTCAGCCCCTTTATTCTTGTATTCACATTTTGATATGTCCTCTCTTTAAGATAATTAGCTAAGAACTTTGTAGCAACCTTCTGATTCTGAACACTCTACAATATTTATGTGTGGTTCACTACATGTAAACCGATTTATTTCAACTCAAATTATATTTTCTCATTGATATGATTTATTTTGTAAGAAAATAATTTAAATAAATTCTTATGGTAAGTGATTATTTTTTAAAAAAATAAAAATTTTATTAGTTAAAAAATAAATAAATTCTTCCATTTTAAATAACAAAATTAATAGAAAAGAATAAATTAAATTCTTATAAAATTTTTAATTCCAAACAAGTGGATTGAGTTAAATTAATTAACATCAAATTCAATTGAAATCAATTGTATCCATTATATGTAATTCAATTTAAT
Organism: Manihot esculenta; assembly: GCF_001659605.2. Lineage (NCBI taxonomy): Eukaryota > Viridiplantae > Streptophyta > Magnoliopsida > Malpighiales > Euphorbiaceae > Manihot > Manihot esculenta. The sequence continues at coordinate 13,369,791 of NC_035163.2, read as the reverse complement.
ATAGACTAAAAGCAAATTGAATCATTTTTATGTGATTCAGTTTGTTAAAATCGAATCAAATTAAAATCACTTATATCCACTATATGCAATTTAATTTAATATAAATTCAGATTAAATTAAAACTATTAAATGCGATTCAATTTTAATTAAATGAATTAAATTTAGATCAATTATATCTTCTATATGTAATTTAATTTAACATAAATAAATATTAAATTAAATTTTCCTAATTAAAATTGAATCAAATTGAAATCAATTTCTCTACCATATATGCAAGTCAATTTAATTAAGATTGAATTGAATTTAATCTACTATGTATGATTCACTATGTATAGTGAATTTACTTTGATTAAAATTAAATTGAGTCAAATTAATTTAGATCAAACCAAATGGGAGTTAATTGTGTCCATTATATACAATTCAATTAAATTAAGATAGGATAAAATTGAATCCGCTATCTGTAATTTCACTACATGTAATTTAATTTACTTTTAACTCAAATCCAAATGAGTCGATTTAATTAATATTAAATTAAATTGAGATCAATTATGTTCACTTTATATATAGTACAATCAAATTAAATTAAATTAAATTTATTATATGTGATTTAATTTAATTAGTGATATTATACAACAATCGCTTAAAATAAGTTATGAGTTGTCATTATAAGATAGGGTCACATGGCAAGAGTCAGATAAGCCGATATTCAGTTCACCCGTGAAAAGAAAGACTCGAACACTGTAGTACCCATTCTTCACAAAGACTCACTCTCTCCTAAATAAAGTCGAGTCTTCACATAAAATTACTGTTAACAGGAAACAATTCAGCAGATGCCCATTACGCCTGTAATCATCGGATCCCCAATCAATTAACCGGTGGAATCTCCTATCAATTAGCCGGTGATCCTACCAGATTTTCAGCCATCTCCTTACAGTATAAAAGCTAATGATCGCAGAGATCAAGTATGCAATTCTTATACAACTACTCTTGAGTTCTAAAGCAATTCCTTATATTCGCCTTATTCTTTTGTTTACTAACTTGAGCGTCAGAGTAGCTGCCATAGGCGCCAACCACCTCACATTCTCTTTCTTACAAGATTGACTAATCACAGCATAGTTCTATTTCAACCACATCATTTGGTTCTGTTGCCAAAAATCTATTAAATTCTCTCTGTTCATTTGGATTAAAACCAGTCTCTTATCCCCTTTCTCTTAAAAAGAAATCTCTCTTTTCTCTCTAAAAAAAAATCTCTCTTTTCTCTCTCTCGAAATGGCCGACAATTTACAAGCTGCTTCTAAGATTGTTGCTACCAATGAGGGCGTTATCATTTCTTTCACTCCTGGCAGTAGACAAAACACAACCTCTATGATTAATGAAGTAGATCTCAACAATCTGAGCAATGAGCAAATGCTCCAATATATCAAAAGATTACAGGTTACTCTCGAGCAATACAAAACTCAGGGGGAAGGGTCTTTCATGGCTCCTAGGGGAAGGGAGAAAGCATCCGTTGATACCCCAAGGACTCAAACAGAGGTGATCCGGACGCGATCCAAAGGGAAGACTAAGTTCGAGGAAGAGGAGTCATCAGATGATGCTTCGAAGGATGTCGATTAGAAGTTGATACAGGCTGTTCAAAGGTACCAAAAGGAGCAGGAGGAAGACTTTGGCCTAAATGATGCCTCATCTATTTCAAAAGAGATCTTGATAGAGACAATCCCCGCTAAGTTCAAACTCCCAAGTTTGGACAAGTATGATGGGACAGCAGATCTCAAGAGTCACCTGGCGATCTTTAGAACGACCATGCAGCTTCAGGATGTCAATAACTTCGTACAGTGCTGAGTGTTCCCGTCAACACTCACAAGTTTTGTTCAGAAATGATACTAACATTTGAGTTCAGGTTTAATTCAGAATTTTACACAGTTTGCTATATTATTTAAATCCAGATATATTACTTGTATACCTCTTAAAAAGCTCTCCTCTGACTTACGCAAGATTCACCAATGAGAGGGTGAATCTTTGAGGAGTTTTATCTCATGATTTTGTGTAGAAGCAATATAGGTGGAGGAATTGAATCATGAGATAGCATGTGAAACCTTGAAGAAAGGGACATGCAACATCAAGTTCATAGATTCCCTAATCAAGAAACCAACTGCTACATACTAACAGTTAATGGACAGCGTCCAGAAGTACATCAGGTTGGATGACGAAGTTCGAGCATTGAGAGAGGACAAAAGGATAGTCAAAAGCAAAACCAAAAGTCAGAGAGGCGAGGATATGAAAGAGACTATAGAAGTTACCCAGTCTCCCAAAGGAGAGATAACCAAAGTAAGTATAATAATTATACTCTATTGAATGACTCATGTACACGTATTCTAATATGAATCAGGAAGAATGACAAGAAAGTCAGATAGCCTCCTAAGCTCAATCCAAAGAAAGCCAAAAGGCGAGACAGGACCAAGTAATGTAGTTTTCATGAAAACCACGGACATAAAACATAGGAGTGCCGGCAGTTGAAAGACGAAATCGAGAGATTAATAAGAGACGACACGCACATTGGAAGTTTGCAAGAAAGGATAGAGAAGAGAGGAGGCTCGAACCTAAGGTAACAACTCCTAAAACTCCTCCGGACAGTAAACATATAGGGATTATACATGTAATTACAAGGGTAGTTTTCATGAAAACCACGGACATACAACATAGGAGTGCCGGCAGTTGAAAGACGAAATCGAGAGATTAATAAGAGACGACACACATTGGAAGTTTGCAAGAAAGGATAGAGAAGAGAGGAGGCCCGAACCTAAGGTAACAACTCCTAAAACTCCTCCGGACAGTAAACCTATAGGGATTATACATGTAATTACAAGGGTAGTTTTCATGAAAACCACGGACATACAACATAGGAGTGCCGGCAGTTGAAAGACGAAATCGAGAGATTAATAAGAGACGACACACATTGAAAGTTTGCAAGAAAGGATAGAGAAGAGAGGAGGCCCGAACCTAAGGTAACAACTCCTAAAACTCCTCCGGACAGTAAACCTATAGAGATTATACATGTAATTAGAAGAGAACCCAGCAATGACAAGGAAAAAAACAAGCACATCATAGAAGACGCTTTGGCGCTCGAGCAGGAACCATAGGCCAAACAAATACTAAAATGCTTACTCAATATATGTCTTTACTTCTAGACAATTTAAGAGAATATATGTTTGAGCGGCTACAAATTCATCTTCAGCCATGTACCTTGCTTTCCCCTTTCCAATTACTCTACTTGGGTATTTGAATATGCTTAAATTACTCGATACATCATCATCACTGACTAATGAAAGCAAGTTGCGTGGCACCTTGCGATGCCTTGTCTTGACATGTGGTTCAAAATAATAAGCACAAAAAGCAGATGTTTCTTTCACCAAGTATGCATTGCATATTGAACCTTCCACCTTTGATTTATTTTCGACATTATTCTTTTTAACTTTCTTAGATATCTGTAGGTGAAACACATAATAGTAGTTAGCAATGATTATACTGATAAACAAATATATTCAATAGGGATATATATCTCTCGAATGGATACATCCACCGATATTGTACTGGTCCTGCAATCCCTTCATATGCAAGACGTACAGGTAAATGCTCCATAGAGTCAAATAAGCTTGGAGAAAATATTCTTTCAAGCTTACAAAGGATCATTGAAATTTGTTCATTCAACCTTTGCATATCCCATTCAGTAATTGTGTTTGAAGTAAATTCTCTAAAAAAATTGTTCAGCTCTGTTATTGGTTGCCAAACATTATTGGGCAGCAATTCTCTAAAGGCTATAGGAAGAATGCATTGCATAAAAACATGACATTCATGACTTTTCATACCAAATAGGAGAAGCTTTCTATTGTCAACACATCTACCGAAATTAGACACATATCCATTAGGGAATTTTAGTGTTTTCAGCCAATTACACAAGATATCTTTTGACTGCTTGTATAAACAATAACTTGCTTTTGGAAATTTCCCACTAACTAGATCTTTATTCAATTTCGGCCTTTTACATAATTCCTTTAAATCTTCCCATGATTTCATATTATCCTTTGTCTTCCCTTCAACATTCATCACTATATTGAAAATATTATAAAAAATATTCTTCTCGATATACATAACATCTAAATTATGGCAAATCATATTTGATGACCAATATGGTAAATCTCATTATATGGTTTGTTTACGCCAACAAATGTCTTCAATATCCAAGCATTTATTTCTTGACAATCAGGTTCTGTTACTCGCATCAAGCCTAGTGACTCAATTTCTTCTAATATGTCTTCTCTAGATCTAATTGGTGGAGGCGAGATGAAGACAGTTTGGTTCCTAATAAAAGACGTCTTATTTCAACCGAAAGAGTGGTCACGTAGTAAGAACTTTAGATGGCTATCAAACCATATTTATTTAGCTCGTCTTGTCAAAGTAAATGCATTTATATTTTTCATATAGTATGGACATGTTGTACGTCCTGCTGTGCTCCATCCTAAGAGCATTGAATAAGCAAGGAAGTCGTTGATAGTCCAAATTAGAGAAGCACGCATGATGAAATTATTCTTATGGACAACATTATAAGTATCAACACCAACTTCCTAAAGATCCTTCAATTCACTAACTAATAGTTGCATGTATACATCAAGCTTCTCCTTTGGATCCTTAGGACCAAGAATGATAATTGTCAAAAACATATAGTTCTCTTTCATATACAACCAAGGGGGTAAGTTGTATGGAGTTAAGATTATTGGTCATGAAGAATATTATTGTCCAGAATAACCAAATGGTTGAAAGCTATCAGTGCAAAGGCCGAGTCTAACATTTCGAGCCTCACTTGCAAAAGTTTGATGAGTTTGATTGAAATGCTTCCAACCAGGTGAATTTAAACAATGAGGCATGACTCCATTCTCATATGTATGTTCATTGTGCCAAGTCATATATCTTGTAGTTGCAAGCGAAGCATAAAGTTTTTGCAAACATAGTGTTAGAGGAAAGTAATATATTTTCTTATATAGTACAAGCGTGTCTTACCTTTCCCAATGGTTTCTTTCTATCATTTGAACCTTCCATGTTCAAAAACTTTACATCTAGTTAGCTCCCTATCCTCTCTCCAATAAATCATACAGCTATTAACACAATAATATATCTTTTCAACGAGAAGCTCTAACCCTTGCACTAGTTTTTTTGTGCAATAGAAGTCCTCTGTCATGACAAATCTCATCAAAACAATTCTCTGAAAAATGGTGTTCGACCTTTAAGTTCAGTAGATGAGAAACTGCTAATAATTGATAGTGATTTTCACATTCAAACCACAATTCTTGATTTGTTGCATTTAACATATTATAAAATTTTTGTGTAGCGGCATTTGGCTGTTCACATGTCTCATTATTATGTACATGAGGACTTGCTGCATCCATGACCATGTTTTCAAACCGATTAAAATGATCATGATCATCATTATCAAGTACATGAGGACTTGATATATCTAAGGCTGAATTATTTTAGTGTGTATGAGAAGATTGATGCGCTTCAGTTTCTCTATTCAAGTACCAATTGAGGTAATTATGTACAAAAACATACTTTATTAAATGATACTTGACGGCATTTTCATCCTGAAAGCTATGATTTTGACACTTAAATCTGTTGCATGGATAACGAATTTTATCACCATTTAAACAACCTAAAAAGTTCTTAGCTGTCTGAATAAATTTATTTATCTCATCCAAGAATATGGAATTCAATAAACCCTCTTTCAATCGAAAATACATCCAGCTTCTATCTAGCGATATAAATGCGGTAGGTAAATTTATTTAAAAGTTAATGTGAAATGACAATAATTGCTCTTGCTAAGGAATTAATGAGCTAATTGATTTATTAATTTCTTAAGAAACTTAATTTGAACTATGACCAAGCTCAGCAACTATGAATTTTTCTATATTAAAAACTATGCTACCAAAGTAATTAATAATCATCACAAACAATGCCAAAGTAAATTTTACTTAAGCTTTTGTATTTTATGCTTCAACTTTGTTAATCTGTTTCTTAAATCTGCTGTGATAGTTGCTTGCAGTTGCTGCTGCTTCTGTGATGCACAGTTGCAGCTGCTGCTGTTTCTGCATTGCATAACAACTGTTGCTACTTCTGTGTTGCACAGCAACTGATGCAGCTAATGTTACTTTTGTGCTGCACAGCAGCTGTTGTTGCTTCTATGTTGCACAACAGTTAAGAGTTGCTGCTGCTATGCTACACAATTGTTGCACAGCAGTAGGTGCCCGCTGCTGCGATGTGCTGTTGTGCTGATGCAAAATTACAGCATTCCCCTACTGTGGTGAATAGCAACATTCCCCTGCTGATGAAGATGGAGGTGTTTTCATAAGATTGATACATATAGGGTTCAAAACAGAAATATAAAAGATAAAAATCTACAAATCATCATAACACAATCAACAAAAGAAGTGCATAAGAGGCAGAGGATGAAAAGATTATAAATAAATACGAAAAAAAAATTTAAGTTCACTGGGTAAAATTGCAAAAGATTGCAGAAGAGGCAGAGGATTGCAAAAGCTCATTAACCGCTATGAAAGACTCCTACCATTCTACAACACCCCTCAAGCATTATCTTAAATGATGAAAAGAAATTAAGTTAACTCAGTAAAATTGCAGCTCAGCAGCAAAATCAATAGCCTTAAGGTTAATAATATTAGAAACACAAACTTAATTGCATAACTATTGAATAATAAACTTATAAGAATCCTTAGCATAAAAACTTCATACACAAAGTGAACCAGACAACTTACTAGGCACAAATGGGCCTCTACATTCATGACATTGATAAATTGAATCGAAACCCGTAAGTTATAATACAATGCTTAGACAATTTAATAAGAAAATTGCAAAAATAAAATCAAAGGAAATCGCAAAATTAAAGAAATCGGAAGCTAGCAATTAGAGTAAAATGAGGAGGCAGAAATATTGACAAGTCATTGAATGAGGCACAGTGACAATGGGAAAGAAGAAATAAGCCGCAAATGCATCGGCAACATTGAAACCAACAAACTTACCTTATGCCGGCGATAGTAACCACCGATGATAGGGTACGTGGCTATCGAAAAAAGGGAAGAATTGGAAACAACACAATGACAGTAATGATGGCAATTGACTGGAAATAGACCGGCAAAGAATTTGTATCGACAACAATAGCAGGGATGACAGTGATTGAAAGAGGAATTAAAGAGAAAAAGATTTAGGATTAGCAAAATTGGGATGAAATTATGAAATTGGCAAAATTCAAGTGATATTTTAGGATATTATTCTTTTAAATGACACTAACGGGTATAATACGAAACATCAATTTTAGTCTTCTAAAAATAAAAATTCGTCACTAATGAAATTTATAACTAAATATCCATTGGTGAATCTATAACATATACAAATATCCATTAATAATCTGTATTTTTTTAATAATTTTTTTATTAAAATTTACTTTATTAATATATAAAATAATTTTTCACCTCAATTAATAATTTTGTTACTATCACTTAATAATTTTTGTGAGTGATTTTGCAATTTTCTTGCAGTACTTGAACGTGGGTTGTTGAGCCGTATATACGTAAATGTTAGGGCTAAATACTGCGTCCGTGAAAGTGTATTGGGAATTTCGATGAGCAATCCCATTTGTAAGTTGTCAGTTACCTGTAGAATTTCTTGAATTAAATGAAACGCAAGTTGCTGATATTGAAAACAGCTCTTCATTTGTCTGCTATAAATTTGAATAAATGTTCAGAGCCATTCATATTCTGTCAGCAGACGCGAAGCGACGGCTGATCTGTCCCCACTCCCCGTTAAAACTGTATGGGAATTTCCATCCCCCAAGATTATATTACCCAATCTAGGCCCTGGAACCAGCGGTTTGATTTGATAGCTAACCAAATTGAAATCCATAGTTCAAAAATAGTTTCGGCTTTTTATAATGTTTCAGTTTTGTATGATTTCGGTCCGCTTTCACTCTTGTATTAAAATAGTTATCAGTTCTATACATTCTGATTCCTATCAAATTTAAATTCTAAAAGATAATCAATTTACATTTAATTATTTTTTGCAGTAAAAAAATATCTAAAGAGGTTATTTTCAGATTCTGTACTTCTGCATGCGTCATCTCATTGTAATTCATTTCAGCATTGATTTATATCTATAATGGTCCTAAAAGAGTCAACTTTATAACAACATATTCCTTCCAAAATTCCCCCAAGAAAAAAAAAAAAAAAAAAAAAAAGAAAAAAGAAAAAAAGAGAAACCTCAATCTATTGCATCTAAGAGGGTGATGCAGGACCTTAAGCCCACATTTCACTGATAAACTGGAGAATACAAGCTCTTGTGTGTTCATACTCCAGCTGCATCCTAAAACAAGGAACTTTGAGAAATTAAAAAATGGTCCACCCATACTCAGCTGCTGTACAAACAAAACCGAAGGCAACCAGAAGTGCTTAGAAAAACTGACATCGTAAGCAGATGTGGCATTGCTAAATTCTTCCTTAAAAATGCACACCATTGCTATTGCCATTGCTATACACACCGTTTAATGAGCCATTGCAAGACTTTACACCATTACCAATTTGGTATACTTTCGCTGTTGGTTTTCCGTTGCTCATCCCATTCGTCAACAGCTTGCTTGCTTGGCCATAATTTTGTAGGAAATTTTCCAATTGCCCACATGATGCTGCTATAAGTCCTGCACCACGAAAAGCAATTTTAATTATTTACATGTGAGAAGAAGATGATGCCCATATGCTAAATAGCATACAACTCCAGGGAGGTTTTTATTAAACTTAGGGCAGCACTGTTACAGAGACAGTGTGCTTTCAAAATTGGCTAAAAAAATAATAAATTCAAAGCAAAGACTTGTAATAGGTTGTTGTTGTAATTATGTAAATTTAATATGAAAGTTTATAAAATGTTACACTTGTATGATTAGAAACGAATAATACCTAAGAAAAGAGCAGAAGGTTTTCCTGGCCTAGACTTGAATTCAGGATGGAACTGAACGCCAACAAAATATGGATGACCAAGCAATTCAATAATCTGCAATTAAAATGGCAATAAAATGCTCATACCACCAGAACCAGAGGTCATATAAAGCTGAAGATTCTTGCAATGGTTTAACCCAGTATATATGGGTTCATCAAATACATGTCCTGCCAAACTCACAAAAACTTACTTCCATGCGCTGACCACTTTCATCTCTGCCAACAAATGATAAACCAGCCTCTTCAAATTGTGATATCATGTCAGGATTGACCTACACAACATAAATAAATAAACTTTTTAAGAGAGTCCATAATAGACTAGCACAATATGCTGCACTCCTTGCAAACAGCTTCTGCAAATGCATTGTCTGCGGATAGGTTACCTCGTATCTATGCCGATGTCTCTCATCAACAAAGCTGGCATTGCCATATCTAGAAACAATTTCGGAAAATTAGAAGTTTCTGATTCAAAAAAATTCTTTGACAGGATTTTTCAGTCACAATTTGCTTAATCCACTTTTTTTTGTTGTTTATTTACTAAATATCATCATCTAATTCTATCTTTGCAAGGATTGCAATCAAGAATTTTTCTATGGAAACAACTATGACAAGAATGAAATAATTGCAGCATCCTCTAAAGAAAATAATAATGTCAATCAGTCACACATAAAAGAAAGATCAAGTAACAAGTCTTACAACTTTGCAGATTTACAATCAGCAACCTTGAAGTAAGTCCTCCTCGATCCCAACCGCATGGTTCCTCCCATGTGAGTTTTTGAACCCTATTAGGTAGAACATGCAACAGTTAATAGCTTCAACAGATAAAAAGAAAATGAAAAATAGACTAATTTTCATACCAGTATACCTCTGGCATAAAAATGACACATGGATTTGAAGTATCAGGATCAAATTCTGTACTGTTTGCGTCATGCAAACCAAGAACAGATTGAGCAAATTCAATAACAGCAATTTGCATTCCCAAGCAGATGCCCAGGAATGGAACTCTGTTCTCACGAGCATATTTTGCAGCAAGAATTTTTCCTTGGACCCCTCTATCACCAAATCCTCCTGGAACTAGAACTCCATCAGCTTCCTGTATTTAAAAATATCCACAGAACAAATGAATAAATTAACTGCAGGCTCAGAAAAAATAAACCAGCAGAACATCCACTCAGAAGAGTGTCATCCACAGGGATGCTACCTTTAAAAGGTCCCACGCAGCTTTATAAGCATCAGGTGCCTGCAAGGAGGAAAGATAGTGAAGATGCAAATCTACATCTAACTGTCACAAATTTCCCCTACCCTCTTTTTTCTGCACATGCCTGGAAAAGAGTACAGAATTGTAACAAAAATGCAGCAGAAATATAATAATCAGTATTGACCTCTTTTGCTGTTACTTCTTCTAGATCACCTGCTGCAACCCATTCTACGATAAGCTTCCGGCGGCAAGCAACAGAAGCATGCAAAAGAGCCTGTCACAACCTCCCAAAATCTCAGCATCTTAAATATTAAACATCTTATCCAACATGCCAAAACCCAAATTACTTGGACATGACCTTATACTTCACAAATGGGACAATAATTCCAGAAAATAAGATAGCTAGTGCGATTGCACAAAACTTAAAAGCGCAGACATTTTCGGAACGATGCACAGTAGAGGTGGACATCAGTGAGCAAGGAAAACCACAGTCAAACAAAGAATATCATTATTATAGTTTTATATCACAAGTTCTTTTTCTTCTATCTAAAACTCAACATACATTCAAAAGTAGTTATGCTAATATTATCATAAAGTAGTATATGAACTTCAATTTCCTGCAATACAATTGCATTGAAGCCAATTCTCAATTTACCACCAGCCTGACAAAAGAATTTCTGCCACAAAAAAAAAAAAAAAGAACAAACAAACTAAAAGCAATACAACATTTATATTGATTTCAATGTGAAAGCCAACTCCATAAATTAATGTTAGAGCTCCTGAAGGTGTTACAGTTGATAATTTATGGATCCAGGTAACATATTTGAGTGAGAAAATCAGCTGAAATAGATTAGCAATAAAAGTTGTAATAAGAACTATAATTGAAAAAATAAATAAATGAAGGCAATGTTTTCTTATGATTTCTTTATGGATAGTTTTTACATGTATGCTTAAAATGATGGATAAATGAGAAAGCACAAGATAAAAATTCTCGGGATGGTGGAATATAGTGCCACCACTTATCATTTAGAAAGGTATGCATGCTAGTGGAGGATAAGCTTAGGAACATTAATTTAAGACATAAAACAATTCATAAAAGAAAATTCAAACTTATATTGTTTTCCTTAAGAAAAAGGTGGAAACCTTAAAATCATATACCTTCAGAACAGAGAGGTAGGAATCAGAAAGACCCGTGTATTTTCCAACCATGGCAATTCTAACCTGCAAAATATAGTTAAGAGCATAGTTAGTCAGAAGAATAAGCAAATCCCTCAACTCACAACAGGGTTGTTTGATACCCACAGGATCATGCAGCATGTCACAGACTTTTGTCCTAGCAGTCCATTCATGCAAATCAGGCTCCGTGGCAATGCTGAAGATTGTAGAAGGTTGACATATTAGAAGAAAAAATAAGACAAAAGTTACCACTATCCATCCACACACAGAGATCATTGCTGGAAAAGAATAGCAAAAAAACTATAACCGAACCAAAGAACAAGTTCTTAAGACAAACCCTTGAAGGTTCAATCCTTTCAAGATTGATTCATGTGCCTTCTGATCCTAATCATGTTCAAGAAAAAAAAAAATATAGAAAACAAGAAGTCAGGTTGTGGTTTGATGTCTAATAAAGCAAAATACACTTTCAAGAAAAACTACTCACTCTCAATAGCAAAGGAATGTGCCAAATGTTGGGAACATCATATAGAGTGACAATGTTTTCAGCCTGCACAACAAATCAAGTTCTATAGACAGCAAATATGGCAAAAGAAATCAAATAAAAGAACAGTAGCAGTTAGCATCCAGTACCGGCACATGGCAAAACTGAGAGAGTTTTAACTTAACATTCTCGTCAAGTTCCTGTAGAGAAACTTTAGAAACATGAGACTGCAATCATGCATAGGACAAAAGGGAATATGGAGAAATAAGGAATAAACCTTTGAACTACGACAAGCTAAAATGTTTGGTGTCAACCCAAGTCCTCTTAGCCCTCGAACACTATGCTGGGTAGGCTTTGTTTTCTGTTATCCAAAACATTCACACGTACATATGATAAGAGTGAGCAACTAGTACATCAATAACATGATGCTATGTAACACATTTCCATGCAAAATGCATGTTAAGGAAACAAACTGCCCAGTTATACCTGTTCACCAACCACATTTATAACAGGAACAAGGCTGACATGGATCAAGCAAAAATTGCCAGGGCCTAACAACAAGCAGCAGCTATGAGAGGAGCTCTACCAAAATGTATCCAAAAGAAACCAATTTAATAGCCAGTGCAACATAGGTCTCATTCAGATATTCAACTTACCTACACGGTAAGAAAACTGGCCAAGTGCTTCAATGAATGGCATAGATTCAATGTCCCCTGCATCATACAAGGTTAATTTTAAGTAAAATGAATACAACTAATCCAAAAACACGTCAAAGGCAGTGAAAGTACCTATAGTTCCACCTAATTCAATGACACAAACATCAGCTGGACCTTCTTGTCCATCCACTGGTATCATTGCTACACGCTCTATCCATTCTTGAATGGCATTGGTTATATGCGGAACCACCTATGGTGAGAACAAAGTGTGCTTAGTTAAGTTCATAATACATTATAGAAAGATTTGAAGATAGAAAATAATGAATGTGGATATAGCACCTGCACAGTCTTTCCAAGATAATCTCCTTTTCTTTCTTTATCAATGACAGACTGTTAATTCATGACAAAAAAAATTACAGTTAGACATTTAGATTACAAATTTAAGCTTACAAAAAAGAAAGAAGATATTCATTTACCTGATATATTTTTCCAGTTGTAATATTGTTGTCACGGGTTAGCTTGATGTCTAGAAACCGCTCATAATTGCCAAGGTCTAAATCTACCTATTGAAGTGCCAAATTCAAGGAGACAGAGAAAAACAGAGAATTTTATCTTTTATCAATGTAACATGGATGATTCATACTTATCCTCTTTATAAAAAGTACATTAAACATTGATCTAATATGTACAGAGAGTACTAGAGAAGGAGCTCAAGTAATTTGAAAGCAAAATAATCCATTAATATAATTTACCTCACCACCATCATCTAATACAAAGACCTCCCCGTGCTCAAAAGGAGACATGGTTCCCGCATCAGTATTCAGGTAAGGGTCTGCAAATATGGAACAAACAGAAATGGAATTAAGATGACAAAACCATGCAAGTCCAAAAGCTATTTTGAATTGGTTGTATGTCCAGAAGAGGCACAAACAAACAAGACATAGAAGGAGGATAAAAATAAAATCCAACAAACTTCTAGCTTAATGTAATCAAAGAAGATGTTAAAACGAAAAAGAAATATGCATAACTCACACTAAGTAACATGTTCACATGCAATATCTGCTACCCAAAAGCCAAAAACTTCCTAACTATAAAGCGTATAAATCAACAAGTAATACAAAAAAAAAAAAAAAAAAAAAAAAAGAACAAGGAATGAGAAATTTGGACTGGTTGATGTGACAAATCTCCTTCAAATACAACAACCTCAACTGCTTAAAGACAGAGAGAGAGACAGAGAGAAGTATACCAATCTTAATAGAAGTTACACGGAGGCCACAAGCTTTAAGGAGAACACCGATACTACTAGCAGTAACCCCTTTGCCAAGTCCACTAACTACACCACCAGTCACCAAAACGTACTTCATTTTTTTGTTTTCCTTGGCCTTCTTCTCTCTAAATAGTGCTTCTGGTGTGGTTCTCAACTAAAAAGAGCAATGAGAACAAATGGGTACTGGTAATTAACAAAATAAAGCTGAACCCACAAAGAGAAAAACACAAATATGCAAGAAAAAATCAAGAAAGCATCAGTGATAGAGATATAGATATGATTATAAAGTGAGAGAAGGTCTTGGTTCTGATAAAACCGAAGGATAAATGTGAACAAAAACTAAAGAAGATGTTTAATCAAAAAAGGATAGTGTCATAGAGACATAGATATTATAGATAAGTTATACCAAAAGCGGTGTGAATAATGAGAAAAAAACCTTGTTTCCAATCACGGTCTTTACAAAGCGCACCTCACTTTCTCCCCCGCTTCTTCCCTCTGCTTTTCTATAACTCTGTCTATACTCTTTATTTTCAAAGAGTACAAGAGCTCTGTCTAGTCTTTGTGATCAGTCTTAGTCTACGAAAGAAAGAACAAAGAAACAACAGAGAAGAAAGAATTCTTTTCTTTCAAAAACAAAAACGAAAATGAAATCTGACAAGAACCCACGAATGCGATTTTACCAACAATCAAAATCAAACTCAAACAAAGCTAAAATGAAAGAAAAAGAAGAATGGGTTACGATTCCCTCCCAATGCCCATTCCTCTTTTGTGTTTCTGTTTCAAGGGGGCGGCGGGTTTGAGGATGCCTTCTTGCTTCCTTTTATTTGCAGTTTTTATATTTAATCACATAGAAAGGAAAAGGGAAATGCCTCTTTTTACTAATTTTCAAATTATAAAATTATTTTCCTTTTTTTCCCCATTTCTAAATTCCATGCCCGTTACATAGACCCGGCCCGGATATTAACCCGCCTCAAGAGCCTGATGGATAAATCATGAATTAGTCAATTGTAAAAAACAAATTAATTGAATATATAATTTCTATAAAATTTAATTATTTTTTTCATCATGTAATGCGACATTAAACTCGAAATGACATTTAGATAGAATCTTTTTGAAACTTCCATTTTATCTATAAAAAATGAGGTTAATTTCACACCTAATGCTATTCTAGACATAATTTGAAAATGTTAAGTAGCTACAGAGAAGAAACTCAACTTTCATATATATCAAACTTCCATTTTAATCATAGATTCCCTTTTCATTTTGAAGCATGATATCCTCCATTTGATCATAATACAATATAATAATTTCTAATCATAAGATTATGAAAGATATTTAATCTGAAACCTGTAAATATAGGTCAAACTTATTATAATTTCTCATATTGAAAGAGATTGAATTAAACAAACTAATTAATTAGTGAATCTCTTTACTATAAACATCAAAATCATCACATGTTTATATAGTTAAATACGCTACCATACTATGCCTTATAATAATATATAGGTAAATTTTTTATTTATTTAGGTCAATATTAAATAGTCAATTATTCGTAGTAAATAGTTCATACTGTTATAGTTTACCTTGTAACAAACTTATGAATATATCAATATCCAAAGTAACCTATTACAAATTTGGAGACTATAACCTTATCTATCTAAGAAAAGACATAACAAGATCTTTTTGACTTGTCTACTAAAAATATTGTAAATTTCCAATATAAAGTAGTTTTATCACTCTCATTATTTGCATTTACTCTTCATCTTCATTATCATCTTTCCCTAAGCTTTTATTTTCAGAAAATCCTTTCTAACTTAATCATCAAAGTGCCAATAAATTTAGCCCCATTGGTCTTCTAATTTCTCTTATCTTGAAATCATGCTCAATTGAAATTACTATATCTTTCTCTAGGGTTAAATTGGTATACATGGTATTCATCTATACTACATTAGACCTCAGGGGTTATCAATTAGCATATTCGTTACTGAACACATATTTGTTTTTATTGCAATTTTTAAACTTAACTTTTCCTAAAAAATTGGGGTAAAAGGAGAAGAAGAGATAGATCTAAAGGTTCACTAGCTAATTCCTACTGCGAAATTGCAAGAAAATCGATTGAGGAGGACATAGATATAAATGAGGGAAAATTTTCAAAGATTCTAAGTGGAAAGAATAAGACGAAGATGATGGTGATGAATCTAGCATAAAATGTATGAAGGTTTAGAGGTTGGAAGAAAGGGTAAAAATATGCAATTTAAATAATTTTCTTAACAGCAACAATCCAACCCTTAACAAATCATACAATATGTACACAATCACCATTATTATCAAATAAAGACCCACTTGCATTATAGTGAGTGATTAAAGAAAGGTAAGGGAAGGATTCCTAAACTAAATATTCCTAGCTCTTGAAGCGTAGATTTGCTTTGGGATAAAACTTCCAAGTGCAAGCTCTCTAACTTGTGTACATGAACTCCCTAGGGCTAGATGAAGACATTGGACTAAAGATTAACTCTTTCCTTTACTCTACTTTGGCTGACCACAAGAGAGGAAGAAGATAAAGATAGCTTATGGTTTTTGTGGGAATAGTGTAATCTAACACTTAGAAAACTTGAAGGAAGCAAGTAATAACTTCAAACATCTTACTAAGCTCAAGGTTAACAATGTATGTAACGACCCGAAAATCGGACCGCTACCGGCGCTAGGATCCGGGTCGGCTTAAGGCCGCCAAGATCCGTAGCAAGCCTGACTTGCAACCTGAAAACCTGTTTAATCCCATACATGATCACAACATACATAAAAATTTAAAACTTTTCTTTCATACATCCAACTCAACCTGAACATGCACTGCACATAGCCATAATCATAAACATGATCCCTCTGTGGGATCTCATCAATGCCCCAATGGGCGATACATCATAAGATGAGTTGGCTTTCATGAACATAATAAAACATTTTTGATCATGTAATAAAAGGGATGCCTCATACACAATGTCAAGCACAATATCTAATCCTCAATATCATTACATGACTGAAACTGTACTTTTACATAACATTAATACATCTATCATGTCCACACTAACTATTACATACACGTGACTTCATTACTCTTGTAAACCTCCTGGTCTACCCTGTACCTGCAATCCTGGGGAAATTGGGAGAGGGGTGAGCTACTAGAGCCCAGTGAGCAGAATAATAAAACACTTAAAACATATGATAACATGAAATGCATCACATCACAGCTAATCACATCAAGGATGAACTTGTCACCAATAGCCCTCTACATGGTCCAACTGTGCCAGAACGTAGAATGGGTCCTGGTCTTTCCCTTACATATCATAACATAACAGTGTCCAACTGTGCCAGAACGTAGAATGGGTCCTGGTCTTTCCCTTACATAGTGCCAGCGAACGTAGAATGGGTCCCACTGGTCTTACTTTCCGTTCCGTACATATCATATCGTCATATCATAGATCGAGGGCTATGGATCATTCAACATTCATCCACATCAACATCAAAATGTGCAATGCAATATATTCGTGAATTCTAATGCAAGCAACCTAATTCATCACATGGCATTCATGATGCATGAACAATGCTCAAAACTTTGAAATTTATTTACTTTAAAGGTAAAGGTTTATTCCACTCACCTCTGGATAGCTCTGACCAGACACTGGGGCAACAGACTCACTGCGGGGGTCCTCGGTTCCTCGGGTCCGAACCTACACAGGTGGACTCAAATGAGGGACCAAACATACCTGAACATAACTCTAAACTATTCCCCAAAAACCCCCTAAAACATCATGGAATAATCATAGAAAAACATGCAAGAAAGGGCTGGACAGGGCACTTTCGGCGGCAGGTTCGGCGGCCGAAAGTCCCTCCAGAGCCGAAAGTCAGGCAGGTTCGGCGGCACCTTCGGCGGCCGAAACTCCCAGACAGAGACGAAACTCATGCATATTCGGCGGCACTTTCGGCGGCCGAAACTCCCAGAAAGAGACGAAAGTCTCCTTTCGGGGGCAAGCTTCGGCAGCCGAAGGCTGCCTCCACAAGCACGTTCAGCGGCCGAAAGTTCCTTCGGCTGCCGAACCTGGTTTCTCCCAGAATGGCAGAAACTCAGCTCCCTTATGCATTTATGCCTCCTATCTCATCCAAACATGCATAAACCTATTCTACAACATTCCTCAATCATACACAAGCAAACATACAAGTTCCTAGGGGCATCAAACCATCAAAAACCCCAACTACAACACACAAGCAACTCACATTGTCCAAAAACACAAATAAAACCCATAAACCTAACCATGAGCTAAACATACATTCTACCCCATAGATCTTGCATAAAACTTACTTTAAACATGAAATGAGCTTAAGATCGGCTCTTACCTCTTGAAGATCGAGAGAGAGACGTCCTAAACTCGGAGGTGGGAGATTTTTGGGTTCTTGAACCTCAAAACTCCAAAACTTGCTTAAAACTCAAAAATCTTCAAAACAAAGTAAAAACTTGTGAAAAACTCGAAAGATCTGAAGGAAAAGACTCAAGATCGGTGAGGGATGGCGGAGAACTCACCTTGGCCGGAAATGGGGAAAAAGCTCGCCTGTTTTCAGCTAAGGGACCCTTTTATAGTGGCTGGCCAGGCCACGTTCGGGGGCCGAACGTGCCTCCGCATGCATGCCATGTTCGGCGGCCGAACTTGAGGTTCAGCGGCCGAACCTGGACTTCCCTCACTTATGCTTTCGGGGGCCTAAAGGCGCTCCCGAAGGCATGCATGTTCGGCGGCCGAACTTGAGGTTCGGCGGCCGAACCTGAGTTTTCCTTCAAGGGTGTTTTTATGCAAAAACTCATTTCCTTTTTACTTAAAATCATCAAAACCTTAAAACATTTTATGAAAACATGGTTCTACCCTACTAGAGGCTTCCGACATCCGAGATTCCACCGAACGGTAGGAATTTCGATACCGGAGTCTAGCCGGGTATTACATTCTCCCCCCCTTAAGAACATTCGTCCCCGAATGTACCTCAACTAGCACATAACATGGCATAAAACATAACATACATACAAAGCACATAAACACAAAGAGATCTAACCTTAAAAGAGATGAGGGTACTGCTGGAGCATAGACTCCCGTGTCTCCCAAGTGCATTCCTCCAAATTATGGTGGTTCCACAGGACTTTCTACATCGGGATTTCCTTGTTTCTTAACTTTCTGATCTGGGTGTCTAAGATCCGTACTGGCTGTTCAACATAAGTGAGATCCTCTTGGACCTCCACATCAGGCTCACTAAGAACCTTGCTCGGATCTGACACAAACTTCCTGAACATTGAAACATGGAAAACCGGATGGATTCTTTCCATTGAAGCAGGTAAATCCAGCTTGTACGACACATTCCCAATCTTTTGCAATATTTCAAAGGGTCCGATGTATCGTGGGGCTAGTTTACCTTTCTTCCCAAAGCGAACCACTCCTTTCATAGGAGACACCTCGAGCAATACCAGATCCCCCTCCTGAAACTCTAACTGCCTTATGCGGATGTCTGCATAACTCTTCTGTCTGCTTGCAGCAGTCTTGATCCTTTCTCTGATTATGGTTACTACCCTGCTGGTAATCTCTACTAGCTCAGGCCCTGCCAAGGCCTTTTCTCCAACTTCTTCCCAGCAAACAGGTGATCTGCACTTCCTCCCATACAAAGCTTCATATGGAGCCATCCCGATGCTAGCATGATGGCTGTTATTGTAGGCAAACTTCACCAAAGGTAGATGCTGCCTCCAAGAACCGCCAAAGTCCAGCACACACATTCTGAGCATATCCTCGATAGTCTGGATGGTCCTTTCTGACTGTTCATCAGTCTGGGGGTGGAAGGCAGTACTGAAATCCAACCTAGTACCCATGGCATTCTGCAGACTCCGCCAAAATCTGGAGGTGAACTGGGGCCCTCTATCTGACATTATCGAAACAGGAACCCCATGCAGTCTGACGATCTCATCGACATACACCTGCGCCAACTTGTCCACAGAATAGCCACTCCTGACAGGGATGAAGTGAGCAGATTTAGTGAGTCTGTCCACAATCACCCATATGGAGTCCAATCTGTTGGACGCCGCCGGTAACCCCACTACGAAGTCCATAGCTATATTTTCCCATTTCCATTCTGGAATAGGTAGCGGGTTAAGCATTCCAGCCGGCTTCTGATGTTCCAGCTTCACCCTCTGACACACTTCGCAGGCTGACACAAACTGTGCCACTTCTTTCTTCATAGCTGGCCACCAATAAACCTTCTTTAGATCTTGATACATCTTGGTGGCTCCGGGGTGAATGCTGTATCTTGCATTATAAGCCTCTCTCATAATGTCTCCTTTTAGCCCTATGTCATCTGGTACACATAGTCTGCTCCCATAGCGGAGGATCCCTTTGCTGTCGAATCTGAACTCACTATCATTGCCTGACTGAACAGTCCTGGCAATCTTCACTAACTCCGGGTCCTCATGCTGTTTTTGAGCCACCTGCTCCAGAAACACGTGTGCCACTCTCATCTGGGCCACCAAGGCACCTGTACCAGACAACTCCATCTGTAGACCTTCCTCAATAAGCTTGTAGAACTCCTTCACCACTGGCCTCCTCTCTGCCGATATGTGGGATAAACTGCCGAGTGATTTCCGGCTTAAGGCGTCTGCCACAACATTCGCCTTACCCGGATGGTACTGAATCTTGCAATCATAGTCACTCAGCAGCTCCACCCATCTCCTCTGTCTCAAATTCAAATCTCTTTGACTCAGGATGTACTGCAGGCTTTTATGATCCGTGAAGATCTCACATTTAACCCCATAGAGGTAGTGCCTCCACATCTTGAGTGCAAAGATTACTGCTGCCATCTCCAGGTCATGTGTGGGGTAATTCAACTCATGCTTCTTCAGCTGCCTAGAAGCATAAGCGATCACCCTCTTATTCTGCATTAGTACACAACCCAGTCCCACACGGGACGCATCACAAAAGACTGTAAAGTCCTCATCACTATATGGCAGAGCTAAAACTAGTGCTGAAGTCAACCTCTTCTTAAGCTCTTCAAAACTCTCTTCGCACTGGTCGGTCCACAGAAACTTCTGATTCTTCCTGGTTAGTTTGGTCAGAGGAGCTGCTATCTTTGAGAAGTCCTGAACGAACCTCCTATAGTAACCTACCAAACCCAAGAAACTTCTGATCTCCGTCACTGAAGTGGGTCTAGGCCAGTTAGCCACAGTTTCTGTCTTCTTGGGGTCTACCTCTATACCATTTTCCGACACCACATGCCCCAAGAACGAAATGCTCCTCAGCCAGAACTCACACTTAGAGAACTTGGCATACAAGCCATGTTCCCTCAAGGTCTGCAGAACCAACCTCAGATGATGGGCATGCTCCTCTGCATTCCTAGAATACACTAAGATATCATCTATGAAGACAATAACAAAGTGATCCAGGTATTGGCTAAATACTCTGTTCATGAGATCCATGAATGCTGCAGGGGCGTTGGTTAACCCGAACGGCATCACAAGGAACTCAAAATGCCCATATCTGGTCCTGAAAGCTGTCTTTGGCACATCTTCATCCCTTATTCTTAGCTGATGGTACCCCGATCTTAGATCTATTTTGGAGAAACAACCCGCTCCTGCTAGCTGGTCGAATAGATCATCGATCCTTGGCAGAGGGTACCTATTTTTGGTAGTGACTTTGTTCAACTGCCTGTAGTCGATACAAAGTCTGAGGGACCCATCCTTCTTTCTCACAAACAAGACCGGAGCACCCCAAGGTGAGGTACTCTGTCGGATGAAGCCCTTTTCTACCAGCTCTTGCAACTGCTCTTTCAATTCCTTCAACTCGGCTGGGGCCATCCTGTAGGGAGGGATAGAGATCGGTCTAGTTCCAGGCACCAACTCTATCTCGAACTCTATCTCCCTAGCAGGTGGTAAACCTGAAAGCTCGTCTGGAAAGACATCCTGAAACTCTCTGACAACTGGCACCGAGGCTGGCTCCCTGGCCTGACTACTAAGCTCTCTCACATGAGCCAAGTACCCCTGACATCCCTTCCTAAGCAACCTACGAGCCTGAAGAGCTGATATCAGACCTCTAGGTGTACCCCTTTTGTCTCCTCTGAAGATGACCTCTGACCCGTTCTGATCTCTGAACCTGACTACCTTATCCCTGCAGTCCAAGGTAGCACCATGGGTAGATAGCCAATCCATCCCTAGAATGACGTCAAAGTCTGTCAAATCTAGAACCACAAGGTCGGCGGAGAGGCATCTTCCCTCAACAAAAACTGGACTGTACTGGCAGACTGACTCTGCCACTGACGGGTCACACTTGGGTCCACTGACCCATAGGGGACACTCTAACCCAGAGACTATCAGACCCAACCTCTCAACGGCTCTCGGAGCAATAAATGAATGAGATGCACCCAGGTCCATTAAAGCATACACATCAGAACACCCAATGACAAGATTACCTGACACCACGGTGTTGGATGTGTTAGCCTCCTGCTGAGTCATGGTGAAGATCCTGGCTGGAGCTGATGGACCTTCACCTCGGGAACCAGAAGAAGAGGCTGCCCCTCTCCCTCTACCTCTGCCACTGCCCTGAGTTGTGGCTGGAGCTGCTGGCTGTGCCACACTACCAGAAGCTGTCTGCTGGGGCTGGCCCATAAAAGGTGCTCTAGAACACTCCCGAGCTATGTGTCCCTCCTGTCCGCATCTGAAACATGTATTAGTCCCAACTCGACACACTCCCCTGTGCGGCCTTCCACACCTCTGGCATTCTGTACCATCTGAGCCTGAACTCGAGCCACCGCCAAAACCCAGACCGGATTTCAACTTATTCCAAAACATATTCTTCTTCGGCTTCTTGGTGGTGTTATCCCACCTCTTCTTACTTGAGCTCTGAGAAGAGAGACCTGGCCCTCCTCTGCCTGGGGTCTTAACCCCTGAAGACTGGGTCACTGACTGTTTCACTGACCCCTCAACTATAGCACTCGCTTCCATCCTTCGAGCCATATCCACCACAGTGTGGAAACTTTCCCTCTCAACCGACTGGATCAACGAGGAGTACCTAGAATGCAGCTTCATAACATATCTCTTGGCTTTCTTCGTATCTGTATCTAGAGCTTGCCCTGAAAAAGGCAATAGCTCTAAGAATTTATCCGTGAACTCCTCTACACTCATGTGCTCTGTCTGCCTCAGTTGCTCAAACTCAATCATCTTCAGTTCTCTGGAACTGTCTGGAAAAGCCCATCCAATGAACTCATTCGCAAATTCCTCCCATGTCATGCCGTCTAGTCTCGGGTCCACATAACACTTGACCCATTCCCGTGCCTTCTTGCACTTTAAAGTGAACCCTGCCATCTGAATGGCCCTGCTGTCATTTGCCCCTAGCTCATCAGTTATTATCTTCACTACTCTCAGATACTCAAAGGGGTCATCCCCTGACTTGTATTTGGGAGCATCCAGCTTAAGGTAATCTGTCATCTTTACTTTGCTCCCATCGGCTGAGCTAGGTCTAGGAGGTTGAGTAACTGGGGCTGCTGGTTCTGTGGGTGGTGGAGGTAGGGGTGCAGCATTCCCTGAGGTGGGGTTTGCCGGGTTTGGATAGAAGGGTGAGGGTGGATAAGCTGGGTACTGTGTATAAGGTGGATAGAAAGGTGGATAAGGCATGTAGGTAGGGTAGGGGTTAAAGCTGGAGTAATCCGATGTGCCTCCCATCGGATACCCTGAACCCTGTGGGAAGGGTGGATAATGGGGTGGAAAACCATACCCCGAGGCCTGAACGCCTCCTTGAAACTCCCCTGTCCCCTCTTCCTCCATGCTCACATCCAGGTTCCCATCCCTCCTCTGATCCTCTTCCATAACCTCCCTCACATCTGAAGAACTTCCTCCTCTATCTGTCCCCCATCTGCTAGCATCAAAAGACCTTCTAGGGTCCCTTGACACTCTTTCTCTATTTGCTCTACAAAACATTGCCCTAGGCAATGTAGGAGGACGGGCGCTCGTGCCCTCATCCTCAGGTGGCACTCCAGTCAATCTTGCCGATCGACGGGTTCCTCTCATCCTGTTTTCTGAAAAACAGTACACATCACACATACATCAGCATCATATGGTTCATGTGGGCACACATGAACCCTCATCACATAAACATATCATTCATATCATAGCATCAATGCACATGTATATAATCATGGCATTTCACATCATCATACAAGACAGGACTCCACATCCTATCCTAGTGGACATGATCTTCCTATTGTGCTTGACCTTCTAGAACATCTATGAGCCCGACACTCTAGGTCCGATCCTATGAATCTAGGGCTCTGATACCATTCTGTAACGACCCGAAAATCGGACCGCTACCGGCGCTAGGATCCGGGTCGGCTTAAGGCCGCCAAGACCCGTAGCAAGCCTGACTTGCAACCTGAAAACCTGTTTAATCCCATACATGATCACAACATACATAAAAATTTAAAACTTTTCTTTCATACATCCAACTCAACCTGAACATGCAATGCACATAGCCATAATCATAAACATGATCCCTCTGTGGGATCTCATCAATGCCCCAATGGGCGATACATCATAAGATGAGTTGGCTTTCATGAACATAATAAAACATTTTTGATCATGTAATAAAAGGGATGCCTCATACACAATGTCAAGCACAATATCTAATCCTCAATATCATTACATGACTGAAACTGTACTTTTACATAACATTAATACATCTATCATGTTCACACTAACTATTACATACACGTGACTTCATTACTCTTGTAAACCTCCTGGTCTACCCTGTACCTGCAATCCTAGGGAAATTGGGAGAGGGGTGAGCTACTAGAGCCCAGTGAGCAGAATAATAAAACACTTAAAACATATGATAACATGAAATGCATCACATCACAGCTAATCACATCAAGGATGAACTTGTCACCAATAGCCCTCTACATGGTCCAACTGTGCCAAAATGTAGAATGGGTCCTGGTCTTTCCCTTACATAGTGCCAGCGAACGTAGAATGGGTCCCACTGGTCTTAATTTCCATTCCGTACATATCATATCGTCATATCATAGATCGAGGGCTATGGATCATTCAACATTCATCCACATCAACATCAAAATGTGCAATGCAACATATTCGTGAATTCTAATGCAAGCAACCTAATTCATCACATGGCATTCATGATGCATGAACAATGCTCAAAACTTTGAAATTTATTTACTTTAAAAGTAAAGGTTTATTCCACTCACCTCTGGATAGCTCTGACCAGACACTGGGGCAACAGACTCACTGCGAGGGTCCTCGGTTCCTCGGGTCCGAACCTACACAGGTGGACTCAAATGAGGGACCAAACATACCTGAACATAACTTTAAACTATTCCCCAAAAACCCCCCCTAAAACATCATGGAATAATCATAGAAAAACATGCAAGAAAGGGCTGGACAGGGCACTTTCGGCGGCAGGTTTGGCGGCCGAAAGTCCCTCCAGAGCCGAAAGTCAGGCAGGTTCGGCGGCACCTTCGGCGGCCGAAATTCCCAGACAGAGACGAAACTCATGCATGTTCGGCTGCACTTTCGGCGGCTGAAACTCCCAGAGAGAGACGAAAGTCTCCTTTCGAGGGCAAGCTTCGGCAGCCGAAGGCTGCCTCCACAAGCACGTTCGGCGGCCGAAAGTTCCTTTGGCTGCCGAACCTGGTTTCTCCCAGAATGGCAGAAACTCAGCTCCCTTATGCATTTATGCCTCCTATCTCATCCAAACATGCATAAACCTATTCTACAACATTCCTCAATCATACACAAGCAAACATACAAGTTCCTAGGGGCATCAAACCATCAAAAACCCCAACTACAACACACAAGCAACTCACATTGTCCAAAAATACAAATAAAACCCATAAACCTAACCATGAGCTAAACATACATTCTACCCCATAGATCTTGCATAAAACTTACTTTAAACATGAAATGAGCTTAAGATCGGCTCTTACCTCTTGAAGATCGAGAGAGAGACGTCCTAAACTCGGAGGTGGGAGATTTTTGGGTTCTTGAACCTCAAAGCTCCAAAACTTGCTTAAAACTCAAAAATCTTCAAAACAAAGTAAAAACTTGTGAAAAACTCGAAAGATCTGAAGGAAAAGACTCAAGATCGGTGAGGGATGGCGGAGAACTCACCTTGGCCGGAAATGGGGAAAAAGCTCGCCCGTTTTCAGCTAAGGGACCCTTTTATAGTGGCTGGCCAGGCCACGTTCGGGGGCCGAACGTGCCTCCGCATGCATGCCATGTTCGGCGGCCGAACTTGAGGTTCGGCGGCCAAACCTGGACTTCCCTCACTTATGCTTTCGGGGGCCTAAAGGCACTCCCGAAGGCATGCATGTTCAGCGGCCGAACTTGAGGTTTGGCGGCCGAACCTGAGTTTTCCTTCAAGGTTGTTTTTATGCAAAAACTCATTTCCTTTTTACTTAAAATCATCAAAACCTTAAAACATTTTATGAAAACATGGTTCTACCCTACTAGAGGCTTCCGACATCCGAGATTCCACCGAACGGTAAGAATTCCGATACCGGAGTCTAGCCGGGTATTACAATGTAGAAGAGAGTTGGGCATAAGAAGATGATGGATGAATAAAGGTTGAGAGTATCTATAGAAGAAACCCCTAATGCATGTGGGTTTATGAGTTCAAGGATAAGAAAACCCAAACTCTTCCCTTTTTATAGTTAATGGAGACAGTGGTTGGGATTGTATGTGTCCCACTATATATCATTAAGGAGACATTTGGGTCTCTCCTTGCCATATCATCTCCATGTGGTACTAACCCTTGGTTACCATATGGAACTCTTTTATTAGTCATCTATTTAATTTATCATATAAATTAAAGGTCAAATACATATCTACACCATTAAATTTTATCAAAAAATCTTTATGGCACCCTGAACTTTGAAAGCACATTAATAATTACGCTCTCATCTGTCATTTGATGCCATACGATTCATGAGTTAATTAAACATTACAAAATAACACAATTTCTCATTTTTTTCAAGGTTATTATGATATGTATATCTTTAGCTTTTTTTTTATATATGCATGATTGTAGCTCGTTAAACTATATAATTTTTATCACAATCTCTACTTAATGTATATATGCCAAAATATAATTGTACAATGACCCAAAAACTCAAAAGAACCAGCTATGATAAAAGTCTCAATGTCTGATGTTGATCTCTAGGTCATCTTTCAAGTGATTACTTTATCTACAACCTGCGTGAGCCTAAACCAACATGTTGAGCTTATATCTAGTAGGTGATTGCAGATAAATAATAACATAGAACAATCATATTCATGTATACATAATATAAAGTAAACAGTTATAAGCATGTAAAGTATAATTAACATAATACATTGCATATTTGTTATAATTATAATATAAGATATAAATAAAAATGTACTCTCTTATACATGTCAAGTATTTTCCTTGTAATCATTAAAAACCATCATCTTTTGCCATAATTATACATTTTATGGTTATAGTAAATTATAATAACTTAAAGTATACAATAGAGATAATTATGTCAACATTCACTGATAAATCCACAAAATCTAATATTAAATCTTAATTAAGTTTTCAGCCCTTATAAACACATAGTAGGATTGACTAGTTAGATAAGGGAAAAACAGTATTTGTATAGCACAAAGTGTCTAACTGTATGGCATGGGGGCCGAAAGCTGTGATTGTATGGCTTAGAAGCTGAGAAACTATATGACACATGGCATGTCAAAAATATTATATTATGTAGCCCATTAGGGCGCAGTACTGCTGATCAAGCATAATTTAGCCACATTTTTATTATATTTATTACTGTTGAATTACACATTTTTCTAACTTAATTTATATTTTTGTTATGTTTTTGTAGAAAAAGAAGAAAATGGAAAGTTTGAGAAAAAGTACAAAAAAAGCTGGAAAAGTAATTGGGTCAAAGTGATTTGGCCAAATCACCCGCAGAAATCAGAAGCAAAAAGCTAAGGCAGAAATCTGGAGGCAACACACAGAAACGATTTGGATAAGTGATCTGCCCAAATCACCCGTCCAAATCACATTGACGCAGAGAGACAACAGAAGCGGGAAAAGTGCAGAAAACTGAAATTCAAAAGCAAAGAAGTCCAAATCCATTTCAAACACCACCAGACCAGTTCCAAGAGCCACGGGAATATCTTTCACCAAAGGAATTCCATCCACAATAAAATTCAAAGACAAAAGAGAAATTAAAGACCACAAAGACCAAGTCAAAATTGGGATCTCCTAACCCTAATTGAATTTGGACTCTCCACCTATAAAGAGGATAGCATCTAGACCAGCAGACCATCTCAGCATCTTCGGAAATTCTGCGGAAAACGCAGCAGCTTCTCTTTTCTTCTTTTCTTTCTTCTTTTCTTTTGTGATTTTGTCCACCATGAGTGGCTAAACAATTCTCTTTTCTAGTTGAAGTTGAAATTTCATATTTGTGATGAATTGAGAGATTTAAAACTCCATTATTAAACTCTTATTTACCTTCAATATTTATGCAACCTGATCTTTCTATAATTATTGCTTTGCTTTTAGAATCAATTAAGACATGTTGTTTTTAATTGCTTGAGTAATATATTGTTTGAATAATTTAGGTCCGTAATTGCTTAAATTGTTTAAATACAAGTATAATCAGTTGCATAATCTAAACTTGACTACGCGGTTGGCAAGGTTAGAGTTGGGTTTCTCTAAGTCCTAATGCAGTTAACAGTTGTTCGATGCTAAAAGCCCCAAGGACATTCCTTGGCAACTTGTTAACTAGAGTTTGATTAGCGAACGTTTCCTAATCAAACTAAAACTAAGGAAGAATTTGGATTGTGAGAAGCGTCTTCCACGTCCTAAACTAACTTATTGAAATAAATAAGGGTATCAAAAGGTCAATGATCAATTCTAAACAAACTGAAATTCATCCATACTTCAACTAGAATCATTTTTCCATTGAAATTCTTATCTCTTAAATTATTGCTTTCTCTTGCTATTTAATATTAACTCATCAAATCAAAACCCCCCTCTTTTAATTATTTGTTATTTACTTGTTCGCCTTAGTCATCATTAGGAAAATTCGTAGTGTCAAATCCCTGTGGTTCGACCCTATTGCCACTATTTGCAAGTTATTTTGTTGGTTGATAATAGGTTTATTTTTTACGGCTTCGACAACCGCTATCAACTGCTATACTGTATATGGTATGCCACACTCTTATTTTGTCTACGGCTCCTACTAAGTTTACTATGGCCAAGTATCTTTAATTCAATAACTTAAATTATTTACAGTAAATACATGTGTCATTTGAAGCCATTTTCCAAATACATATATCATATATCAATGATAACAAGAAGAGAAATTCATAGCAAATAGTGTATGACTTTGTTGACTTAGCATTCAAATATTACATCAATTCAATTTGGCTTTTACATTTCACACCACTAACAAGTATGCAGAGGTTTATTTTATGCACCTCATAATGCACAATAAGTTGGTTGAAAAGCAAGCATGTGTATAAAGTAAGCACGGCAAGTAAGCACGTGTGTGATTCTCGCCAATTAAGTAACATGACAAACTATAAGTTCATAAGCAAGCACGTTGATAAAACAAGCTCTTAAAAGTATACATGTGTGTGTAATAGACCATATTCAGTTCTGAGTGTATTGCTAAATTCATTAGGAAAATATGTGTAAATTTTAAGTTTATTAAGCTAGCGCTTATGTAAAGCAGAAATGTCAAAATAACATGTCAATCTCTTTTAGGTCAATATTCAAATTTAGGTTTGTTTCTGCCTATGATTATATCACATTTTTAAGAACCTTATGAATATAATTGGGTTACATTTTCTTTATGAATATTGTGTTTATGTCTTAGCTTTCTACAAGATATGTTACATCTAATTATAACCCTTTCTAACTTAAATTATGAATTTTTCTTTGCAAACTGCCCAATCAGGTACTAACTAGTATAGTATTGGTACTTGTTTTTAGCCTAACAAAATATATCAGATACATACATTTTCATATAGATTTAAGCTTACATGTATGCTACAAAGTTTTAGGTATACTTCTCAGAGTTCATTTGGCACTGGTCTTAACTTATTTCAATGAGTAAGGAATTAGTTATAGTATAAGAAATATAGGCTATTCCAAATATACTATCCCTTTGACTAGTTTAGGTTCTAGTAATTTACATACATTTAGCTACAGATTTACAATTTGATTACTTCATGAAAGTTTTAGCTCTTTGTCTCAGCTATATTTTGGTGTAGTTAGGCCTAAGTTCAATAATTACACAATAAGTTATGAACCTGCCAATACAGGCTGCCTTATGGAAACCTATTCTGTCAAATTTGTACTTTTAATTTCCATATTACATTTCTTTGCCTTAAACTTTCCAAATACCATTCTAACATTCATATTACATATCCATACAATCAAAGCAATATTTTTAGCAACCAAAACCAATACCTAATTATACATTTTCATGAAAAAATTAAAAGAAAATATAAAATAATACAAACACTAAACCTTTTTGCAAAATCCTTTTGCTTTGAAATTTCTTTGACTTTTCAGTTTTGAATACTTGGAACTCTAACTTTTCCTTTCTTCAAATATTTCAATGTATGACTTATTTTCTTTTTTTTTGATATGAGGGTGAACTTTGGTTAAAGAAAGGAGTTGATTTGGTGAAGAAATTGGCTTTGATTTAGTGGAAATGAAGAAAACTAAGCTCACCTTTGTTATTTCATGGAGGAATTTCGACCAAGACTTCCAAAATGAAGAAGATAACTTTTTTCTTTTTGCTTTTTCACTTATCTTGAGTTTATTTAGATGACACATGGAGAGCTAAGTTGAAGAAGTGACAAAAATGAAGAACTAAACTTGAATTTTGTATTTAAACTTTCTATATTCACACTTTAACCTACTAAACTCTTTACCATATTTCAATTGAGTTTTTAAACTTTCAATATTCTTAGATTGATCTACTAATGTTACACTTTTAGCCTTTAAAAGTCCATTTCATTTAAGTAAACATATCAAATTTTAATAAGCATCTCAAGCTAGCACGTCAGGAAACCCCTAAGCACCTCCCAAATGTAACTTGATTCCAACTTGCTTATTAAACTATCTGCTTTATATTTAGATACGCTCGTTTTCTTATTTGAGTTTTCTATGGTTCAATTATTAGGACTTGAAAATATTAAAATATTATTATTGGTCATTTTTACTTTAGCTATATTTCAACATCTTTAACTCTTTATGTAATGTAAAAAAGACCTCTATGCGTAACTTTTGACGCTCTATCTGTAGTTAAATTGTATGTCAAGTAACTCGAATAAGTTAGCACCTCTCCTAAATAGCTTGGAGAAAGTTAGCACCTCCTCTAATGCCACTTGCTTTAACTATGAAAAAAAGGTTTTACTCAAATGTAGTAGTGTCACTATTCCTAACTATGGATTTTAGGATGTTACATTAGTATAATCTTTTAATCTTAATACTAAGTAGATGGACTATAAATATCTTGATATGCATCCACAGGACTCAAATTATCACCTAATTTCATCGTGAACAATCAGTAACCTAATAATAATAATAATAAACAATGTACAAAATTAAAAATTAGATTTGCCCTATATTTTCTATACTTAAATAATCTTCCTTTTGAATTCAAATTTGTCTAAACCTAATATAGAATATTAATGCTATATGTTGATTGAGATTATGAGGTCATCTTAATTCTAGTTTTAAATAGTTTATTCACAACATGAGATGTTTTTAAAGTTGATGGTACCATTAAATTTTTTTAGTAAAGTTCAAAGGTGTAAAAAGATATTCTGCCTCAATTAAATTAATAAATGAATTTAATTAATTAACTCTTAATGAATAGTCCTATATATTTGGTGTCCAAATTTAATTTAGAAAATAATTTCTCAATTAATATTCTTCATCATAACCTTCTTAATAAATTAAGACATCGTTTAATTTACTTGCAATTAATTCATTTTATGAATTAATTATCTTAGTTACTATTGCTATTATCTTACTCACATATCGAACTTGGTTTTAAGTAATGCTAAGGACTTTATAATTTTGCATTACTAAATCATATATGTTAATTTAATTAATTAATTAAACTCTTTAATTAACTAATCAAAATAATTAATTTTTTTTCTTGTTCTTATTGCGTGTGACGCTTTAGGCTTACGATCAATTAGTAATAAAATAATGAGAACACCTTTCTACTATTAATAAATATGATTCCCAACTCAACATTCTTAATTCTCAAAAGTCTTGCATAACATCTAGCATAATATTCCAAGACCATCCAATTGATAATGAGCATGTTATCCTATTTCAAATGAACCTTAATCATAATTATCATGCACTAAGATCTCTTCCTTAGAAATTCCAATTTCAACTAGAGTCATGATCACTATTGAACTCCATATGCTTCAATCATATATTACCTTTAGTTCTAATTCTTGATAATCAAGACTTACCATTTAAAATACTTCTTAAGTTTATACATCTTGCCTAAGAAATTTTCGCCTCAAGAATAATTAATTCGATATAGGATTTATTATCTATTAACTTAAGATAATGAATCTCCTCTTGATTAATCACCTATCCTGTAATACCTGGCTAGACTCCGGTATCGGAATTCCTACCGTCTGGTGGAATCTCGGATGTCGGAGACCTCTAGAAGGGTAAAAACCATGTTTGTATAAAATGTTTTAATGTGTTTTATGTTTTAATCAAGAAAGAAATGAGTTTTTGCATAAAAATAATCTTGGAGGAAGACCCAGGTTCGGCCGCCGAACATGCATGCACTTCGGGAGTGCTTTAGGCCCCCGACAGCATAAGTGAGGGAAGTCCAGGTTCGGCTGCCGAACCTTATGTTCGGCCGCCGAACATGGCATGCATGCGGAGGCACGTTCGGCTCCCGAATGTGCCCTGGCCAGCCACCTATAAAGGGGTCCCTTAGCCAAAAACGGGCGAGCTTTTCCTCCATTTTCAGCCAAGGTGAGCTCTCCGCTGCCCCTCACCGATCTTGAGTTTCTTCCTTCAAATCTTTCACTATTTTCACTAGTTTTCACCTTGTTTTGAAGATTTTTGAGCAAAAGGACAAGTTTTGAGCTTGGAGACCCAAGGAGCTAAAATCTCTCCCAACTCCAAGTTAGATCGCCTCTACTCTCGATCTTCAAGAGGTAATAGTCGATCTCTAGCTTATGTTGTGTTTTAAACAAGTTTTATACAAGTTTATGAAGTAGAAATGCATGTTTAGGTTGTTTTGAATTTATGGGTTTAATGTGTGTTTATGAGCAATGTGGGTATGTTGATGTGTTATAGTTGGGGTTTAGGCTTGTTTGAGACCCCTATGAACTTGTATGCTTGATTGTGAATGATTGGGAGTGTTGTAGAATAGGTTTGTACATGTTTGAAAGGTTTGGGAGGCGTTTGTGCATGTGGGAGCTGAGTTTCTGCCACTTTGGAGAAACTCAGGTTCGGCCGCCGAAGGAACTTTCAGCCGCCGAACCCGCTTGTGGAGGCAGCCTTCGGCTGCCGAACCTGCCCTCGAAAGAGGACTTTCGTCTCTGGAGGGCAGTTTCGACCGCCGAAAGTGCCGCCGAACATGCATGAGTTTCATCTCTGTCTAGGAGTTTCGGCCGCCGAACCTGCCGCCGAACCTGCCTGACTTTCGGCTCTGGAGGGACTTTCGGCCGCCGAACCTGCCGCCGAAAGTGCCTTGTCCAGCCCTCCTTTGCATGTTTTTCTATGATTGTTTCATGATGTTCTAGGGGGTTTTTGGGGAGTAGTTTAGAGTTATGTTCATGTATGTTTGGTCCCTCATTTGAGTCCACCTGTGTAGGTTCGAACCCGAGGAACCGAGGACCCCAGCAGTGAGTCAGCTGCTCCAGTGTCTGGTCAGAGCTAGCCAGAGGTGAGTGGAATAACCTTTTATGTTTTAAAAGTAAATAATGAATATTTCAGCATGATTCACGCATCATGGATACCATGTGATATATTAGGGTGCTTGCATTAGTATTCACGAATATGTTGCATTGCATTCTTATGTTGTTGTTGTGGATGAATGTTGAATGATCCATAGTCCTCGACCGATGACGTAATGATATGATATGTACGGTATGGAATGAAAGACCAATGGGACCCATTCTACGTTCGCTGGCACTATGTAAGAGAAAGACCAGGACCCATTCTACGTTCTGGCACTTTGAAATGTTATGTTATGCTATGTAAGGGAAAGACCATGTAACGACCCGAAAATCGGACCGCTACCGGCGCTAGGATCCGGGTCGGCTTAAGGCCGCCAAGACCCGTAGCAAGCCTGACTTGCAACCTGAAAACCTGTTTAATCCCATACATGATCACAACATACATAAAAATTTAAAACTTTTCTTTCATACATCCAACTCAACCTGAACAAGCACTGCACATAGCTATAATCATAATCATGATCCCTCTGTGGGATCTCATCAATGCCCCAATGGGCGATACATCATAAGATGAGTTGGCTTTCATGAACGTAATAAAACATTTTTTATCATGTAATAAAAGGGATACCTCATACCCAATGTCAAGCACAATATCTAATCCTTAATATCATTACATGACTGAAACTGTATTTTTACATAACATTAATACATTTATCATGTCCACACTAACTATTACATACACGTGACTTCATTACTCTTGTAAACCTCCTGGTCTACCCTGTACCTGCAATCCTGGGGAAATTGGGAGAGGGGTGAGCTACTAGAGCCCAGTGAGCAGAATAATAAAACACTTAAAACATATGATAACATGAAATGCATCACATCACAGCTAATCACATCAAGGATGAACTTGTCACCAATAGCCCTCTACATGGTCCAACTGTGCCAGAACATAGAATGGGTCCTGGTCTTTCCCTTACATATCATAACATAACAATGTCCAACTGTGCCAGAACGTAGAATGGGTCCTGGTCTTTCTCTTACATAGTGCCAGCGAACGTAGAATGGGTCCCACTGGTCTTACTTTCCGTACCGTACATATCACATCGTCATATCATAGATCGAGGGCTATGGATCATCCAACATTCATCCACATCAACATGAAAATATGCAATGCAACATATTCGTGAATTCTAATGCAAGCAACCTAATTCATCACATGGCATTCATGATGCGTGAAACATGCTAAAAAGTTCATTCTTTGCTTTAAAACATAATAAGTTATTCCACTCACCTCTGGATAGCTCTGACCAGACACTGGGGCAACAGACTCACTGCTGGGGTCCTCGGTTCCTCGGGTCCGAACCTACACAGGTGGACTCAAATGAGGGACCAAACATACCTGAACATAACTATAAACTATCCCCCAAAACCCCCTAAAACATCATGGAATAAACATAGAAAAACATGCAAGAAAGGGCTGGACAGGGCACTTTCGGCGGCAGGTTCGGCGGCCGAAAGTCCCTCCAGAGCCGAAAGTCAGGCAGATTCGGCGGCACCTTCGGCGGCCTAAACTCCCAAACAGAGGCGAAACTCATGCATGTTGGGCGGCACCTTCGGCGGCCGAAAGTGCTAGACAGAGACGAAAGTCTCCTTTCGGGGGCAAGCTTCGGCAGCTGAAGGCTGCCTCCACAAGCATGTTCGGCGGCCAAAAGTTCCTTCGGCCGCCGAACCTGGTTTCGCCCAGAGTGGCAGAAACTCAGCTCCCCTATGCATTTATGCCTCCAATCTCATCCAAACATGCATAAACCTATTCTACAACACTCATACACAAGCATACAAGTTCCTAGGGGCATCAACTAACTAAAACCCCATCTATAACACATCCAACATACATTTGCAAGCCACATTGTTCAAAAATCACATCAAAAACCCATAAGCTCAACATAAGCTACACATGCATTTTCTACCCCATGAACTTGCATAAAACTTGTTTAAACATAATGTAAGCTAGAGATCGGCTCTTACCTCTTGAAGATCGAGAGTAAAGGCGACCAAACTTGGAGTTGGAAGAGATTCGAGTTCTTGAACCTCAAAGCTCCAAAACTTTGCTCAAAAGCTCAAATCTTCAAAACGAAGTTAAAACAAGTGAAAAACTTGAAAAATCTAGAGGAAAAACATCAAGGATCGGTGAAGGGCGGCGGAAAGCTCACCTTGGCCGAAAATGGGGAAAAGCTCGCCCATTTTCGGCTAAGGGACCCTTTTATAGCGCTGGCCAGGCCACGTTCGGGGGCCGAATGTGCCTCCGCATGCATGCCATGTTCGGCGGCCGAACTTGAGGTTCGGCGGCCGAACCTGGACTTCCCTCACTTGTGCTTTCGAGGGCCTAAAGGCGCTCCCGAAGGCATGCATGTTCGGCGGCCGAACTTGAGGTTCGGCGGCCGAACCTGAGTTTTTCTCCAAGGTTGTTTTTATGAAAAACTCATTTCCATTTTACTTAAAATCATTAAATACCTTAAAACATTTTATGAAAACATGATTCTACCCTACTAGAGGCTTCCGACATCCGAGATTCCACCGGACAGTAGGAATTCCGATACCGGAGTCTAGCCGGGTATTACAGACTAGGACCCATTCTATGTTCTGGCACTATTGGATATGTAGAGGACTATTGGTGACAAGTTCATCCTTGAAGTGATATGGTTGTGATGTGATGCATTCCATGAAAGCATGAAATGTTAATATAATGTTTTTATTATTCTGCTCACTGGGCTCTCACCCCTCTCCCTAATCCCCCAGGTTTGCAGGTACGGGCTAGGCAGAGAAGTCGAGGTGAATGAAGTCATGTGTATGTAATAGGTAGAATGTGGACATGATAAATTGTAAAATGATATATTGTTATGTCATGTAAATGTTGATTTTAAGTTTGAGGTTTAGAAGATGTGCTTGACCGAGTTTGTATAGAATTCCCTTTTGTAAACATGATCTATGTTTTATAATGTTATCTTCCACCAAGCTTGTGTATGATGAGATGCCCCATTGGAGCATTTGATGAGAGCTCTAGTGTGGGATTTATGTTTATGTATATGTTGATGGACATGCACAGGTTGAGCTTGGTAAAAGAAAAGTTCAAAAATTTTATATATGCTGTTGATCATGTATGGGATAATCAGGTTTACAGGATGCATGTCAGGCTTGCTACGGGTCCCGGCGGCCTTATGCCGATCTGGATCCTAGCGCCGGTAGCGGTTCGATTTTTGGATCGTTACAGAATGGTATCAGAGCCCTAGGTTCATATTGTAACAGCCCGGAAACCGAACTGCCACCGGCACTAGGATCCAGATCGACTTAAGGTCGCCGGGACCCGTAGTAAGCCTGCTATCCTGTCTGTATACCTGTGAAATCCCATACATGATCATACATTTGCTGTAAAAACATAAAACTTTTCTTCATTCTCAGGCTTAACCTGTGCATGCAATCTTTCTATTCTCTACTAATCCCTACTAGAGCTCCTCATGGCCCTAGGCGGATCAAACTCATCATGTTAAGCCTGGTTTTACTCATAAACATACAACAATAAAAAAACATACATAAACTGATCATGTGACTCCACAAAGGGATTACAACTCTTATAGTCAAGCACCATTCTATACACTATACATAAACCTTATCTCTTTACATTTACATGTCCACACTAGCTATTACAAAACTCTGTACTCTTCCTGTACCCTGCTGAGTTCTCTCTGACCTCTGAACCTGCACAACTGAAGTTAGGGGAGAGGGATGAGCTACAATAGCCCAGTGAGTAGAATAGGCAAATACAGGTGATAAAACATGCTCTCATGGAATGCAACACATAATCACATAACCTCGGCCGGACGGATCAAAACTCCCTCTATCTCATCTGGGGTACCTAAGTACCATGTGCCTGGTCCCCGTAGGGCTGTTCCAGGTCTTTATATATGTGCCTGGTCCCCGTAGGGCTGTTCCAGGTCTTTCCTCTGAGGGCTAATGAATCCTCACGAAGTCCGTGCCGTCTCACATAAGCAATGTACAAGGAGCAATGCCAAGTACAAGGATAAATGCAATGCATCATCTTTGTGTACACTAATGCACTCACCCTAGAGCATATTCATGATGCATGAAGCATGATAAAATATTCAGTTCTCATATTAAAACATTAAGTTAATTCCACTCACCTTTAGTTATCTCTGAACTGACTCTGCAGGTTCTGACACTGGACTCACTGCTGACCTCCCTGATTCCTCTGGTCCGTACCTACACAGGTGGACTCAAATGAGGGACTAAACTTACTCAAGAACATCTCTACGAAACTCCCCAAAACCCCTCTAAACGATCCTAAAACCAACACATAAAACATGCAAAAGAAAGCTGGACAGGGCACTTTCGGCGGCAGGTTCGGCGGCCGAAACCCCACTCCAGAGACGAAACTCATGCATGTTCGGCGGCACCTTCGGCGGCCGAAGGTCTCGTCCAGAGACGAAACTCACACACTTTCGGCGGCCGAACTTCTTCTTTCGGCGGCCGAAAGTCCCTTTCTAAACCGAAAGCCTCGCTTTCGGGGGCAACCTTTGGCAGCCGAACTGCCTCCATAAAGGGTTCGGCGGCCGAACCTTCCTTCGGCGGCCGAACCTGGTTTTGCCCGAAGGGCAGAACCCTGCTCTGTTTCATGCAAACTTTGCCCAAAAACCTACAAACATGCATATCAACTACTCCCAACTAGCATATACACATATATATGCACAAAGGGGTCGAAAACTACTCTAAAACCCCAAACAAACATAGCACATAACACTTAAACATGTTTGAACACCACAAATCACCAAAAACCTCACCTAAACCTAAACATGCATACTACCCATACAAACGCCATAAAACCTTTCAAAATCATCAAAGAAGCTCAGGATCTTCACTTACCTCTTACACAACTTGAGGATGAAGGATCCTAACGTGGAGATATGAAGAAAAGCTCTTCCAAAGCTCCAAGCTTCAAAACTTGGTTCTTTTGCTCAAAACCTTCATAAATCACCAAAACTCTTAAAACTCTTGAAAGATTTGATGAAAATCATGGAAAACATGAAAGTCAACGTAGGAGAGGCTGAAACTCACCTCTGGCTGCAAGTGGAGGAGAAATAACCTCCTTCCACCGACCCTTGGCCCTTTTTATAGATGGCTGGCCAGACCACCTTCGGCAGCCGAACGTGAAGCCGCAACCATGCCATGTTCGGCGGCCGAAAGTGACCTTCGGCGGCCGAACCTTTGCATTTCTCCCTTGTTGCTTTTCTTTCAAAACTCAAGGCTTTTTAACAATTCAAAACATAAAAACACTTGGAAAACATATGTCTTACCCTTCTCGAGGGTTCCGACACCCGAGATTCCACCAGACTACAGGAATTCCGATGCCGGACTCGAGCCGGGTATTACACATATGGTCGGACCTAGAGTGTCGGGCTCATAGACGTTATAGAAGGTCAAGCACAATAGGAAAGATCATGTCCACTAGGATAGGATGTGGAGTCCTGTCTTGTTTGATGATGTGAAAAGCCATGATTATATGCATGAGCATTAATGCTATGATATGAATGATATGTATGTGATGTGGGTTCATGTGTTCCCACATGAACCATATGATGCTAATGTTTGTGTGATGTGTACTGTTTTTCAGAAAACAGGATGAGAGGAACTCGTCGATCTGCACGATTGACTGGAGTACCACCTGAGGATGAGGGCACGAGCGCCCGTCCTCCTGCATTGCCTATGGCAATGTCATGTAGATCAAGCAGAGAAAGAGTGTCAAGGGACCCTAGAAGGTCTTTTGATGCTAGCAGAAGGGGGACAGATAGAGGAGGAAGTTCTTCAGATGTGAGGGAGGTTATGGAAGAGGATCAGAGGAGGAATGGGAATCTGGATGTCAGAATGTCGGAAGAAGGGACAGGGGAGTCACAGGGAGGCGCTCAGGCCTCGGGGTATGGTTTTCCACCCCATTATCCACCCTTCCCACAGGGTTCAGGGTATCCAATGGGAGGCACATCGGATTACTCCAGCTTTAACCCCTACCCTACCTACATGCCTTATCCACCTTACCCACAGTACCCAGCTTATCCACCCTCACCCTTCTATCCTAACCCGGCAAACCCCACCTCGGGGAATGCTGCACCCCCACCTCCACCACCTATAGAACCAGCAGCCCCAGTTACTCAACCTTCTAGACCTAGCTCAGCCGGTGGGAGCAAAGTGAAGATGATAGATTATCTTAAGCTGGATGCTCCCAAATACAAGTCCGGGGATGATCCCTTTGAGTACCTGAGGGTAGTGAAGACGATAACTGATGAACTAGGGGCAGATGACAGCAGGGCCATCCAGATGGCAGGGTTCACTTTAAAGTGCAAAAAGGAAAGGGAATGGTTCAAGTGTTATGTGGACCCAAGACTAGACGGCATGACATGGGAGGAATTTGCAAATGAGTTTGCTGGATGGGTTTTTCCAGACAGTTCCAGAGAACTGAAGATGATTGAGTTTGAACAGCTGAGGCAGACAGTACACATGAGTGTAGAGGAGTACACGGATAAATTCTTGGAGCTATTGCCTTTTTCAGGGCAAGCTCTAGATACAGATTCGAAGAAAGCCAAAAGATATGTTATGAAACTGCATTCTAGGTACTCCTTTTTGATTCAGTCAGTTGAGAGGGAAAGTTTCCACACTGTGGTGGATATGGCTCGAAGGATGGAGGCGAGTGCTATAGTAGAGGGGTCAGTGAAGCAGTCAGTGACCCAGTCTTCAGGAGTTAAGACCCCAGGCAGAGGAGGGCCAGGTCCCTCTTCTCAGAGCTCAGGTAGCAAGAGGTGGAGTAACACCACCAAGAAGCCGAAGAAGAACAAGTTCTAGAGTAAGTTGAAATCCGGTCTGGGATTAGGCGGTGGCTCAAGCTCAGGCTCAGATGGTACAGAATGCCTAAGGTGTGGGAGGCCACACAAGGGAGTGTGTCGGGCTGGGACTAATGCATGTTTCAGATGTGGACAGGAGGGACACATAGCTCGGGAGTGTCCTAGAGCACCTTTTATGGGCCAGCCCCAGCAGACAGCTTCTAGTAGTGTGGCACAGCCAGCGGCTCCAGCCACAACTCAGGGCAGTGGCAGAGGTAGAGGGAGAGGGGCAGCCTCTTCTTCTGGTTCCCGAGGTGAAGGTCCATCAGCTCCAGCCAGGATCTTCACCATGACACAGCAGGAGGCTAACACATCCAACACCGTGGTGTCAGGTAATCTCCTCATTGGGTGTTCTGATGTGTATGCATTAATGGACCCGGGTGCATCTCATTCTTTTATCGCTCCGAGAGTCGTTGAGAGGTTGGGTCTGATGATCTCTGGGTTAGAGTGTCCCCTATGGGTCAGTGGACCCAAGTGTGACCCGTCAGTGGCAGAGTCAGTCTGCCAGTACAGTCCAGTTTTTATTGAGGGAAGATGCCTCTCCGCCGACCTTGTGGTTCTAGATTTGACAGACTTTGACGTCATTCTAGGGATGGATTGGCTATCTATCCATGGTGCTACCTTGGACTGCAGAGACAAGGTAGTCAAGTTCAGAGATCAGAACGGGTCAGAGGTCATCTTCAGAGGAGACAAGAGGGGTACACCTAGAGGCCTGATATCAGCTCTTCAGGCTTGTAGGTTGCTTAGGAAGGGATGTCAGGGGTATTTGGCTCATGTGAGAGAGCTAGATAGTCAGGTCAGGGAGCCAGCCTCGGTGCCAGTTGTCAGAGAATTTCAGGATGTCTTCCCAGACGAGCTGCCAGGTTTACCACCTGCTAGGGAGATAGGGTTCGAGATAGAATTGATGCCTGGAACTAGACCGATCTCTATTCCTCCCTACAGGATGGCACCAGCAGAATTGAAGGAGCTTAAGGAGCAGTTACAAGACCTGGTAGATAAGGGCTTCATCCGACCGAGTACCTCACCTTGGGGTGCCCCAGTGCTTTTTGTGAAAAAGAAGGATGGATCCCTTAGACTTTGTATCGACTACAGGTAGTTGAACAAAGTCACTACCAAGAACAGGTACCCTCTGCCAAGGATCGATGATCTATTCGACCAGCTAGCAGGAGCGGGTTGTTTTTTCAAAATAGATCTGAGGTCCGGGTACCATCAGCTGAGGATTAGAGAAGAGGATGTGCCAAAGACAGCTTTCAGGACCAGATATGGGCATTTTGAGTTCCTTGTAATGCCGTTCGGGTTAACCAACGCCCCTGCAGCATTCATGGATCTCATGAATAGAGTGTTTAGCCAATACCTGGATCACTTTGTTATTGTCTTCATAGATGATATCTTAGTGTATTCCAGGAATGCAGAGGAGCATGCCCATCATCTGAGGTTGGTTCTGCAGACCTTGAGGGAACATGGCATGTATGCCAAGTTCTCTAAGTGTGAGTTCTGGCTGAGGAGCATTTCATTCTTGGGGCATGTAGTGTCAGAAAATGGAATAGAGGTGGACCCCAAGAAGGTAGAAGCTGTGGCTAACTGGCCTAGACCCACTTCAGTGACAGAAATTAGGAGTTTCTTGGGTTTGGCGGGTTACTACAGGAGGTTTGTACAGGACTTCTTAAAGATTACAGCTCCTCTGACCAGACTAACCAAGAAGAACCAGAGGTTCATGTGGACTGACCAGTGCGAAGAGAGTTTTGAAGAGCTTAAGAAGAGGTTGACTTCAGCACCAATGTTAGCCCTGCCATCTAGCAATGAAGACTTCTCAGTGTATTGTGATGCGTCCCGTGTGGGACTGAGTTGTGTGTTAATGCAGAATGAAAGGGTAATTGCTTATGCTTCTAGACAGCTGAAGAAGCATGAGTTGAATTACCCCACACATGACCTGGAGATGGCAGCAGTAATCTTTGCACTCAAGATGTGGAGGCACTACCTCTATGGGGTTAAATGTGAGATCTTCACAGATCATAAGAGCCTGCAGTACATCCTGAGTCAAAGAGATTTGAACTTGAGACAGAGAAGATGGGTAGAGCTGCTGAGTGATTATGATTGCAAGATTCAGTACCATCCGGGTAAGGCGAATGTTGTGGCAGACGCCCTAAGCCGGAAATCACTAGGCAGTCTATCCCACGTCATGGCGGAGAGGAGACCAGTGGTGAAGGAGTTTTACAAGCTGATTGATGAAGGTCTACAGTTGGAGTTGTCTGGTACAGGTGCTTTGATTGCCCAGATGAGAGTGGCGCCCGTGTTTCTAGAGCAGGTGGCTCAGAAACAGCATGAGGACCCAAAGTTAGTGAAGATTGCCAGGACTGTTCAGTCAGGCAAAGATAGTGAGTTCAGATTCGACAGTAAGGGGATCCTCCGCTATGGGAGCAGACTATGTGTACCAGATGACATAGGGCTAAAGGGAGACATTATGAGAGAGGCTCATAATGCAAGATACAGCGTTCACCCCGGAGCCACTAAAATGTATCAAGATTTGAAGAAGGTCTATTGGTGGCCAGCTATGAAGAGAGAAGTGGCACAGTTCGTGTCAGCCTGCGAAGTGTGTCAGAGGGTGAAGCTGGAACATCAGAAGCCGGCTGGAATGCTTAACCCGCTACCTATTCCAGAGTGGAAATGGGAGAACATAGCTATGGACTTCGTAGTGGGGTTACCGACGACGTCCAACAGATTGGACTCCATATGGGTGATTGTGGACAGACTCACCAAATCTGCCCACTTCATCCCTGTCAGGAGTGGCTATTCTGTGGACAAGTTGGCGCAGGTGTACGTTGATGAGATCGTCAGGCTGCATGGGGTTCCTGTTTCAATAGTGTCCGACAGAGGACCCCAGTTCACCTCCAGATTTTAGCGGAGTCTGCAGAATGCCATGGGTACCAGGTTGGATTTTAGCACTGCTTTCTATCCACAGACGGACGGACAATCAGAAAGGACCATCCAAACAATAGAGGATATGCTCAGAATGTGTGTGCTGGACTTTGGCGGTTCTTGGAGGCAACATCTACCTTTGGTGGAGTTCGCCTATAATAACAGTCATCATGCTAGCATCGGGTTGGCTCCATATGAAACTTTGTATGGGAGGAAGTGCAGATCACCTGTTTGCTGGGAAGAAGTTGGAGAAAAGGCCTTGGTAGGGCCTGAGCTAGTAGAGATCACCAGTAGGGTGGTACCCATAATCAGAGAAAGGATCAAGACTGCTGCAAGCAGACAGAAGAGTTATGCAGACATCCGCAGAAGGCTAGTAGAGTTTCAGGAGGGGGATCTGGTATTGCTCAAGGTGTCTCTTATGAAAGGAGTGGTTCGTTTCGAGAAGAAAGGTAAACTAGCCCCACGATACATCAGACCCTTTGAAATCTTGCAAAGGATTTGGAATGTGTCGTACAAGCTGGATTTACCTGCTTCAATGGAAAGGATCCATCCGGTTTTCCATGTTTCCATGTTGAGGAAGTTTATGTCAGATCCGGGCAAGGTTCTTAGTGAGCCTGACGTGGAGATCCAAGAAGATCTCACTTATGTTGAGCAGCCAGTACGGATCATAGACACCCAGATCAGGAAGCTGAGAAACAAGAAAATTCCGATGGTGAAAGTCCTGTGGAACCAACATAATTTAGAAGAATG
Source organism: Manihot esculenta (assembly GCF_001659605.2). Classification (NCBI taxonomy): domain Eukaryota; kingdom Viridiplantae; phylum Streptophyta; class Magnoliopsida; order Malpighiales; family Euphorbiaceae; genus Manihot; species Manihot esculenta. The sequence goes on along the minus strand of NC_035163.2, from coordinate 13,325,351 downwards.
CACTTGGGAGACACGGGAGTCCATGCTCCAGCAGTACCCTTATCTCTTCTTAGGTTAGTTTTATGTGTGTTTTATGTATATGTTATGTTGTATGCCTTGCTTGTACTAGTTGAGGAACATTCGGGGACGAATGTTCTTAAGGGGGGGGGGAGAATGTAATACCCGGCTAGACTCCGGTATCGGAATTCCTACCGTCCGGTGGAATCTCAGATATCGGAGACCTCTAGAAGGGTAAAAACCATGTTTGTATAAAATGTTTTAATGTGTTTTATGTTTTAATCAAGAAAGAAATGAGTTTTTGCATAAAAATAATCTTGGAGAAAGACCCACGTTCGGTCGCCGAACCTCAAGTTCGGCCGCCAAACATGCATGCACTTCGGGAGTGCTTTAGGCCCCCGAAAGCATAAGTGAGGAAAGTCCAGGTTCGGCCGCCGAACCTTATGTTCGGTCGCCGAACATGGCATGCATGCGGAGGCACGTTCGGCTCCCGAATGTGGCCTGGCCAGCCACCTATAAAGGGGTCCCTTAGCCGAAAACGGGCGAGCTTTTCCCCCATTTTCGGCCAAGGTGAGCTCTCCGCCGCCCCTCACCGATCTTGAGTTTCTTCCTTCAAATCTTTCACGATTTTCACTAGTTTTCACCTTGTTTTGAAGATTTTTGAGCAAAAAGACAAGTTTTGAGCTTGGAGACCCAAGGAGCTAAAATCTCTCCCAACTCCAAGTTAGATCGCCTCTACTCTCGATCTTCAAGAGGTAAGAGTCGATCTCTAGCTTATGTTGTGTTTTAAACAAGTTTTATACAAGTTTATGAAGTAGAAATGCATGTTTAGGTTGTTTTGAATTTATGGGTTTAATGTGTGTTTATGAGCAATGTGGGTATGTTGATGTGTTATAGTTGGGGTTTAGGCTTGTTTGAGACCCCTATGAACTTGTATGCTTGATTGTGAATGATTGGGAGTGTTGTAGAATAGGTTTGTGCATGTTTGAAAGGTTTGGGAGGCGTTTGTGAATGTGGGAGCTGAGTTTCTGCCACTTTGGAGATACTCAGGTTCGGCCGCCGAAGGAACTTTCGGCCGCCGAACCCGCTTGTGGAGGCAGCCTTCGGCTGCCGAAGCCTGCCCCCGAAAGAGGACTTTCGTCTCTGGAGGGTAGTTTCGGCCGCCGAAAGTGCCACCGAACATGCATGAGTTTCGTCTCTGTCTGGGAGTTTCGGCCGCCGAACCTGCCGCCGAACCTGCCTGACTTTCGGCTCTGGAGGGACTTTCGGCAGCCGAACCTGCCGCCGAAAGTGCCCTGTCCAGCCCTCCTTTGCATGTTTTTCTATGATTGTTTCATGATGTTCTAGGGGGTTTTTGGGGAGTAGTTTAGAGTTATGTTCATGTATGTTTGGTCCCTCATTTGAGTCCACCTGTGTAGGTTCGGACCCGAGGAACCGAGGACCCCAGCAGTGAGTCAGCTGCTCCAGTGTCTGGTCAGAGCTAGCCAGAGGTGAGTGGAATAACCTTTTATGTTTTAAAAGTAAATAATGAATATTTCAGCATGATTCACGCATCATGGATACCATGTGATATATTAGGGTGCTTGTATTAGTATTCACGAATATGTTGCATTGCATTCTTATGTTGTTGTTGTGGATGAATGTTGAATAATCCATAGTCCTCGACTGATGACGTAATGATATGATAAGTACGGTATGGAATGAAAGACCAGTGGGACCCATTCTACGTTCGCTGGCACTATGTAAGAGAAAGACCAGGACCCATTCTACGTTCTAGCACTTTGGAATGTTATGTTATGCTATGTAAGGGAAAGACCAGGACCCATTCTACGTTCTGGCACTATTGGATATGTAGAGGACTATTGGTGACAAGTTCATCCTTGATGTGATATGGTTGTGATGTGATGCATTCCATGAAAGCATGAAATGTTAATATAATGTTTTTATTATTCTGCTCACTGGGCTCTCACCCCTCTCCCTAATCCCCCAGGTTTGCAGGTACGGGCTAGGCAGAGAAGTCGAGGTGAATGAAGTCATGTGTATGTAATAGGTAGAACGTGGACATGATAAATTGTAAAATGATATATTGTTATGTCATGTAAATGTTGATTTTGAGTTTGAGGTTTAGAAGATGTGCTTGATCGAGTTTGTATAGAATTTCCTTTTGTAAACATGATCTATGTTTTATAATGTTATCTTCCATCAAGCTTGTGTATGATGAGATGCCCCATTGGAGCATTTGATGAGAGCTCCAGTGTGGGGTTTATGTTTATGTATATGTTTATGGGCATGCACAGGTTGAGCTTGGTAAAAGAAAAGTTCAAAAATTTTATATATGCTGTTGATCATGTATGGGATAATCAGGTTTACAGGATGCATGTCAGGCTTGCTACGGGTCCCGGCGGCCTTATGCCGATCTGGATCCTAGCGCCGGTAGCGGTCCGATTTTCGGATCGTTACATATCCTATATATTGATAAACCAATATCCTAACAGATTTGGTTTAAATCTTATATTTGTATATTTATAAACTTATCTTGATAAACCAATATCCTAACATATTTGGTTTAAATCTCATATTTGTATATTTGTAAACTTATCTCTTGTAACTGTATTTATCTTTGTACAGAGTCTATTTAAAGACAATTGCAATACAATACAAAACACGGTTTCTTCCATCTATTTCTCCTTTCCTTTTATGGTATCAGAGCTATAAAAAGCATACTTGCTTTTTTTTTTTTCCGATCCTAAATCACCTCCATTTCTTTAATTTGTTTCTGATTTTTCTATTGTTCACTATGTCGTCATCAAGTCCTACAAGTCTGCCTCAGTCTAATGGCAGAAATTTAATTTCTTTCAATTCTAATCAGTTTCCATTGAAACTGTCTGCACAAAATTATCCTACATGGCGAGCACAAGTTCTTCCTGTTCTTCGTGGTCATAATCTTATGGGTTATGTGGATAAGTCTTTGACACCTTCACCTGCTTTTACTCAAGTTAGTGAGGAAAACACAACAAAAGAAATAGCAAATCCCGATTATGAGTTTTGGGTTTGTCAAGATCAGCTGATTCTAGCAGCGATCATAGCTTCAACAAGTTTTTCAGCTATGCATGTTCTCTCTTCAGCGACAACTTCAGCTGATGCGTGGGAAAAACTTTGAGTTGCCTTCGCCAATAAGTCAGCAAGAAGATTTTTATCTCTTCGTGAAAAGTTATCAACTACTAAACGTGATAACAAATCGGTTTCTGATTACCTGCAACAAATCAAAAATATTGCAGAAGACTTGGCTCTTTCAGGTAATCCAGTTTCTGGTGTGGATTTGATTGTCTATGTTTTGAATGGTATCGGGTTAGAATTTCATGACATAGCCACAGCAATCCAAGCTCATGATACTGTGATAAGTTTTGAAGAACTTGAGGATAAACTTTTGGCCCATGAAATATATCTTAAGAGTATAGATTCCTCTTATGATCCTGTTCCATTAACTGCTCATAGTGTTCGAAAGGGTTCCTATCCCAAACAGAATTTTCGATCTAATGGTCAAGGTAGCTCGGCTACTTATGGGACCAGAACTAGTAATATCTCAAATTCTTCTACTCGAAATTATTCTAACAAGATTCAGTGTCAGATTTGTGAAAAGCCAGGACACAGTGCTCGTCAATGCTTCTGAGCTAAGGACTTTTTCAAAAATAATTTTCCTAGACCTCAAGCTCATTCTGTTAATACTGGTAGTTCAAGTGAGACCAGTTGGATTCTTGATATAGGTGCTTCACATCATGTCACTAACGACCTTCAGAATCTGTCCTTGCACAAACCATATGATGGCTTAGATGAGTTGCACCTCACTGACGGATCAGGTTTGCGCATAACACATGTTGGATCAAAAATTTTGTCTTTTCCATCTAAATCCTGCTCATTAGAAAATGTCTTATGTGTTCCACAAGCTAACGAGAATCTTATTTCCGTTTCTCAATTTTGTCTTATAAATAATGTTTCGATTGAATTTTTCTTTGATTCTTTTATTGTTAAGGATCTGTTCACGGGGGAGATTCTTCAAAGGGGCAAAATTGAGGAGTCATTATATCGTTTGTCATCCTCCAGATTTTCCTTTCATCCTTCTGCTCGTTACAGTGTTCGTGCTTCTAGTTCTTCTTGGCATCAACGACTAGGTCATCCAGCTACAAAAATTTTCAATTATGTCGTGTCTCATTTTTCTTTACCAGTTTCTAAAGTTAATCAAATAAATTGTGATTCTTATCGTTGTAATAAGATTCATTGACTCTCTTTTGGTGTTTCGTCATTATCGAGTTCTCGTCCTTTAGAATTATTGTATTTTGATCTATGGGGTCCTGCTCCAGTTCAATCTAGAGATGGTTATAAATATTATTTAATCTTTGTTGATCATTATACTAAATATATATGGTTTTATTCTCTTCGAACTAAATCTGATGTTGCTCTTATTTTTCCAGTTTTTGAGAAATTGGTTGAAAATACCTTTCAAACAAAAATTGTGTCTATATATACAGATGGGGGAGGGGAGTTTATTGCTTTAAAATCTCTCTTTCAAGCTCATGGCATTAATCATCTTCAAACGCCCCCTCATACTCCACAGCATAATGGAGCTGCTGAAGACATCGTCATGTGGTTCAAACCGGGTTAACTCTTCTTCACAATGCTTCTTTACCTTCTGAATTTTGGGTTTATGCATTTCGTGCGGCTGTATATTTGATCAACAGGTTACCAACACCTACTCTAGATTATTCTTCTTCATTTCTTAAATTGTTTGGTAAAGTTTCCGATTATTCTGGTTTACGAATCTTTGGTTGTCTTTGTTATCCATGCATTCGCCTTTATGCAAAACATAAATTATCTCTTAAATCACTTCCGTGCTTGTTTCTTGGTTATTCCTTGAATCAAAGTGTCTATCTTTGCTTCGATTATAAAAATAACAAGATGTTTGTTTCTCAACATGTTATCTTTGTTGAGGATCAATTTCCTGGGCGTTCACTTGATTTGTCTGCGTTAAATAATTTTGGTTGGTATAATTTTATTTCTGACCAGTCCATGTCGTCAAAATCTAGTACTGCCATCTCGTTTCAATTGCAGGAAAATTCTGGTGCAGCTACTGTCATACCTTTTTCTGCTGTAGCAGAACCTCCTTCAACGTCTTCAGCTTGTTCAGGTTCCACTTCCAGCTTGTCCGGTCCATCTTCATAGAGTTCCTCATCCTGTCAGTCCCCATTGCTGTTAGACATTCCTGGTCAGTCTTCTTTGCCTATGAATACTGTAAGTTCTCCTCCACATACTGGTCAGTCTACTTCGTCCAATGATGATGCTTCGGACACTAATGTCAATATTGTTACTCCTGTCCAGCCCCTTGTTTGAACCCATCCGATGGTTACTAGGTCCCAAAATAATATATTTAAGCTGAAAAATCTTAATCTCATAACTAAGCATCCAATCCCAAAAATTTTTGAACCAACATGTGTTTCGCAGGCTCTTCTTGATCCTCAATGGCGTGCTGCCATGTTTGACGAGTTTAATGCTTTGGTAAGAAATGGAACATGGGTATTGGTACCACCTGATCCAAAAATAACTTGGTTGGTTGTAAATGGCATTTTCAAGTTAAAAAGAATGTTGATAGTAGTATTGATAGATACAAAGCCCGTCTTGTTGCGAAAGGATATAGTCAACAACCCGGAATAGATTTTGGGGATACTTTCAGTCCTATTTTAAAACCAGTAACTATTTGGATAGTTTTAACTTTGGCAGTGACTTACAAATGGCCTATATTTCAGTTAGATGTTAATAATGCTTTTTTGCATGGTCCATTACAGGAACAAGTATTCATGAAGCAACCTCCTGGGTTTGTTGACAACACTAAACCGGGATATGTTTGTAAGTTGGTCAAAGCATTGTATGGACTTCGGCAAGCACCGAGAGCTTGGTATCAAGAATTGAGAAGTTGTGTTCTTGGTCTTGATTTTGTGCAATCTACTAGTGATCACTCTTTGTTTGTCTACAACAACGATAATATATTATGTTATTTTCTTGTATATGTTGATGACCTTCTTATTACAAGAAGTTGCAAGGCCTTTATGCAAACATTCATTGACAAGCTTGCTATCCGTTTTTCATTAAAGAATCCGCAGATTTTGAATTTGTTTCTTGGTATTGATATGCAACAAACTTCGAAGGGAGTGTTCTTATCTCAACACTATTATGTGCGGAAATTACTTGCTACTCATAGCATGGAAGGAGCTAAGCCGATTACCACACCCTTTGCGGCTTCAGTGATACTCTTGAAGAGAACAAAAACGAAAGAAATTGTCAAAGCAACTGAATATAGAAAGGCAGTAGGTGCACTCCAGTATTTGACTTGGACGAGACCTTATATTTCTTTCTCAGTAAACAAGCTTTCTCAATTTATGCAAAGCCCCACAAAGTTGCATTGGGAAGCCTTGAAACGACTCCTTCGTTATCTGAAGTCCACTCTTTATTATGGCATTCTTATTAAACCGCAATCTTCTCTTAAGTTTCATACTTTTTCATATGCGGATTGGGCAGGGGATCCTATGGATAGAACATCGACTACGGGGTATATCTTGTATCTTGGCAATAGTCCCGTTTCTTGGTCTTCCAGAAAGCAAAAATCCGTTGCTCGGTCATCTACGGAGGCTGAATATCGTGCGGTAGCAACAACAGCTTCTGAGGTAATGTGGGTCAAGTCTCTATTATTTGAACTTGGAGTTCAGTTGCAAGACAATTCACTACCCATTTACTGTGACAACATTTCTACCACTTACACTTGTCAAAACCCAGTATTTCATACGAAAATGAAGCATATCAAAATTGATGTTCATTTTGTATGAGACTTGGTTCACAAAGGAGAAATACGAGTTGTTCTTGTGTCCTCTAAGGATCAATTGGCTGATTTGTTAACAAAGCCATTGATCAAAACCAGTTTTACTCATCAGAGTTCTAAAATTGGTGTCCTTGATGGTACCTCAATCTTGCGGGGGAGTGATAAACCAATATCCTAACAAATTTGGTTTAAATCTCATATTTGTATATTTGTAAACTTATATTGATAAACCAATATCCTAACAGATTTGGTTTAAATCTCATATTTGTATATTTGTAAACTTATCTCTTGTAACTGTATTTATCTTTGTACAGAGTCTATTTAAAGACAATTGTAATACAATACAAAACATGATTTCTTCCATCTATTTCTCCTTTCCTTTTATATATAACCAACTTAAGCCAACACATGCCCAATAACTTGTACAATATATAAGAGTTTTGGTGCTGTCAAATATAACTAGTTATATATGAGATAATCGTGTCATCTCATATCTTGGGATTATATGCACAAGTATAATTTGGATAATCAAACATGGACAAGAGTAAACTCTATGTATCTATTATCTAAGTGCTACATGTTTAACCTATTTTTCACATAAGTATCCATTGTATCTATCTAGGTATCACATGCCCTGTCATGAAGCCTGACATTCTATTTTCATTTGTATCACATGCCAGTGGAGATAGAAGGAAATGGCAGTCTCAATAGTCAAATTGTGTCCAACAAGATAACCTTGACTATGAACATATTTATAGTGAGTGAAATAAATAATTCTACCACTCATATTCTTAACTCTTGAGAATGAAACTACTACCATAATGCTAAAGGACTATATACATGATCAATAAAGTTAAAATACTTTAAATAAAAGAAACCATATCCATTTGTGAATAAGATTTGAAAAACTAAAATAAATATTTACAGTGTTGTAGGGCATACTCCTAATAATATATGCACAAAGATAAGACAAAAAGAATAAAAGAAGATACTGAATAACATGGAGTTGATGAAAAATTAAAAAAGCTAAACTTTAAGTTGAATTCAAAGCCAAGGAGGGAGCAAGAGTCACATTGAAGATCTCATCCATGTTCTCAACTAGGATCTAAGATGAAACCATTGCCAAAAAGTTCATGATACTTCCATGAACATATGATGGGATGAGAGATCTCAAAGACCATATTATAAATTATAAAACCTTTATTATTTGCAAACCCATTCAACAACCTTACTATGTGAAGTATTCCTAATAACCTCAATAGGACAGCCCAAACCTAGTTTAATAACTTAACGGCGGAAAGCTATAAGACATTTCCAAATCTCGTGAATTTTTTTATGGCAAAAACCAAGTTATTTAGTCAAATAGAGAAAGGAAAAAAAAATTAGAGGATTTGTTGCTCGATTTAATATTAATAATTTATAGATCCTTAATTTAGATGAAGTGTGAGCACTTGAAGTGATACAAAAAGGAATGATACTTCATCTAAATTTTTTGGATCACTGAGCCAAAAGCCATCAACCATACTAACATAACTCCTATACATGGTAGAGAATTACATTCATCAAGATGACACATTGATGACCAATTATTTTTTCAAAGAGGATCAAAATAAAGAATATATTCATTATTCAGCTGAGAAGAGAAAAAGAAAATTCAATAATAGGAGCTTAGATAAAATCAATGGAGCGTTTAAAAGATACAAACCTAATGGAAGAGTTAACCTAAAAGGTCACAGAGTGCGAAGTGCTCTTGTCAAAATTATTCCCTTGAATGCATCATGAGCAGAAATGCTAATGGCAATTCAAAATAAGAAGCATTTACAGTGGCCTTCTTAACTCCAATCTAAGCCAAAAAAAACAAACGAGATCTAGCTAAATGTTACCAGTATCATCGTACCAATAAGCATGATATTAATAATTATTTCTAGTTATTTAATAAAATTAAAATATTAATCAAGCAAAGACACTTGAAAAGCTTCATAAAGAAGGAAGGAGGACCAGTAAACAAATCTCCTTGTAGGAGAAAAAGGTAAGTTAGAGGGAAAACTCAATGCCAATAAAGATTACTTTAACAAGATCATCCATTGGTAGTAGGAGGAGCACTTAAACAAAGTCAAAAAAACATAAAGAAAAGTCACATAGACCAAAAAGACAAAAGAGGTAGAAGCATCAATACACACCCATTGTAACTTTCTTTTTCTCTTGAAAATAGAGTGAAAGTAAATGTAATACCCGGCTAGACTCCGGTATCGGAATTCCTACCGTCCGATGGAATCTCGGATATCGGAGACCTCTAGAAGGGTAAAACCAGGTTTTCATGAAATGTTTTAATGTTTTTGATGATTTTAAGTAAAGAGGAAATGAGTTTTTGAATGAAAACACCCTTGGAGGAAACTCAGGTTCGGCCGCCGAACATGCATGCACTTCGGGAGTGCTTTAGGCCCCCGAAGGCATAGGTGAGGAAAGTCCAGGTTCAGCCGCCGAACCTCAAGTTCGGCCGCCGAACATGGCATGCATGCGGAGGCACATTCGGCCCCCGAACGTGGCCTGGCCAGCCATTATAAAAGGGGTCCCTTAGCCGAAAACGGGCGAGCTTTTCCCCATTTTCGGCCAAGGTGAGCTTTTCCGCCGTTCCTCACCATCCTTGAGTTCTTTCCTTTAAATCTTTCAAGTTTTTCATGTGTTTTAACTTTGTTTTGAAGATTTGAGCTTTTGAGCAAAGTTTTGGAGCTTGGAGGTTCAAGAATCCAACTTCTCCCACCTTCTCCCACCTTCGAGTTCTAGGTCGTCTCTCTCTCGATCTTCAAGAGGTAAGAGCCGATCTTAAGCTCATTATATGTTTTAAATAGGTTTTATGCAAGATCTATGGGGTAGAAATGCATGTGTAGGTTTTTAGTGAGTTATGGATGATTTTTGAGTTTATGGACAATGTGGCTTGCAAATGCTTGTGTATGTGTGTTGTAGTTGGGGTTTAAGGTAGTTTGAGACCCCTAGGATCTTGTATGCATGTTTTGGTTGAGTTTTATGCATGTTGAAAGAGTTGGGAGGCAAATGTGCATAAAGGAGCCAAGTTTCTGCCCTTTGGCAGAAACCAGGTTCGGCAGCCGAAGGCACTTTCGGCCGCCGAACATGGCTGGGGAGGCAGGCCTTTCGGCTGCCGAAGTTGCCCCCGAAAGGAGACTTTCGTCTCTGTCTGGGACTTTCGGCCGCCGAAGGTGCCGCCGAACATGCATGAGTTTCGCCTCTGTCTGGGAGTTTCGGCCGCCGAAGGTGCCGCCGAACCTGCCTGACTTTCGGCTCTGGAGGGACTTTCGGCCGCTGAACCTACCGCCGAAAGTGCCCTATCCAGCCATTTCTTGCATGTTTTTCTATGATTATTCCATGATGTTTTAGGGGGTTTTTGGGGAATAGTTTAGAGTTATGTTCATGTATGTTTGGTCCCTCATTTGAGTCCACCTGTGTAGGTTCGGACCCGAGGAACCGAGGACCCCAGCAGTGAGTCCGTTGCCCCAGTGTCTGGTCAGAGCTATCCAGAGGTGAGTAGAATAAACCTTATATTTTAAAGCAAATGAATTACACAGTTAAGCATGTTCATACATCATGAATGCCATGTGATGAATTAGGTTGTTTGCATTAGAATTCACGAATATGTTGCATTGCATTTATGATGTTGATGTGGATTGGTTATTGGATGACCCTTTAGTCCTCATATGATATGATGATGCTACGGCATGAGATGGTATGGAAGTCCAGGTTGTACCCATTCTACGTCCCTGGCACGATGTAAGAGAAAGTCCAGGTTGTACCCATTCTACGTCCCTGGCACATTGGTATGTTATGATATGTTATGTTAAGAGAAAGACCGGTTGTACCCATTCTACGTCCCGGCACAGTTGGACTATGTAGAGGACTATTGGTGACAATACCATCCGAGATGTGATTAGTTGTGATGTGTTGCATTACAAAATGGCATGAGATTTTAAATATTGTTTTCTATTATTCTGCTCACTGGGCTCTTGTAGCTCACCCCTTTTTCCGAATCCCCCAGGATTGCAGGTACGGGCTAGACAGAGAAGTCAGGAAGAGTAAAGTCTTATGTTTGTAATAGATAGATAGTGGACATGATGAATTGTAAGAGGATGTATAACTGAATAGTTATGTTATGTGTAATGATATTGAAGTTTAGAAATTGTGCTTGACCATAGTTCATTGTAATCCCTTGTTGATACATGATCTTAGATATTTGATGATATATGTTAGCCAACTCAACACATGGATATCGCCTTTGGGGCATTGTTGAAATCCCACAGAGGGATTAATGTTTATGTATATGCTATGTATAGTGCATGCACAGGTTGAGCTTGGTGTATGAGGAATGAATGAAAAAGGAAAGTTTTAAATTTTATGTATGATTGTTGATCATGTATGGGATTAAACAGGTCTACAGGTTACATGTCAGGCTTGCTACGGGTCCCGGCGGCCTTAAGCCGATCTGGATCCTAGCGCCGGTAGCGGTTCGATTTTTGGGTCGTTACAGAATGGTATCAGAGCCCTAGGTTTATATGGTCGGACCTAGAGTGTCGGGCTCATAGATGTTCTAGAAGGTCAAGCACAATAGGAAAGATCATGTCCACTAGGATAGGATGTGGAGTCCTGTCTTGTATGATGATGTGAAATGCTATGACTTTATGCATGTGCATTAATGATATGCTATGCTATGTGATGTATGTGATGAGGGTTCATGTGTGCCCACATGAACCATATGATGCTAATGTTTGTTTGATGTGTACTATTTTTCAGAAAACAGGATGAGAGGAACCCGTCGATCGGCAAGATTGACTGGGGTACCACCTGAGGATGAGGGCACGAGCACCCGTCCTCCTACATTGCCTAGGGCAATGTCTTGTAGAGCCAACAGAGAAAGAGTGTCAAGGGACCCTAAAAGGTCTTTTGACGCTAGCAGAAGGGGGACAGATAGAGGAGGAAGTTCTTCAGATGTGAGGGAGGTTATGGAAGAGGATCAGAGGAGGGATGGGAACCTGGATGTGAGCATGGAGGAAGAAGGGACAGGGGAGTCTCAGGGAGGCGTTCAGGCCTCGGGGTATGGTTTTCCACCCCATTATCCACCCTTCCCACAGGGTTCAGGGTATCCGATGGGAGGTACATCGGATTACTCCAGCTTTAACCCCTACCCTACCTACATGCCTTATCCACCTTTCTATCCACCTTACACACAGTACCCAGCTTATCCACCCTCACCCTTCTATCCAAACCCGGCAAACCCCACCTCGGGGAATGCTGCACCCCCACCTCCACCACCTACAGAACCAGCAGCCCCAGTTACTCAACCTCCTAGACCTAGCTCAGTCGTTGGGAGCAAAGTGAAAATGACAGATTACCTTAAGCTGGATGCTCCCAAATACAAGTCAGGGGATGACCCCTTTGACTATCTGAGAGTAGTGAAGACAATAACTGATGAGCTAGGGGCTAATGATAGCAGGGCCATTCAGATGGCAGGGTTCACCTTAAAGTGCAAGAAGGCACGGGAATGGTTCAAGTGTTATGTGGACCCGAGACTAGACGTTATGACATGGGAGGAATTTGCGAATGAGTTCGCTGGATGAGCTTTTCCAGACAGTTCTAGAGAACTGAAGATGATTGAGTTTGAGCAACTGAGGCAGTCAGAGCACATGGGTGTAGAGGAGTTCACGGATAAATTCTTGGAGCTATTGCCTTTTTCAGGGCAAGCTCTAGATACAGATACGAAGAAAGCCAAGAGGTATGTTATGAAACTGCATTCCAGGTACTCCTCGTTGATTCAGTCAGCTGAGAGAGAAAGTTTCCACACTGTGGTGGATATGGCTCGAAGAATGGAGGCAAGTGCTATAGTTGAGGGGTCAGTGAAGCAGTCAGTGACCCAGTCTTCAGGGGTTAAGACCCCAGGCAGAGGAGGGTCAGGTCTCTCTTCTCAGAGCTCAGGTAAGAAGAGGTGGGATAACACTACCAGGAAGCCGAAGAAGAATAAGTTTTGGAACAAGTTGAAATCCGGTCTGGGATTTGGCGGTGGCTCGAGCTCAGGCTCAGATGGTACAGAATGTCAGAGATGTGGAAGACCGCACAGGGGAGTGTGTTGGGCTGGGACTAATACATGTTTCAGATGTGGACAGGAGGGACACATAGCTCGGGAGTGTCCTAGAGCGCCTTTTATGGGCCAGCCCCAGCAGACAGCTTCTGGTAGTGTAGCACAGCCAGCAGTTCCAGCCACAACTCAGGGCAGTGGCAGAGGTAGAGGGAGAGGGGCAGCCTCTTCTTCTGGTTCCCGAGGTGAAGGTCCATCAGCTCCAGCCAGGATCTTCACCATGACTCAGCAGGAGGCTAACACATCCAACACCGTGGTGTCAGGTAATCTCGTCATTGGGTGTTCTGATGTGTATGCATTAATGGACCCGGGTGCATCTCATTCATTTATTGCTCCGAGAGCCGTTGAGAGGTTGGGTCTGATAGTCTCTGGGTTAGAGTGTCCCCTATGGGTCAGTGGACCCAAGTGTGACCCGTCAATGGCAGAGTCAGTCTGCCAGTACAGTCCAGTTTTTGTTGAGGGAAGATGCCTCTCCGCCGACCTTGTGGTTCTAGATTTGACAGACTTTGACGTCATTCTAGGGATGGATTGGCTATCTATCCATGGTGCTACCTTGGACTGCAAGGACAAGGTAGTCAGGTTCAGAGATCAGAACGGGTCAGAGGTCGTCTTCAGAGGAGACAAGAGGGGCACACCTAGAGGTCTGATATCAGCTCTTCAGGCTCGTAGGTTGCTTAGGAAGGGATGTCAGGGGTACTTAGCTCATGTGAGAGAGCTAGACAGTCAGGTCAGGGAGCCGGCCTCGGTACCAGTTGTCAGAGAGTTTCAGGACGTCTTTCCTGATGAGCTTCCAGGTTTACCACCTGCTAGGGAGATAGAGTTCGAGATAGAGTTGGTGCCTGGAACTAGACCGATCTCTATCCCTCCCTACAGGATGGCCCCAGCCGAGTTGAAGGAGTTGAAAGAACAGTTGCAAGAGTTGGTAGAAAAGGGCTTCATCCGACCGAGCACTTCACCTTGGGGTGCACCAGTTTTATTCGTGAGAAAGAAGGATGGATCCCTTAGACTTTGTATCGACTACAGACAGTTGAACAAAGTCACTACCAAGAATAAGTACCCATTGCCAAGGATCGATGATCTATTCGACCAGCTAGCCGGAGCAGGTTGTTTCTCCAAAATAGATCTGAGATCGGGGTACCATCAGTTAAGGATAAGGGAGGAGGATGTGCCGAAGACAGCCTTCAGGACCAGATATGGGCATTTTGAGTTCCTTGTAATGCCGTTCGGGTTAACCAACGCCCCTGCAGCATTCATGGATCTCATGAACAGAGTGTTTAGCCAGTACCTGGATCACTTCGTTATTGTCTTCATTGATGATATCTTAGTGTATTCCAGGAATGCAGAGGAGCATGCCCATCATCTGCGGTTGGTCTTGCAGACCTTGAGGGAACATGGCTTGTATGCCAAGTTCTCTAAATGTGAGTTCTGGCTGAGGAGCATTTCGTTCTTGGGGCATGTAGTGTCAGAGAATGGGATTGAGGTGGACCCTAAGAAGACAGAAACTGTGGCTAACTGGCCTAGACCCACTTCAGTGACAGAGATTAGAAGTTTCTTGGGTTTGGCAGGTTACTACAGGAGGTTCGTTCAGGACTTCTCGAAAATAGCAGCTCCTCTGACCAGACTAACTGTAATACCCGGCTAGAATCCGGCACCGGAGTTCCTGTTATCTGGTGGAATCCGGGGTGCTGGGATTCTATAACAGGGTAGGATTTTTGTTCTAAGTGTTATGATCTGTTTATGTATATATTTGCTGAGTATGTGAAAACCCAGGCTTAACAGGTATGAGATAACCCATCTAGAGCCAGCTCTAGTCAGGGGTACAGACAGAGATAGTGCATGCACAGGTTAAGCCTTGGTTCAGAAAAGAGTTTTATTTTCACAGAAAATGTATGATCATGTATGAGGTTTACAGGTACACAGAGAGTATAGCAGGCTTGCTACGGGTTCTGGCGGCCTTAAGCCGACCTGAATCCTAGCGTCGGTGACGGTCCATTTTGGGGTCGTTACACTAACCAGGAAGAATCAGAAGTTTATGTGGACCGACCAGTGCGAAGAGAGTTTTGAAGAGCTTAAGAAGAGGTTGACTTCAGCACCAGTTTTAGCTCTGCCATCTAGTGATGAGGACTTTACAGTCTTTTGTGATGCGTCCCGTGTGGGACTGGATTGTGTACTGATGCAGAATGAGAGGGTGATTGCTTATGCTTCTAGGCAGCTGAAGAAGCATGAGTTGAATTACCCCACACATGACCTTGAGATGGCAGCAGTAATCTTTGCACTCAAGATGTGGAGGCACTACCTCTATGGGGTAAAATGTGAGATCTTTACAGATCATAAGAGCCTGCAGTACATCTTGAGTCAAAGAGATTTGAACTTGAGGCAGAGGAGATGGGTGGAGCTGCTGAGTGACTATGATTGCAAGATTCAGTATCATCCGGGTAAGGCGAATGTCGTGGCAGACGCCCTAAGCCGGAAGTCACTAGGCAGTCTATCCCACATCACGGCAGAGAGGAGACCAGTGGTGAAGGAGTTCTACAAGCTCATTGAGGAAGGTCTACAGATGGAGTTGTCTGGTACAGGTGCCTTGGTGGCTCAGATGAGAGTGGCACCCGTGTTTCTGGAGCAGGTGGCTCAGAAACAGCATGAGGACCCGGAGTTAGTAAAGATTGCCAGAACTGTTCAGTCCGGCAATGACAGTGAGTTCAGATTCGACAGCAAGGGGATCCTCCGCTATGGGAGCAGACTATGTGTACCAGATGACATAGGGCTAAAAGGAGACATTATGAGAGAGGCTCATAATGCAAGATACAGCGTTCACCCCGGAGCCACCAAGATGTATCAAGATCTAAAGAAGGTTTATTGGTGGCCAGCTATGAAGAAAGAAGTGGCACAGTTTGTGTCAGCCTGCGAAGTGTGTCAGAGGGTGAAGCTGGAACATTAGAAGCCGGCTAGAATGCTTAACCCGCTACCTATTCCAGAATGGAAATGGGAAAATATAGCTATGGACTTCATAGTGGGGTTACCGGCGGCGTCCAACAGAGTGGACTCCATATGGGTGATTGTGGACAGACTCACCAAATCTGCTCACTTCATTCCTGTCAGGAGTGGCTACTCGGTGGACAAGTTGGCGCAGGTATATGTGGACGAGATCGTCAGACTGCATGGGGTTCCTGTTTCGATAGTGTCAGATAGAGGGCCCCAGTTCACCTCCAGATTTTGGCGGAGTCTGCAGAACGCCATGGGTACCAGGTTGGATTTTAGCACTGCTTTCCATCCACAGACGGACGGACAATCAGAAAGGACCATCCAAACCATAGAGGATATGCTCAGGATGTGTGTGCTGGACTTTGGCGATTCTTGGAGGCAGCATCTACCTTTGGTGGAGTTTGCCTACAATAACAGCCATCATGCTAGCATCGGGATGGCTCCATATGAAGCTTTATATGGAAGGAAGTTCAGATCACCTGTTTGCTGGGAAGAAGTTGGAGAAAAGGCCTTGGCAGGGCCTGAGCTAGTTGAGATTACCAGCAGGGTGGTACCCATAATCAGAGAAAGGATCAAGACTGCTGCAAGCAGGCAGAAGAGTTATGCAGACGTCCGCAGAAGACAGTTAGAGTTTCAGGAGGGGGATTTGGCATTGCTTAAGGTGTCTCCTATGAAGGGAGTGGTTCGCTTCGGGAAGAAAGGTAAATTAGCCCCACGATACATTGGACCCTTTGAAATCTTGCAAAAGATTGGGAATGTTTCGTACAAGCTGGATTTACCTGCTTCAATGGAACGAATCCATCCGGTTTTCCATGTTTCGATGTTGAGGAAGTTTGTATCAGATCCGAGCAAGGTTCTTAGTGAGCCTGATGTGGAGGTCCAAGAGGATCTCACCTATGTTGAACAGCCAGTACGGATCATAGACACCCAGATCAGAAAGCTAAGAAACAAGGAAATCCCAATGGTGAAAGTCCTTTAGAACCACCACAATATGGAAGAGTGCACCTGGGAGACACGGGAGTCCATGCTCCAGCAATACCCTTATCTTTTCTGAGGTTAGTTCCCTGTGAGTTTTATGTGTTTTGTATGTATGTTATGTTTTATGCCATGCTATGTGTGCTAGTTGAGGTACATTCGGGGACGAATGTTCTTAAGGGGGGGAGAATGTAATACCCAGCTAGACTCCGGTATCGGAATTCCTACCGTCCGGTGGAATCTCGGATATCGGAGACCTCTAGAAGGGTAAAACCAGGTTTTCATGAAATGTTTTAATGTTTTTGATGATTTTAAGTAAAGAGGAAATGAGTTTTTTAATGAAAACACCCTTGGAGGAAACTCAGGTTCGGCCGCCGAAACTCAAAGTTCGGCCGCCGAACATGCATGCATTTCGGGAGTGCTTTAGGCCCCCGAAGGCATAGGTGAGGAAAGTCCAGGTTCGGCCGCCGAACATGGCATGCATGCGGAGGCACATTCGGCCCCCGAACGTGGCCAGCCACTATAAAAGGGGTCCCTTAGCCGAAAACGGGCGAGCTTTTCCCCATTTTCGGCCAAGGTGATCTTTTCCACCGTTCCTCACCATCCTTGAGTTCTTTCCTTTAAATCTTTCAATTTTTTCATGTGTTTTAACTTTGTTTTGAAGATTTGAGCTTTTGAGCAAAGTTTTGGAGCTTGGAGGTTTAAGAATCCAACTTCTCCCACCTTCGAGTTCTAGGTCGTCTCTCTCTCGATCTTCAAGAGGTAAGAGCCGATCTTAAGCTCATTATATGTTTTAAATAGGTTTTATGCAAGATCTATGGGGTAGAAATGCATGTGTAGGTTTTTAGTGAGTTATGGATGATTTTTGAGTTTATGGACAATGTGGCTTGCAAATGCTTGTGTATGTGTGTTGTAGTTGGGGTTTAAGGTAGTTTGAGACCCCTAGGAGCTTGTATGCATGTTTTGGTTGAGTTTTATGCATGTTGAAAGAGTTGGGAGGAAAATGTGCATAAATGAGCCAAGTTTCTGCCCTTTGGCAGAAACCAGGTTCGGCAGCCGAAGGCACTTTCAGCCGCCGAACATGGCTGGGGAGGCAGGCCTTTCGGCTGCCGAAGTTGCCCCCGAAAGGAGACTTTCGTCTCTGTCTGGGACTTTCGGCCGCCGAAGGTGCCGCCGAACATGCATGAGTTTCGCCTCTGTCTGGGAGTTTCGGCCGCCGAAGGTGCCGCCGAACCTGCCTGACTTTCGGCTCTGAAGGGACTTTCGGCCGCCGAACCTGCCGCCGAAAGTGCCCTGTCTAGCCATTTCTTTCATGTTTTTCTATGATTATTCCATGATGTTTTAGGGGGTTTTTGGGGAATAGTTTAGAGTTATGTTCAGGTATGTTTGGTCCCTCATTTGAGTCCACCTGTGTAGGTTCGGACCCGAGGAACCGAGGACCCCAGCAGTGAGTCCGTTGCCCCAGTGTCTGGTCAGAGCTATCCAGAGGTGAGTAGAATAAACCTTATGTTTTAAAGCAAATGAATTACACAGTTAAGCATGTTCATACATCATGAATGCCATGTGATGAATTAGGTTGTTTGCATTAGAATTCACGAATATGTTGCATTGCATTTATGATGTTGATGTGGATTGGTTATTGGATGACCCTTTAGTCCTCATATGATATGATGATGCTACGGCATGAGATGGTATGGAAGTCCAGGTTGTACCCATTCTACGTCCCTGGCACGATGTAAGAGAAAGTCCAGGTTGTACCCATTCTACGTCCCTGGCACATTGGTATGTTATGATATGTTATGTTAAGAGAAAGACCGGTTGTACCCATTCTACGTCCCGGCACAGTTGGACTATGTAGAGGACTATTGGTGACAATACCATCCGAGATGTGATTAGTTGTGATGTGTTGCATTACAAAATGGCATGAGATTTTAAATATTGTTTTCTATTATTCTGCTCACTGGGCTCTTGTAGCTCACCCTTTTTCCCTAATCCCCCAGGATTGCAGGTACGGGCTAGACAGAGAAGTCAGGAAGAGTAAAGTCTTATGTTTGTAATAGATAGATAGTGGACATGATGAATTGTAAGATGATGTATAACTGAATAGTTATGTTATGTGTAATGATATTGAAGTTTAGAAATTGTGCTTGACCATAGTTCATTGTAATCCCTTGTTGATACATGATCTTAGATATTTGATGATATATGTTAGCCAACTCAACACATGGATATCGCCTTTGGGGCATTGTTGAAATCCCACAGAGGGATTAATGTTTATGTATATGCTATGTATAGTGCATGCACAGGTTGAGCTTGGTGTATGAGAAATGAATGAAAAATGAAAGTTTTAAATTTTATGTATGATTGTTGATCATGTATGGGATTAAACAGGTCTACAGGTTACATGTCAGGCTTGCTACGGGTCCCGGCGGCCTTAAGCCGATCTGGATCCTAGCGCCGGTCCGATTTTCGGGTCGTTACAGTAAAAATGCCCAGAAGCCTTTATACATAATTTTTGAGTCCTACATTTTTGGTAAATAATGGAAACCAATTAAATATGCTTCCATATAAGTTTTAAAGAATTGCCATCATCATGATTGACCGACCCTTAAAAGGATCTTATACAAACTAAAAGCATTTAGAAGAATGCTAGCATGTTAGATATCAATTGGCCCTTAAACTTTTAATATTGATCGTGACTATTATAAAAGTCTAAATCTTAGCAAAACTTCATGGCATAACACTTTTTCAATACAAAAGAAAAACTTATTACAACTCATAATGAGTTAATAAGAGAAAGACCTTAAGTAAATTGACTAAAAATATCATTAGAATGGAACTTATATGTGAATGGAGCTATCGAGCCAGCAAGTAATGGAGTTGCAGCAATTTTGAAGAGACTTGATGATTTGGTAATCTCTTATATCCTAAGGTTCAAAATTTATGGTTTCTAGTAACATGACCCAATATGAAGCACTTATCAATTGTTTGCGATTAGCTTTAGAAATAGAATCACAAAGCTTAAGGTGCATAATAGTCCACAAGTCATAATTAATCAAGTAAATAGAATTTGTGAAGTAAAATATGTTATCATACTGAAACATTTATGCTAAGTACAAGTTCACTACGAAGATTTCACAAGTAAGAAAATCCCAATCCTTATCACTTAGGTCGGAATACATGGAAATTGATTTCTTAAGCATACTACAAGCACTGTAATAAAGGAACTCCTAAGAAAAGTTTTCATAAAAACAATGAAACAATTAATCTTTGGTAAACCTTTGATGTTCACACAGTTAAGGATTGAGTCATATTGGATGGGTCCCTTCATATTGGATAAAAATGAGCTCGTAGAGAATAAGAATAAAGTTAAGAAGATTGTTGCCAAGGCAACTAACTATCAATATTAAGGAGGAACGCTAATAAAAAGGGGCAAGTTAATCCTATGTGGCTCCTATGTTTCAATTTGGAAGAATTAGTATACATTATAAAGATATATACAAAGGAATAAGTGGAACATATAAGAGAGCCTTAATCTTAGAGAATAGATATTTGAGGCAAGGTTATTTCAAATTGACCATGAAAGTGGAAGTAGATGAATATCTGAAAAGATGTGATTTTTTGCCAACGTTTAGTTAAATAATTAACAATCCAATAATAGCATAGATAATATATCTAGCCCATTGCCTTTCTCGCACTAGGAAATAGATATTCTTGGCTCATTTTAGAATTACTAGAAAAATAAAATTTTTCATTGTAGCTATAAAATATTTTCCAAAATGGATAGAAGTACAAACAAGCCTTGCCTATGATAATTGAAAAAAAGGTTATGGACTTCATCTTGAACACATCATATGTCACTTTAGAATCCCTAAAATCTTAATCTTGAATAACAAGAAATAATTTGATTGCAAAGACTTTAAGGAAATTTTATATAGTTTAGGGATTTAATAGAGGTTCTCCTCAGTAGCTCATCCATAAACCAATTGTCAAATTAAAATAACTAATATAGTTATTCTTAATGGTTTAAAGAAAAGATTAGACAAAGCTAAGATAAGGTGGGCTAATGAGTTACTAATAATTTTATAGGCTTTAAAACTAGCATAAAGTTAACAAGAGAGACCCATTTTTCACTTATGCATTACATACATAACATAAGCAACGGTGCTTATAAAACTCTATATACCAATGTATCAACTACAATATTGTGAGAAACAATTTAATTCAAAAACTTAAGACACAATTTGGACTTATTAGAAGAACTCAGGGACAAAGTATCCATCTGGATTGTAGATTATCAATAATAAGCAACTAGGTACCATAACAACAAAGTCAGAGAATAGATACTTAGGCAAGATGATTTAGTAGAAAGAAGACTAGAAGCCATTGGAAGAGAGAAGCAGTAGGAAAGTTGGCTCTTGCTTGGGATGCACCATTCAAGATAATGAAGGTTATTTGACTATCTACTTATCATGTATAGGACATGGAAGGAAAAGCCTTACCACATGCTTGCAATATACAACATTTAAAGAGATATTGTCAATAATATATATTTCAAGATATTTAACAGTCTTTAATGTATTTTAACATATGAATATATCAAGTAAGTTAAATTCCCTTCTTTTTCATAAAGTTATTGTAATAAGTTAGTACTAATCGTAGGATGAAGAGTTAAAGGCTATAGAACTATTATAACAGTTAGCATTGACCTTGGGATTAAGGCCCTAGCACATAAAACTGCCTTAATAGTTAAAACAGATCTTAGGGCTAAAGCCTATATGTATAAAATTATCTTAATAGTTAGTTCCAACCCCAAGGCTAAGGCCTCAGCATATAAAACTATTTTTAAATTAGTGATAAATTATCTTAACTGTTAGTGTCGACCCTAAGGCTAAATTTTCAAACACAAACTTTTCAAATAATTAGTCCTAAGAAAATAAAAATGTCTTAACAATTAGTATTTATTCTAAGGTTAGGCCCCTAACACATAAAATTATCTTAACAATTAGCGTTGATCTTAGGGCTAAAAACCTTGATTACATAAACTTGTTGTAATAGTAGGTGTGGACCTCAAGTCAAAGGTCCTGAATCATATAAATTGTCTGAATAGTTAGCATCGATCTCAAGGTTACAACACAAACATATAAAGGTATCCTAATCATTGGTCTTAATCCTAAGGCTAAAGTCAAGCCACAAGTACATTAATATCCTTTCATTTAATATAAAAAAAAAAATTAAAAGCTCTGTATACTCCAAGAATCAAAAGAGTATAAAATTATTTTAATAGTTAGAGAAATTACCAATGATTCAAACTATATACATATGTTGATATATGACTAAGAAATATGGTAGAAAATTTATATATGAAAGTTAGCCAATTACTAGGGTTAAACTCAAAAGATAGTTTGCAAACTTTCAATATCTCTATTACTCTCAAATAAAAACTGTAAACAATTTTCTTTCAAGATAAGGGGCATTTTTATGATTTCCCTTTTCACAAGGGTATAAGTAATTTGTCTAATAGATAATTCTTGAAAACATAAATTTCGTTTATAAACTAGGAATATAAAACATATGAAAAAAGAAAAAAAAAAGAAAAATAAAAGAGGGTTAGGAAATTTTGCTAGCCAGATATATGTCTAAAATAAAATCAATTCTAAATACCTTATAAAGTTATAAGATTAAGCATGCATCAAAAGCAAAATAAAAGATGAAATCATAACAGAGAGCAAAAACACCAGAAGAGTTAGAGACCATGAGTTACATGTTGATATAGATAAAACTTGACGTAGAAATAGGAAGATTATCCACCCTATTGTATTTTTTCATCATTAGAGTAAAGTTATATCACACGTAAATAAACTAAACTCTTTTATGGCTCTTTTCATGCCAACAAAAAACCATCATTAAACGATTAGAATACTATAACAATGTTCAATTAGCATAGTAACACCATTGTCAAAATCTTTGGCAATTATTTAAAATAGATAACATTTCTCTTCTAATCCTTTCATTTCACTGATTTTTTTTTTATATATATATTTTTTGCAACCTTTGTCTCACTAAGCTTGTTCCAAATCCTTCACTCATTGAACTAACTCCCCTTTATGTTGATCTAACTATTCATCTAATATAGTAGTATAGGTGACAACTTCTCCTAACTTTTTTTCTGCATCCATAATTTATTGAGCATAAACTTTTATCTCAGTATGAAAACTAAAAATTTGTGAATGCATAATTTTTTTTATAGTGGAAATTGTTATAGCTTAGAAGCTCATCCATTAAATCATATCTATAGCATTTTGTCTTTTTAATTCTTCAGTCACCCTTATGGCCTCCTCCTAACAACTTTTCTTTATTTTTTCAATTAAATAAATTTCTAGCCTAGACATCCTCATCTTAAATTCTACAATAGCACTTAGGGCCAATAAAGGCCAAAAAATAAAGTTATAAATTAAAATATGAAAAATAAAAAAGGAAGTTTAAGATGAGACATACCAATAATGGAATTTCTTGAAATATTTTAATAGGTCATAAACATTTTTTGGGCATAAAAGTGAATTGTGAGATCATCCAAACTAAATTGCAGACAGTGGTATAAGATGAGGATCATTAATATCCAAACTCCCTTAAATGCCATACTATAGCAATTTGATAAAGGAAATAGGATTGATTCTAGAATCAAAGAAAAATTAAATTTAGCACTTCTAAGGTCTTTAATCGAGACTAAAGCATTGATGGTCTTTTGTCTGCATCTCTAGCAGCAACTAACTCAAAAAAATTTGAAGGGCTTTTATCTCGTATTGGTTACTACCCCATTTTCTTTATCGAGATCAATGGAGATACTTTTATCCTTTATACTAACACTATTAACTTTTTTTTTTTACCAATACTCCTTGAGAATTTTGGAGAAACTTTTCTTCTCCAATTGTAACACTTCTAAGGGTTGTTTATCGAGTACCAACTGTCTTAGAATTTCTTTTCTCCTTAACCCCTCTGTAGTAGTCTCATTTAGAGGAAAATTGCTAATATGGCTAAAGAATTAGAGAGAACTTTTTTTGTTAGCCCCTACTTGATGAGATGACTTAGGATTGACCAAAGGAGTATTAAAGTTAACTCCAAGACTTCCTATGCAATTTCAGCTATTGGCTTCCTAGACTTGAAGGCTATAACCGCCTTTTGCATATTTTTCTTAAGACAAAGAGAAATTCTTTGGAATATGAATTTTATCTATTAACATTAATACAACCACAAAAGAAGAAAATAAAATCAAAATAGTTGAAAATCAATATAATTAAAATCTCAAATAGATTAAAAAAAGGGTAAACTGTAATTTAGTCCCTCTGGTTTAGTGAAATGCAACCTTTTGTCCCTCTGTTTTAAAAAATCTTCAATTTAGTCACTGTGATTTTTAAAAACTATGATATTAGTCCCTCCCGTTAGATTTTCAGTTAAATCACCGTTAATTTTAATTAAAAAGACTAAAATATCCATTCTCTCTTCTTCCTCTTCCTCTTCTTCTTCTTCTCCTCCTTCCCGATCTCCTTCTTCTGCTTCTTCTCCTTCTTCTTCTTCTTCTTCTTCTCTTTTCCTAGTTCATTGCCTACAATTTTACAGATTAGCTTTGGCATCTTGCAACATTACAGAGTTCCCTGGCTTCTTGAGAACCCCAAATCAGTTGGGATTTTTGTCTCTTCCCCACAACAGAATTCACGGTGAAGTGCCCAAATGGATATCAGGCTTGGGTATGCAATACTTAGACCTTTCTTACAACTTCTTGATAAAAGTAAGTGAACTTCCAAGCAACTTACAATATCTAGACCTTAGTTTCAATTTACTCCATCAACCTCTTCCGCTTCCACATCCTTCCATGTACATGCTTTTGATCTCAAGCAACAAATTGAGTGGAGAAATCTCACCTTTGATCTGCAATGTCACAACCTTTCAAATTATTGATTTGTCCAATAATAGCTTGAGTGGCATGATTCCACAGTGTTTGGCAAACTTCAGTAGTGAATTATCAGTTTTAAATCTGGGGATGAACAGCTTGCATGGCAGCATTCCAGGAACATTCATGGAGGGGAATAAATTGAGAAGAAGAAGAAGAAGAAGAAGAAGAAGAAGAAGAAGCAGCAGAAGAAGGAGATCGGGAAGGAGGAGAAGAAGAAGAAGAAGAAGAAGAGGAAGAAGAAGGAGATCGGAAAAGAGAAGAAGAAGAGGAAGAGGAAGAAGAGAGAATGGGTATTTTAGTCTTTTTAATTAAAATTAACGGTGATTTAACTGAAAATCTAACGGGAGGGACTAATGTCATAGTTTTTAAAAATCACAGTGACTAAATTGAAGATTTTTTAAAACAGAGGGACAAAAGGTTGTATTTCACTAAATCAGAGGGACTAAATTACAGTTTACCCTAAAAAAAACTATTATACTAATAAAAAATATCTTTGTGCGAAGATAAATCAAGCATTTATTAGATAAAAAGGGAAATAAAGTGTAATACTCGGCTAGACTCCGGTATCGGAATTCCTACCGTCCGGTGGAATCTCGGATGTCGGAAGTCTCTAGTAGGGTAGAATCATGTTTTCATAAAATGTTTTAAGGTATTTCATGGTTTTAAGTATAAAAATTTAATGAGTTTTTACATGAAAAGTCCTTAGAGGAAAACCCAGGTTCGGCCGCCGAAGCTCAAGTTCGGCCCCCGAACATGCATGTGTTTTGGAGGCACGTTAGGCCCCCGAAAGCATAGGTGAGGGAAGTTCAGGTTCGGCCGCCGAACATGGCATGCTTGCGGAAGCACTTTCAGCCCCCGAACGTGGCCTGGCCAGCCACCTATAAAAGGGACCCTTAGCCGAAATGGACGAGCTTTCTTCCATTTTCGGCCACAGCTAGCTTCCAACCTCCCTCTTCCAAATCTAGTGTTTTTCCTCCAAATCCCCACCATTTTTCTTGAGTTTTAAGCTTGCATTAAAGGTTTTGAACTTTTGAAATAAGTTTTGGAGCTTTGGGAACTCAGGAGCTCATTTTCTTAGATCTCCAAGTTTAGGTCGTCTCTTTCTCGATCTTCAAGAGGTAAGAGCCGATCTTAAGCTCAATGTATGTTTTAAATAAGTTTTATGAATTTTTATGGGGTAGAAATGCATGTTTAAGTTAGTTGAGCTATGTTAGGTTTTATGTGATTTTTGAACAATGTGGCATGTTTGAGTATGTTTCAAGTGTTGTAGTTGGGGTATTTGATAGTTTGAGACCCCTAGGTGTGATGTATGGTGTGTATGCATGTTTTAGAACAAGTTTGTGCATGATTTGAGCTTGGGAGGCGTAAATGCATAAGGGAGCCAAGTTTCTGCCCTTTGGCAGAAACCAGGTTCGGCAGCCGAAGGAGCTTTCGGCCGCCGAACATGGCTGGGGAGGCAGGCCTTTCGGCTGCCGAAGTTGCCCCCGAAAAGAGACTTTCGTCTCTGTCTGGGACTTTCGGCCGCCGAAGGTGCCGCCGAACATGCATGAGTTTTGCCTCTGTCTGGGAGTTTCGGCTGCCGAAGGTGCCGCCGAACCTGCCTGACTTTCGGCTCTGGAGGGACTTTCGGCCGCCGAACCTGCCACCGAAAGCGCCCTGTTCAGCCATTTCTTGCATGTTTTTATATAGTTGTTTTGTGGTGTTTTAGGGGGTTTTGGGGGAGTATGTTAGAGTTATGTTTATGTATGTTTGGTCCCTCATTGGAGTCCACCTGTGTAGGTTCGGACCCGAGGAACCGAGGACCCCAGCAGTGAGCCAGCTGCTACAGAGTTTGTCAGAGCTAGCCAGAGGTGAGTGGAATAAACCTTAAGTTTTAAAATAAATGAAATATGAATTTTGAGCATGATCCATGCATCATGAATGCCATGAGATATAGTAGGTTGCTGCATTAGTATTCACGAATATGTTGCATTGCATTTATGATGTTGATGTGGATTGGTTATTGAATGATCCTTTAGTCCTCATATGGCATGATGATGTTACGGCATGATATGGTATGGAAGTCCAGGTTGTACCCATTCTACGTCCCTGGCACGATGTAAGAGGAAGTCCAGGTTGTACCCATTCTACGTCCCTGGCACAGTTGGACTGTATGATATGATATGTTATGTTAAGAGAAAGACCGGTTGTACCCATTCTACGTCCCGGCACAGTTGGACTATGTGGAGGACTATAGGTGACAATACCATCCAAGATGTGATTTGTTGTGATGTGTTGCATTCCATGAAAGCATGAAATTTTAATATATTGTTTTCTACTATTCTGCTCACTGGGCTTGTTAGCTCACCCCTCTCCCCTAACCCCAGGTGTGCAGGTACAGGGTAGACCAGAAGGTTAGCCAGAGTTTTTGAAGTATGTTGATGTAATAGTTAGATTGTGGACATGACAATTGTATTATGATGTAATGTAAGAGATTACAGTATGTTATGTAATGAGGTATATTGAGGTTATAGATGTGCTTGACCCTATGAGTATTGTTATCCCTTTTGATACATGATCTATAGAAATGTTTTATAATGTTCATGAAAGCCAACTCATCTCATGTTGTATCGCCCGTTGGGGCATTGATGAGATCCCACAGAGGGATCATGATTATGATCATGACTATGTACATGTATGTTCAGGTTGAGTTGGATGTTTGAAAGAAAAGTTTTAATTTTTTTATGCATGTTGTTGATCATGTATGGGATTATACAGGTTTACAGGTTTATGTCAGGCTTGCTACGGGTCCCGGCGGCCTTAAGCCGATCTGGATCCTAGCGCCGGTAGCGGTCCGATTTTCGGGTCGTTACAGAATGGTATCAAAGCCCTAGGTTCATAAGGATCGGACCTAGAGTGTCGGGCTCATAGATGTTATAGAAGGTCAAGCACAATAGGAAGATCATGTCCACTAGGATAGGATGTGGAGTCCTGTCTTGTATGATGATGTGAAATGCCATGATTGTATACATGTGCATTGATGCTATGATATGAATGACGTATATGTGATGAGGGTTCATGTGTGCTCGCATGAACCATATGATGCTAATGTTTGTATGATGTGTACTGTTTTCAGAAAACAGGATGAGAGGAACTCGTCGATCTGCACGATTGACTGGAGTGCCACCTGAGGATGAGGGCACGAGCGCCCGTCCTCCTACATTGCCTAGGGCAATGTCTTGTAGAGCCAACAGAGATAGAGTGTCAAGGGACCCTAGAAGGTCTTTTGATGCTAGCAGAAGGGGGACAGATAGAGGAGGAAGTTCTTCCGATGTGAGGGAGGTTACAGAAGAGGATCAGAGGAGGGATGGGAACTTGGATGTGAGCATGGAGGAAGAAGGGACAGGGGAATCTAGGGAGGCGTTCAGGCCTCGGGGTATGGTTTTCCACCCCATTATCCACCCTTCCCACAGGGTTCAGGGTATCCGATGGGAGGTACATCGGATTACTCCAGCTTTAACCCCTACCCTACCTACATGCCCTATCCACCTTTCTATCCACCTTACACACAGTACCCAGTTTATCCACCCTCACCCTTCTATCCAAACCCGGCAAACCCCACCTCGGGGAATGCTGCACCTCCACCACCTACAGAACCAGCAGCCCCAGTTACTCAACCTCCTAGACCTAGCTCAGTCGATGGGAGCAAGGTAAAGATGACAGATTACCTCAAGCTAGATGCTCCCAAATACAAGTCAAGGGATGACCCCTTTGAGTATCTGAGAGCAGTGAAGACAATAACTGATGAGCTAGGGGCAAGTGACAGCAGGGCCATTCAGATGGCAGGGTTCACTTTAAAGTGCAAGAAGGCACGGGAATGGTTCAAGTGTTATGTGGACCCGAGACTAGACGGTATGACATGGGAGGAATTTGCGAATGAGTTCGCTGGATGGGCTTTTCCAGACAGTTCTAGAGAACTGAAGATGATTGAGTTTGAGCAACTGAGGCAGTCAGAGCACATGGGTGTAGAGGAGTTCACGGATAAATTCTTGGAGCTATTGCCTTTTTCAGGGCAAGCTCTAGATTCAGATACGAAGAAAGCCAAGAAATATGTTATGAAGCTGCATTCCAGGTACTCCTCGTTGGTTCAGTCAGCTGAGAGAGAAAGTTTCCACACTGTGGTAGATATGGCTCGAAGAATGGAGGCAAGTGCTATAGTTGAGGGGTCAGTGAAGCAGTCAGTGACCCAGTCTTCAGGGGTTAAGACCCCAGGCAGAGGAGGACCAGGTTTCTCTTCTCAGAGCTCAGGTAAGAAGAGGTGGGATAACACCACCAGGAAGCCGAAGAAGAATAAGTTTTGGAACAAGTTGAAATCCGGTCTGGGATTTGGCGGTGGCTCGAGCTCAGGCTCAGATGGTACAGAATGCCAGAGATGTGGAAGACCGCACAGAGGAGTGTGTCGAGCTGGGACTAATACATGTTTTAGATGTGGACAGGAGGGACACATAGCTCGGGATTGTCCTAGAGCACCTTTTATGGGCCAGCCCCAGCAGACAGCTTCTGGTAGTGTGGCACAGCCAGCAATTCCAGCCACAACTCAGGGCAGTGGCAGAGGTAGAGGAAGAGGGGCAGCCTCCTCTTCTGGTTCCCGAGGTGAAGGTCCATCAGCTCCAGCCAGGATCTTCACCATGACACAGCAGGAGGCTAACACATCCAACACCGTGGTGTCAGGTAATCTCGTCATTGGGTGTTCTGATGTGTATGCATTAATGGACCCGGGTGCATCTCATTCATTTATTGCTCCGAGAGCCGTTGAGAGGTTGGGTCTGATAGTCTCTGGGTTAGAGTGTCCTCTATGGGTCAGTGGACCCAAGTGTGACCCGTCAGTGGCAGTGTCAGTTTGCCAGTTCAGTCCAGTTTTTGTTGAGGGAAGATGCCTCTCCGCCGACCTTGTGGTTCTAGATTTGACAGACTTTGACGTCATTCTAGGGATGGATTGGCTATCTACCCATGGTGCTACCTTGGACTGCAGGGACAAGGTAGTCAAGTTTAGAGATCAGGACGGGTCAGAGGTCGTCTTCAGAGGAGACATATGGGGCACACCTAGAGGTCTGATATCAGCTCTTCAGGCTCGTAGGTTGCTTAGGAAGGGATGTCAGGGGTACTTAGCTCATGTGAGAGAGCTAGACAGTCAGGTCAGGGAGCCGGCCTCGGTGCCAGTTGTCAGAGAGTTTCAGGATGTTTTTCCGGATGAGCTTCCAGGTTTACCACCTGCTAGGGAGATAGAGTTCAAGATAGAGTTGGTGCCTGGAGCTAGACCGATCTCTATCCCTCCCTACAGGATGGCCCCAGCCGAGTTAAAGGAGTTGAAAGAGCAGTTGCAAGAGTTGGTAGAAAAGGGCTTCATCCGACCGAGCACTTCACCTTGGGGTGCACCAGTTTTATTCGTGAGAAAGAAGGATGGATCCCTTAGGCTTTGTATCGACTACAGACAGTTGAACAAAGTCACTACCAAGAATAAGTACCCATTGCCAAGGATCGATGATCTATTCGACCAGCTAGCCGGAGCAGGTTGTTTCTCCAAAATAGATCTGAGATCGGGGTACCATCAGCTAAGGATAAGGGAGGAGGATGTGCCGAAGACAGCCTTCAGGACCAAATATGGGCATTTTGAGTTCCTTGTAATGCCGTTCGGGTTAACCAACGCCCCTGCCGCATTCATGGATCTCATGAACAGAGTGTTTAGCCAGTACCTGGATCACTTCGTTATTGTCTTCATAGATGATATCTTGGTGTATTCCAAGAATGCAGAAGAACATGCCCATCATCTGCGGTTGGTCTTGCAGACCTTGAGGGAACATGGCTTGTATGGCAAGTTCTCTAAATGTGAGTTCTGGCTGAGGAGCATTTCGTTCTTGGGGCATGTAGTGTCAGAGAATGGGATTGAGGTGGACCCCAAGAAGACATAAACTGTGGCTAACTGGCCTAGACCCACTTCAGTGACAGAGATTAGAAGTTTCTTGGGTTTGGCAGGTTACTACAGGAGGTTCGTTCAGGACTTCTCAAAAATAGCAGCTCCTCTGACCAGACTAACCAGGAAGAATCAGAAGTTTCTGTGGACCGACCAGTGCGAGGAGAGTTTTGAAGAGCTTAAGAAGAGGTTGACTTCAGCACCAGTTTTAGCTCTGCCATCTAGTGATGAGGACTTTACGGTCTTTTGTGATGCATCCCGTGTGGGACTGGGTTGTGTACTAATGCAGAAGGAGAGGGTGATCGCTTATGCTTCTAGGCAGCTAAAGAAGCATGAGTTGAATTACCCCACACATGACCTGGAGATGGCAGCAGTAATCTTTGCACTCAAGATGTGGAGGCACTACCTCTACGGGGTAAAATGTGAGATCTTCACAGATCATAAAAGCCTGCAGTACATCCTGAGTCAAAGGGATTTGAACTTGAGACAGAGGAGATGGGTGGAGCTGCTGAGTGACTATGATTGCAAGATTCAGTATCATCCGGGTAAGGCGAATGTCATGGCAGACGCCCTAAGCCGGAAGTCACTAGGCAGTTTATCCCACATATCGGCAGAGAGGAGGCCAGTGGTGAAGGAGTTCTACAAGCTTATTGAGGAAGGTCTACAGAAGGAGTTGTCTGGTAC
Organism: Manihot esculenta; assembly: GCF_001659605.2. Classification (NCBI taxonomy): domain Eukaryota; kingdom Viridiplantae; phylum Streptophyta; class Magnoliopsida; order Malpighiales; family Euphorbiaceae; genus Manihot; species Manihot esculenta. Next base: position 13,293,808 of record NC_035163.2, on the reverse strand, counting down.
AGGTGCCTTAGTGGCCCAAATGAGAGTGTCACCCGTGTTTCTGGAGCAGGTGGCTCAGAAACAGCATGAGGACCCGGAGTTAGTGAAGATTGCCCGGACTGTTCAGTCAGGCAATGATAGTGGATTCAGATTCGACAGCAAGGGGATCCTCCGCTATGGGAGCAGATTATGTGTACCAGATGACATTGGGCTGAAAGGAGACATTATGAGAAAGGCTCATAATGCAAGATACAGCATTCACCCTGGGGCCACCAAGATGTATCAAGATCTAAAGAAGGTTTATTGGTGGCCAGCTATGAAGAAAGAAGTGGCACAGTTCATGTCAGCCTGCGAAGTGTGTCAGAGGGTGAAGCTGGAACATCAGAAGCCCGCTGGAATGCTTAACCCGCTACCTATTCCAGAATGGAAATGGGAGAATATAGCTATGGACTTCGTAGTGGGGTTACCGGCGGCGTCCAACAGAGTGGACTCCATATGGGTGATTGTGGACAGACTCACCAAATTTGCTCACTTCATTCCTGTCAGGAGTGGCTACTCTGTGGACAAGTTGGCGCAGGTGTAACAGCCCGCTTACCGGACCATCACCGGCACTAGGATCCAGATCGGCTTAAGGCCGCCGGGACCCGTAGTAAGCCTACTGTCAACTCTGTGTACCTGATAAATCCCATACATGATCATACTTAAGCTTAAAACTGTTACTTACTCTTTTTTTTTTTTTCTTTGCTTGACTATCTTTTCTTTCTGTATAACATCCACTAAGCTTGGACTATGCATGCTCTGTCTGTATGCACTCGGAGAGTGATACCTGCTATGGTACCATACAGTGACTACAGAGATAGAAAGACTACCATGCACCAAGCTTAGCTCATCATCATCACAACAGTATCTCAATCATATATAACATAAAAGAATCATGTGCAAAGGGATAACAAGCACTAGGGCCAAGCACAATTCTATAACTCACTATATAACTTACTATTACATCATTTCTATACATTACATAAACTCCGTACTGTACATCATTATCATGTCCACTATTCTATACTAGTACATATGCCTTATCTCTTTCTCTTTCTCTTCTCTGAGGCCCTGAAAAAATGGGGTTAGGGAGAGGGATGAGCTGCTAAAGCCCAGTGAGCGGAATCTATAAAAACAATCACATTTAAAACATGCTATCATATGATGCATCACTACACAAACATTTCACATCTCGGATTGGACATGATCCCAAAACTCCCTCTGTCAGTGCCCGGCCCCCAAAGGAGCTCACACAGGTCTTTCACTAACTACTCATGGTGCCCGACCCTATAAGGGCTCTCACAGGACTCATCCAAGGTAAATGCCCGGCCCCAAAGGAGCTCACACAGGACATACAATAATGACAGACTTATGGGCTATTGAGATCGCCTCGGTCCAATCCACATATACAAGTAATAATGCAATGCTTCAACTTGGTGAATACTAATGCAAAGCATCCTACATAGACATGGCATTAATGATGCATGAAGCATGCTTAAACAGTTCTTAACTTTTAAAATAAAGTTCTGTTCCACTCACCTCTGTCAACTGCTGAGCAGTCTCTGTAACTCTAACTCTGTGGGCCTCCTTGGTCTCTCGGGTCCGTACCTACACAGGTGGACTCAAATGAGGACCAAACTTACTTAAACATAACTCCTACTATCTCCCCAAAACCCCTCTAAAACATCATAGGCATGCATGGAAAAATGGGCAAAAGAAGGCTGGACTGGGCACTTTCGGCGGCTGGTTCGGCGGCCGAAACCTCCCTCCAGAGACGAAACTCATGCATGTTCGGCGGCACCTTCGGCGGCCGAAAGTCTCATCCAGAGACAAAACTCATGCACTTTCGGCGGCCGAACTCCCTCTTTCGGCGGCCGAAAGCCCCTTTCTCACCCAAAAGCCTAGCTTTCGGGGGCAAGGTTTGGCAGCCGAAACTGCCTCCACAAGGGGTTCGGCGGCCGAACCTTGCTTCGGCGGCCGAACCTGGATTCTCCAGAAAGGCAGAATCCGAGCACAACTCATGCTCTCAGCCTCCAAAATCCTATCAAACACCCATAACATGCATACCAACACTTCTGAACTAACATATAACATATCTCATGCATATAGAGGCCTAAAAACTAGGTCAAGCCCCAAAAACAACAACAAAACGCATATGAGCAACATATGCTCAAACTCATGCTTATACCCCAAAACATGCCATAAACCTCTCCAAAACTTCTAACACTTGCTTTAAACATAAGGGGAGGTGAGGATCCATGCTTACCTCTTGAAGAACTAGAGGATTGATGATCCAAGCTTGGAGATAGGAGAAAACTCAATTAAACTCTCCAAGTGCTCAACTTTGCTTCCTTTTGCTCAAATCTCTAAAACAAAGCTCAAATCAAGTTAAAACATGCAAGATTTGAGGAAAACATGAGAAATCACACCAAGGAGAGCTTGAACCTACCTTTGACCCAAAAACAGAGTGTTTACCACTCAAGTCTCGGGCAAAGGGGCTTTTGTAGTGGCCAACCGACTCTTCCTTCGGCGGCCTAACGTGCATGCGAAACCATGCAACTTTCGGCGGCCGAACTTCACCTTCGGCGGCCGAACCTGGCTTTTGTCCCCTTGGCCTTTTCATTTCAAAACTCCATTTTCTTAACTCAAAACAAGCAAACATGATAAAAACACTTAAAAACATCTTAAAAACCTTTCTTATACCCTTAGGGCAAGCTCCGACATCCTCGAATCCCGACTTCCAACGGAAAATCCGCCGGAACGTAGGAATTCCGATACCGGGGTCTAGCCGGGTATTACATTCTCCCCCCTTAAGAACATTCGTCCCCGAATGTTCCTCTCTAACTCAAAACAGAGTAAAAACATAACATAAAGCACATAAAGAACAAAAGAAGCTAACACTAACCTCAAAAGAGATGGGGGTACTGTTGGAGCATAGACTCCCGTGTCTCCCAGGTGCACTCTTCTATGTTATGGTGGTTCCAGAGGACTTTCACCATCGGGATCTCCTTGTTCCTTAGCTTTCTGATCTGGGTGTCAATGATCCGCACTGGTTGTTCTACATACGTGAGATCACCTAGGATCTCCACATCTGGTTCGCTAAGAACCTTACTCGGATCTGACACAAACTTCCTTAGCATCGAAACATGGAAGACTGGATGGATTCTTTCCATAGACAGAGGCAAATCAAGCTTATACGACACATTTCCGACCTTCTGCAAAATCTCAAAAGGTCCAATGTACCGCGGAGCCAGCTTACCTTTCCTCCCAAAACGAACCACCCCTTTCATTGGAGACACCTTCAACAAGACCAGATCCCCCTCCTCAAACTCTATGTGCTTTCTGCGAATGTCTGCATAGCTCTTCTGCCGACTAACAGCAGTCTTGAGTCTCTCTCTGATGATGGGCACCACCCTGTTCGTGATCTCTACTAACTCAGGCCCTGCTAGGGACCTTTCTCCAACCTCTTCCCAACAAACTGGTGACCTGCACTTCCTCCCATACAGAGCTTCATATGGGGCCATCCCTATGCTAGCATGATGACTATTGTTGTAGGAAAACTCCACTAAGGGTAGATGCTGCCTCCAAGATCCGCCAAAATCTAGCACACACATTCGAAGCATATCTTCTATGGTCTGGATGGTCCTCTCTGACTGTCCGTCAGTCTGTGGATGGAAAGCAGTGCTGAAATCTAATCTTGTGCCCATAGCCTCTTGCAGACTTCGCCAAAACCTGGAGGTAAACTGGGGTCCTCTGTCAGACACTATAGAAACAGGAGCCCCATGTAACCTCACAACTTCCTCAACATATACCTGCGCTAGCTTGTCCACAGAGTAGCCACTCCTGACAGGAATGAAGTGAGCAGATTTAGTCAGTCTATCCACAATCACCCATATGGAGTCTAGTCTGTTGGACGTCGCCGGTAACCCCACTACAAAATCCATGGCTATATTCTCCCATTTCCATTCTGGAATCGGCAGTGGGTTAAGCATTCCAGCCGGCTTCTGGTGCTCTAGCTTCACCCTTTGACATATCTCGCAGGCTGACACAAACTGCGCCACTTCTCTCTTCATTGCTGGCCACCAATACACTCTCTTCAGATCTTGATACATCTTGGTGGCTCCAGGGTGAATGCTATATCTCGCATTATGAGCTTCCCTCATAATGTCTCCTTTCAAACTGATGTCGTCTGGTACACATAGTCTATGCCCGTAGCGGAGAATCCCTTGGTTGTCGAATCTAAACTCTTCGCTCTTGCCTGACTGAACAGTCCTGGCAATCTTGATCAACTCTGGATCCTCATGTTGTTTCTGAGCCACCTGCTCCAGAAACACGGGTGTAACTTTCATCTGTGCAATCAAAGCACCTGTACCAGTTAACTCTAACTGTAGCCCTTCCTCAACTAACCTGTAGAACTCCTTCACCACCGGCCTCCTTTCTGCTGTAATGTGGGATAAACTGCCTAATGATTTCCGGCTCAAGGCATCGGCTACAACATTTGCCTTTCCCGGATGATACTGGATCTTGCAATCATAATCACTAAGCAATTCCACCCACCGTCTCTGCCTCAAATTTAACTCCCTCTGACTCAGGATGTGCTGTAGGCTCTTATGATCTGTAAAGATCTCACATTTCACCCCATAGAGGTAATGCCTCCACATCTTGAGTGCAAAGATAACAGCTGCCATCTCAAGATCGTGTGTTGGATAGTTCAGCTCGTGCTTCTTCAGCTGTCTAGAAGCATAAGCTATTACTCTGTCATTCTGCATTAACACACAACCTAATCCCACTCGGGACGCATCACAGAACACTGTGAAGTCTTCATCACTAGTAGGCAGAGCTAACACCGGTGCTGAAGTTAATCTTCTCTTTAACGCTTCAAAGCTCTCTTCACATTGGTCAGACCATGTGAATCTCTGGTTCTTTCTGGTTAATCTGGTCATAGGAGCCGCTATCTTAGAGAAGTCCTGAACGAACCTTCTGTAGTAGCCTGCCAAACCCAAGAAACTCTTGACCTCTGTCACTGTGGTGGGTCTAGGCCAATTGGCTACAGCTTCTATCTTCTTGGGGTCCACTGCTATACCTTGATCTGACACTACATGCCCCAAGAATGAAATGCTCCTTAGCCAGAACTCACACTTGGAGAACTTGGCATATAAACCATGCTCTCTCAAGGTCTGCAGGACTATCCTCAGATGATGGGCATGCTCCTCTGCATTCCTGGAATACACCAAGATATCATCTATGAAGACAATAACAAAGTGATCCAGGTACTCTCTGAAAACTCGGTTCATGAGATCCATGAATGCTGCAGGGGCGTTAGTCAACCCGAACGGCATCACTAAGAACTCATAATGCCCATATCTGGTCCTGAAAGCTGTCTTAGGTACATCCTCTTCCCTGATTCTCAGCTGATGATAGCCCGATCTCAGATCTATCTTAGAAAAACAACCTGCTCCTGCTAGCTGGTCGAATAGATCATCGATCCTGGGTAGAGGATACTTATTCTTGGTAGTGACTTTGTTCAACTGCCTGTAGTCGATACAAAGTCTAAGGGATCCATCCTTTTTCTTGACAAACAACACTGGAGCACCCCAAGGTGAGGTACTTGGACGGATGAAACCCTTATCTACCAACTCCTGTAGCTGCTCTTTCAACTCTTTCAGCTCTGCTGGGGCCATCCTGTAGGGAGGAATAGAGATCGGTCTGGTACCAGGCACTAACTCTATCTCGAACTCTATTTCCCTATCAGGTGGTAGTCCTGGAAGCTCATCTGGAAACACATCTGGGAACTCTCTGACTACGGGCACTGAACTGGGGTCCCTAACCTGACTGTCTAGCTCTCTCACATGTGCTAGATATCCCTGACATCCCCTCCTGAGCAACCTACGAGCCTGTAGGGCTGATATCAGACCTCTAGGCGTGCCCCTCCTGTCTCCTCTGAAGACAAACTCAGATCCATCCTCATCTCTGAACTTAACTACCTTGTCTCTACAGTCCAAGGTAGCACCATATGCAGATAGCCAATCCATCCCTAGAATGACGTCAAAATCTGTCAACTCTAGAACCACAAGGTCAGCTGGAAGGCATCTACCATCTATAAACACTGGACTATGTCGACAGACTGTCTCTGCCAACGATGGATCACACTTAGGGCCACTGACCCATAGGGGACACTCTAACCCAGACGTCATCAAACCCACTCTCTCTATGGCTCTGGGAGCAACAAAGGAATGTGAAGCACCAGGGTCTAACAAAGCATACACCTCAGAACACCCAATGAGAAGGTTACCTGACACCACGGTGTTAGAAGTGTTTGCCTCCTGCTGTGTCATCGTGAAAATCCGCGCCGGAGCTGACGGACCTCCACCTCGGGGACCCGCAGATGAAGAGGCTGACCCTCTCCCTCTGCCTCTGCCCTGCGTCATACCTGAAACTGGTGGCTGTGGCATGCTAGCTGGAGCTGTCTGATGGGATGGTGCCGTGAAAGATGCCTGAGGGCACTCACGAGCCATGTGTCCCTCCTGGCCGCACCTGTAACATCCTGTAATCCCCAAGCGACAAACTCCTCTGTGCGCTTTACCGCACCTACCACACACTGGCACCTCTGAGCCTGAACTCATGCCACTGCCTAATCCCAGACCTGCTTTAATCTTATTCCAGAACTTATTCTTCCTCGACTTCTGCGTGGAACCACTCCACTTCTTACCACTGGAAGTTGCTGCACCTTGTGAAGAGGGATCTGACTTACCCCTACCTGGGGTCTTAGAACCAGAAGACTGTGCCGGCTGCTGTTTCACTGTACCCTGTATAATGGCACTAGCCTCCATCCTCCGTGCTAAATCCACCACGGTGTGGAAACTCTCCCTCTCGGCTGCATGGATCAAAGAGGAATACCTGGAATGCAGTTTCATAGCATACCTCCTAGCCTTTTTCTGTTCCGTATCATAGGCCTGTCCTACATACCGCAGCAACTCCAGAAACCTGTCAGTAAACTCATCAATACTCATATCCTCTGTCTGCTTGAGCTGCTCAAACTCTATCATCTTTAGCTCTTTCGAACTATCTGGGAATGCCCATCCGGCAAACTCATTCGCAAACTCCTCCCAAGACATGTTATCCAACCTAGGGTCCACATAGACGCCAAACCATTCCTTCGCCTTCTTACATTTTAAAGTGAACCCTGCCATCTGAATGGCTCTGGTATCATCTGCCCCTAGCTCATCTGCTATCATCTTGACTGCTTTAATGTACTCAAACGGATCATCTCCTGATTGATACTTAGGAGCATCTAACTTTAGGTAATCAGTCATCTTTACCTTGCTCCTCACAGATGGGCCAGGTTGAGGTGTTTGGATAACTGGGGCTTCTGGTTGTACCACTGGTGGTGGTGGGGGAGGTGCAGAACTTTCTGGTGTAGAGTATGCTGGACTGGGGTAAAAAGGTGAGGGTGGATACATGGGATATGGTGGATATGGGGGGTAATACGGTGGATAAGGCATATATGTGGGATATGGGTGAAAACTAGGATAATCCGATGTACCTCCCATCGAATATCCTGGGCCCTATGGGTAGGGCTGATAGTGGGGTGGATAACCATACCCCGAGGCCTGACCGCCTCCCTGTGATGATCCCACATCCTCCTCCGTAGTGCCAACACCTAACCCTCCATCCCTTCTTGGATCCACATCCATCTCTTCCCTTGTATCACTAGATCTTCTTCTCTGTTCTGTCTCCCTCCTGCTTTCATCAAAAGACCTTCTAGGGTCCCTTGATGATCTTTCTCTGCCTGCCCTTTGGGACATAGCTCTTGGCAAAGCAGGGGGACGCCCTTCCATACCCTCATTCTCGGGCGGAGCTCCAGTCAATCTAGCTGATCGACGGGTTCCTCTCATCTTAGCTTCTGAAAACATAACATGAACGTTAGCATCATAGGATCCATGTAACAACATGAACCCTCAACTCATAGCATAGCATATCATTAAATGCACATGCATAAAATCATGGCATTACACATCAAGACAGGACTCAACATCCGATCCTAGTGGACATGATCTTCCTATTGTGCTTGCCCTCTAAAACAACCTCTTTCCGATGTGAGATATCTCTAATCCCTGAGCATCTTAGCTCAGCACACCGTACTCTAGAGGCCCTATGCTCTGATACCAATCTGTAACAGCCCGCTTACCGGACCATCACCGGCACTAGGATCCAGATCGGCTTAAGGCCGCCGGGACCCGTAGTAAGCCTACTGTCAACTCTGTGTACCTGATAAATCCCATACATGATCATACTTAAGCTTAAAACTGTTACTTACTCTTTTTTTTTTTTTCTTTGCTTGACTATCTTTTCTTTCTGTATAACATCCACTAAGCCTGGACTATGCATGCTCTGTCTGTATGCACTCGGAGAGTGATACCTGCTATGGTACCATACAGTGACTACAGAGATAGAAAGACTACCATGCACCAAGCTTAGCTCATCATCATCACAACAGTATCTCAATCATATATAACATAAAAGAATCATGTGCAAAGGGATAACAAGCACTAGGGCCAAGCACAATTCTATAACTCACTATATAACTTACTATTACATCATTTCTATACATTACATAAACTCCGTACTGTACATCATTATCATGTCCACTATTCTATACTAGTACATATGCCTTATCTCTTTCTCTTTCTCTTCTCTGAGGCCCTGAAAAAATGGGGTTAGGGAGAGGGATGAGCTGCTAAAGCCCAGTGAGCGGAATCTATAAAAACAATCACATTTAAAACATGCTATCATATGATGCATCACTGCACAAACATTTCACATCTCGGATTGGACATGATCCCAAAACTCCCTCTGTCAGTGCCCGGCCCCCAAAGGAGCTCACACAGGTCTTTCACTAACTACTCATGGTGCTCGACCCTATAAGGGCTCTCACAGGACTCATCCAAGGTAAATGCCCGGCCCCAAAGGAGCTCACACAGGACATACAATAATGACAGACTTATGGGCTATTGAGATCGCCTCGGTCCAATCCACATATACAAGTAATAATGCAATGCTTCAACTTGGTGAATACTAATGCAAAGCATCCTACATAGACATGGCATTAATGATGCATGAAGCATGCTAAAACAGTTCTTAACTTTTAAAATAAAGTTCTGTTCCACTCACCTCTGTCAACTGCTGAGCAGTCTCTGTAACTCTAACTCTGTGGGCCTCCTTGGTCTCTCGGGTCCGTACCTACACAGGTGGACTCAAATGAGGACCAAACTTACTTAAACATAACTCCTACTATCTCCCCAAAACCCCTCTAAAACATCATAGGCATGCATGGAAAAATGGGCAAAAGAAGGCTGGACTGGGCACTTTCGGCGGCTGGTTCGGCGGCCGAAACCTCCCTCCAGAGACGAAACTCATGCATGTTCGGCGGCACCTTCGGCGGCTGAAAGTCTCATCCAGAGACGAAACTCATGCACTTTCAGCGGCCGAACTCCCTCTTTCGGCGGCCGAAAGCCCCTTTCTCACCCAAAAGCCTAGCTTTCGGGGGCAAGGTTTGGCAGCCGAAACTGCCTCCACAAGGGGTTCGGCGGCCGAACCTTGCTTCGGCGGCCGAACCTGGATTCTCCAGAAAGGAAGAATCCGAGCACAACTCATGCTCTCAGCCTCCAAAATCCTATCAAACACCCATAACATGCATACCAACACTTCTGAACTAACATATAACATATCTCATGCATATAGAGGCCTAAAAACTAGGTCAAGCCCCAAAAACAACAACAAAACGCATATGAGCAACATATGCTCAAACTCATGCTTATACCCCAAAACATGCCATAAACCTCTCCAAAACTTCTAACACTTGCTTTAAACATAAGGGGAGGTGAGGATCCATGCTTACCTCTTGAAGAACTAGAGGATTGATGATCCAAGCTTGGAGATAGGAGAAAACTCAATTAAACTCTCCAAGTGCTCAACTTTGCTTCCTTTTGCTCAAATCTCTAAAACAAAGCTCAAATCAAGTTAAAACATGCAAGATTTGAGGAAAACATGAGAAATCACACCAAGGAGAGCTTGAACCTACCTTTGACCCAAAAACAGAGTGTTTACCACTCAAGTCTCGGGCAAAGGGGCTTTTGTAGTGGCCAACCAACTCTTCCTTCGGCGGCCTAACGTGCATGCGAAACCATGCAACTTTCGGCGGCCGAACCTGGCTTTTGTCCCCTTGGCCTTTTCATTTCAAAACTCCATTTTCTTAACTCAAAACATGCAAACATGATAAAAACACTTAAAAACATCTTAAAAACCTTTCTTATACCCTTAGGGCAAGCTCCGACATCCTCGAATCCCGACTTCCAACGGAAAATCCGCCGGAACGTAGGAATTCCGATACCGGGGTCTAGCCGGGTATTACAGCAGGTATATATGGATGAGATCGTCAGGCTGCATGGGGTTCCTGTTTCGGTAGTGTCAGATAGAGGGCCCCAGTTCACCTCCAGGTTTTGGCGGAGTCTGCAGAACGCCATGGGTACTAGGTTGGATTTTAGTACTGCCTTCCACCCCCAGACTGATGGACAGTCAGAAAGGACCATCCAAACTATCGAGAATATGCTCAGAATGTGTGTGCTGGACTTTGGCGGTTCTTGGAGGCAGCATCTACCTTTGGTGGAGTTTGCCTACAACAACAGCCATCATGCTAGCATCGGGATGGCCCCATATGAAGCTTTGTACGGAAGGAAGTGCAGATCACCTGTTTGCTGGGAGGAAGTTGGAGAAAAGGGGTTGGCAGGGCCTGAGCTAGTAGAGATCACCAGCAGGGTGGTACCCATAATCAGAGAGAGAATCAAGACTGCTGCCAGCAGACAGAAGAGCTATGCAGACGTCCGCAGGAGACAGTTAGAGTTTCAGGAGGGGGATCTGGTATTGCTCAAGGTGTCTCCAATGAAGGGAGTGGTTCGCTTCGGGAAGAAAGGTAAACTAGCCCCACGATACATCGGACCCTTCGAAATCTTGCAAAAGATTGGGAATGTGTCGTACAAGCTGGATTTACCTGCTTCAATGGAAAGAATCCATCCGGTTTTCCATGTTTCAATGTTGAGGAAATTTGTGTCAGATCCGAGCAAGGTTCTTAGTGAGCCTGATGTGGAGGTCCAAGAGGATCTCACCTATGTTGAACAGCCAGTACGGATCATAGACACCCAGATCAGAAAGTTAAGGAACAAGGAAATCCCGATGGTGAAAGTCCTGTGGAACCACCACAATTTAGAAGAATGCACTTGGGAGACACGGGAGTCTATGCTCCAGCAGTACCCTCATCTCTTTTAAGGTTAAATCCCTATGTGTTTATGTGTTTTGCATGTGTGTTATGTTCTATGTCATGCTTTGTATACTAGTTGAGGAACATTCGGGGACGAATGTTCTTAAGGGGGGGAGAATGTAATACCCGGCTAGACTCCGGTATCGGAATTCCTACCGTCCGGTGGAATCTCGGATGTCGGAAGTCTCTAGTAGGGTAGAATCATGTTTTCATAAAATGTTTTAAGGTATTTCATGGTTTTAAGTATAAAAATTTAATGAGTTTTTACATGAAAAGTCCTTGGAGGAAAACCCAGGTTTGGCCGCCGAACATGCATGTGTTTTGGAGGCACGTTAGGCCCTCGAAAGCATAGGTGAGGGAAGTTCAGGTTCGGCCGCCGAAACCCAAGTTCGGCCGCCGAACATGGCATGCTTGCGGAAGCACTTTCGGCCCCCGAACGTGGCCTGGCCAGCCACCTATAAAAGGGACCCTTAGCCGAAATGGACGAGCTTTCTTCCATTTTCGGCCACAGCTAGCTTCCAACCTCCCTCTTCCAAATCTAGTGTTTTTCCTCCAAATCCCCACCATTTTTCTTGAGTTTTAAGCTTGCATTGAAGGTTTTGAACTTTTGAAACAAGTTTTGGAGCTTTGGGAACTCAGGAGCTCATTTTCTTGGATCTCCAAGTTTAGGTCGTCTCTTTCTCGATCTTCAAGAGGTAAGAGCCGATCTTAAGCTCAATGTATGTTTTAAATAAGTTTTATGAATTTTTATGGGGTAGAAATGCATGTTTAAGTTAGTTGAGCTATGTTAGGTTTTATGTGATTTTTGAACAATGTGGCATGTTTGAGTATGTTTGAAGTGTTGTAGTTGGGGTATTTGATAGTTTGAGACCCCTAGGTGTGATGTATGGTGTGTATGCATGTTTTAGAACAAGTTTGTGCATGATTTGAGCTTGGGAGGTGTAAATGCATAAGGGAGCCAAGTTTCTGCCCTTTGGCAGAAACCAGGTTCGGCAGCCGAAGGAGCTTTCGGCCGCCGAACATGGCTGGGGAGGCAGGCCTTTCGGCTGCCGAAGTTGCCCCCGAAAAGAGACTTTCGTCTCTGTCTGGAACTTTCGGCCGCCGAAGGTGCCGCCGAACATGCATGAGTTTCGCCTCTGTCTGGGAGTTTCGGCCGCCGAAGGTGCCGCCGAACCTGCCTGACTTTCGGCTCTGGAGGGACTTTCGGCCGCCGAACCTGCCGCCGAAAGTGCCCTGTTCAGTCATTTCTTGCATGTTTTTATATAGTTGTTTTGTGGTGTTTTAGGGGGTTTTTGGGGAGTATGTTAGAGTTATGTTTATGTATGTTTGGTCCCTCATTGGAGTCCACCTGTGTAGGTTCGGACCCGAGGAACCGAGGACCCCAGCAGTGAGCCAGCTGCTACAGAGTTTGTCAGAGCTAGCCAGAGGTGAGTGGAATAAACCTTAAGTTTTAAAATAAATGAAATATGAATTTTGAGCATGATCCATGCATCATGAATGCCATGAGATATAGTAGGTTGCTGCATTAGTATTCACGAATATGTTGCATTGCATTTATGATGTTGATGTGGATTGGTTATTGAATGATCCTTTAGTCCTCATATGGCATGATGATGTTACGGCATGATATGGTATGGAAGTCCAGGTTGTACCCATTCTACGTCCCTGGCACGATGTAAGAGGAAGTCCAGGTTGTACCCATTCTACGTCCCTGGCACAGTTGGACTGTATGATATGATATGTTATGTTAAGAGAAAGACCGGTTGTACCCATTCTACGTCCCGGCACAGTTGGACTATGTGGAGGACTATAGGTGACAATACCATCCAAGATGTGATTTGTTGTGATGTGTTGCATTCCATGAAAGCATGAAATTTTAATATATTGTTTTCTACTATTCTGCTCACTGGGCTTGTTAGCTCACCCCTCTCCTCTAACCCCAGGTGTGCAGGTACAGGGTAGACCAGAAGGTTAGCCAGAGTTTTTGAAGTATGTTGATGTAATAGTTAGATTGTGGACATGACAATTGTATTATGATGTAATGTAAGAGATTACAGTATGTTATGTAATGAGGTATATTGAGGTTATAGATGTGCTTGACCCTATGAGTATTGTTATCCCTTTTGATACATGATCTATAGAAATGTTTTATAATGTTCATGAAAGCCAACTCATCTCATGTTGTATCGCCCGTTGGGGCATTGATGAGATCCCACAGAGGGATCATGACTATGTACATGTATGTTCAGGTTGAGTTGGATGTTTGAAAGAAAAGTTTTAATTTTTTTATGCATGTTGTTGATCATGTATGGGATTATACAGGTTTACAGGTTTATGTCAGGCTTGCTACGGGTCCCGGCGGCCTTAAGCCGATCTGGATCCTAGCGCCGGTAGCGGTCCGATTTTCGGGTCGTTACATAAAGCTACTACAATTCTAAGAGAATTGGTATATCATTATAGTGAGAAAGAATCTCTCTCTAAGATAAATCAAAGCCCTAACTAGAAAACTGAAAATCATATATAAGTTTTGCCATGAAAAAACTATTTTGTCCAACTCTTTGATGGAATCTTTAAATCCAATAAAAAGCAACATATATGAATGAAAACTAAAACTATAAAGCCCATTGGCAAGTGTAACAATCTGGAAACCGAACCGTACTAGCTTTAGAATTCAGATCGACTTAAGGTCGCTCGAGCTCGTAGCAAACCTACTATACATCATGTTGTATTTGATATAACCCCTACATAATCTTAAAAACATACATAAAATATTTTCATCTCATAAATTAAAATTCGGTATGTGTATGCATACATAACTTAAAACATAAATCTGTATTAGAATCCTCATTAAATACTCCAGTATAGACATCATAATACCACAATTCGGTTCAAACATATCTTAAAGTTAAAACTTTTACATGATAAGATCATTAAGAACGGGATTATAAAAGAAAAATCGAGCAAAACACAATTCTAAACCATAATATATTACATGTCTATTAAACTATTATATAAGAGTTATACCAAATGACACTGTTGACCTCCCAAGCTAATTCTGATCCTGCAAACTTGAGGTTAAGGGAAAGGGATAAGCTATTATAGCCTAGTAAGTAAAAACATGGCATAAAATAGTTCAATAAAACATATGCTTGTATGAATGCGTTATAGCACAAACAATTCACATCAAGATGGACTTGTCACTAATAACCCTTTGTAATTCCAATAGTGCCAAGCCCACAATGGGTGCTTCTCAGGACTTCCTCTTAAACATAACGTAACTTATCCATAGTACTAGGAGCGTAGAATGGGCATCCTAGTCTTTCTCTTATATAATGTCAGGAGCATAGAATGGGTCTCGACCTGAACTTCCATATTCGTTATACATAACATATCATATCATGCTTAGGACTAGTGGGTCATCCAAAATCCATCTACAATAATAATTAATTATGTAATGCATCATATTCATGAATTCTAATACAAAATAACATATTCATATATATATGGAATTGTGATGCATGGGTATGCTTAAAAACATTTAGTTCGATTAAAATAATATTTTAGTTTATTTCTACTCACCTCTTGCATACGCAAGCCTAGCTTTGAAGCAATTATCTCATTGCTAGCTTTTACAACTGTTAAAACTACCCCAAGAAACCCTTAAAAGCATATAAGAAAACATGCAAAAAATAGACTGGGATCGGTTGGATAAGAGACTTTTGATGGCAGGTTTGGCAGCCTAAAGTCCCCTAACAAATCCGAAAGTCAAACTTTTAGAGGCACTTTTGGCGGCCAAAGATGGTTGCCTCAAGTGCAGGTTCGATGGCCGAACCTGGATTTTGGCAAAATGCCAAATCCGATTCTGCTCTTGCAACCAGCCTCTAAAATGCAACCAAACCAACTTATAAGCCTATAGAACTACTCAACATCACATCTAGAGTCTCAAAACAACTTAGGAAACATCCAAATACCAACATGCATCCATTCAAAAGAGATTCTTGGATTAAAACAAAACTCAACATCAAGAGTTAACAAAAAAATCTTGCATGCATCCTAACCAAGAACCCAAAACAGAAATAAACCTACTTCAACCCCTTAAAGCAACATAAAACAAGGATTAAAAACTTACTTCTTGAAGAAAAAAAAAAGTAGATTTGGAAGGAGGAAGAAATGGATTGTGTAAGGCTGTGAATGAACTAAGTTATTCGTGAACTATTCGAGACTCAGCTCGATAAAAACTCGACTGGGCTCAGCTTGTTTTTTAAATAAGTCGAGTTTGAACTCAATTTTTAGACTCGTTTATTAAACGAGCCAATTTTGAACTCAATAGTATTCGTCTCGTTAAGATTTGCAACCTGACTCGTTAAGAGACTCACGAGTTAGTTCATTAAGAGGCTCGTGAGCAGACTCATTAAGAGGCTTGTGAGCAGACTCGTTAAAATGCCTGTGAGCAGATTTATTAAGAGATTTGTGAGTAGGTTTATTAAAAAATTCGTAAGCTAAACTAATTTATAAGCCTCATAAATATATTTAATAATACTCGTTTATGAACTCATTAAATTTGAGCATTATAAAATGTATGTTTGTAAAATATAATTATTATATAATTTTATTTTAAATTTATAATAAAAAATAACTTAATGCTATTACTGTATGCAGAAACAAATTTAATATATGAGCTAAAAATATATTTTTAATGTAAAATAATAAATATCACTAATAATTATTAAGGAATATCATAAATATTTTTTAATTGTATAAGTTATAAATATCATATTTAATATTTTTTATATTATTTGTCCCTTCCTTAATTTTTAAATTTAAAGAATTAAATAATATTAAACTATATAACGATATATATTGTTAATTTGTATATTTTTATCCCTTAATTTTTTGTAGTTTATATATTTCTATCCTTAATTTTATAGTTATACTATTAGTTTATATATTTATCTTTCACTTTTTTAAACACACTTTTTTTAAACTATTAAATATCTTAATAAACTATTATTATTATTATTATTATTATTATTATTATTATTATTATTATAATTATATGTTTATATATGTATCTATATGATTATTTTCATATTTAATATTGTCTCCTTAATTTTATAAATTAAAATTTTTATATTATTTAAATATAAATCAATATAATACTATTGAGTAAGTATAATATATATATATATATATATATATATATATATATATATATATATTTTAAATTGATTATACTTATATTGATATATTTATTTTATATAATATCTTATATTTATATTATATGTGTAGTATTTTTTTTATAATATAAAATAATTTAATATAAATCATATATTTAAATAAAAATAAATAATAATATATGAATAATTAATGATAATATATTAATAAATTTTAAATTTTAATTAAAACTATATAATTTAAATAGAAACTCCCTTAAACTCCTTCCCTCTTATTTATATATAGATTTATATATTTATTATATATACTTTAATTAATTTTACCTGAAATGTAATATAAATATTTAATTGAATGATTATTGAATTTAGTGTTATATGGTTGATTTTATATTAAATATACTTTATATAATTAATTAAAAGTTTAATAATTAGTATTTGAACAATAAATAATATTTAATATTATAAATAAATAAATATTTAAATATTAAAACTTAAATAACGAAAAAATAAAAGGATTTAAATATTAAAATGTAAATGATAAAAAATAAAAAGGAAAAAATTGATCACTTTATATAATTAATTAAAAGTTTAATAATTAGTATTTAAACAATAAATAATATTTAATATTATAAATAAATAAATATTTAAATATTGAAATCTAAATAATAAAAAAAGATTTAAATATTAAAATCTAAATGATAAAAAAAAATAAAAAGGAAAAAAATTTGTTTTATTGTTATTGAACAATAAATAATATTTAATAAATATTAATAAATAATATTTAATGTTATAAATAAATAAATATTTAAATATTGAAATCTAAATAATAAAATAATAATAATAAATAATATTTAATGTTATAAATAAATAAATATTTAAATATTGAAACCTAAATAGTAAAAAATAAAAAAAAAATTGATCAAAATTATTGTTGAGAATTAAAACCCAAAATCTTAACAAAGCAATCATTGATTAATCATGGCACCGAGACCTCTCCATCACACATTAAAAATTTATGGAGGGGACTCCTGTGTAAATAAAGATTTTCCGTTCTATTATTTTATTATGATTTAAATTAAGATTTTGATTATAAGAAATTTTAATTAAATTATATTTAGATTTAGTAAAATCTCTTTTTAACTTCTTAATTTAAAAGTTCAAAATTTAAAAATTTAAAATAATTAAATTTAAGCTAAATGAGTTTATTAAAAAGTAAAACTCTAACTTAAATTTAAATATGAGCGTATTTAAATAATAAATGAATTTATTATGAATTAAATTTTAACCGAACTCAAATATAATAATTTTTTTTAAACAAAATTTTTAATAGAGTTTTTTGAGTTTGAATTTGAAATTTATTAACGAGTTTTTTAATTGATTTTTTTAAATTCGAGATCGAACTCGAATTAAGTTCATTATTATACTAAACGAGTTTTTCACAAATCGAGTTCAAATCAAACTTAATTATAATATTTAATTCTTGAATCTCGAGTTAAGCTTGAGTTGAATATTAAAACTCGAGTTCGAGCTCGAACTTCTAATATTTTTTAATAAACAATTCTGAACTTTACAAAACTTACCTCAATTCGATTTGATTACATCTCTAAAATTGTGTATAAAGCCGATCCTTGTAAAACTTTATAATTTTCAAAAAAAAAACTCTAAACGAAAGATAAAATCATGAATTTCTGAGAGTTTTAAGAAGAATGTAGCGATAAAAAACATCGAGAGTTACATATGCTAATCTCTACTTCAAAATGGAGAAAAGTTCCTTTTATTTTTGGGTTGAGCTCTATTTATAAGTGGGTTGGAAGGGACATATTTGGTTATTGGCCTTAAAATTTTTTAAAAATATTTTTTTAAATATATTTTTAAAATACGTAAAATTTATTTTATAAAACACTCATTTTACTTGTCTAAAATTTCTTCTTTTAAAATTTTGAATTCCAATAAAAATTTAGTCAAAATTTAAAACTCATTTAAAATATTTTTTTAAATACATTCTTAAAATACTTAAAATTTATTTTATAAAGAATTCCTTTTACCATTCTAAAATTTTGAATTTCAATAAAAATTCAATCAAAATTTTAAAATTGTGACACCGAAATTTAACAGAATATTAGAGTAAGTTTGCCATATAAATAAAATATCTTTAAACAGATTCCTAAAATGCTTGAAGGCCCATCCTTCGAATATAATTTCAAAACAATTCAAGAAAAAGGACAAATTTGAAAATTAACCTTCAAGAAGATAGGTAGAAATATGTAAAGATATCCACGAAAAGTTGTAAAAAGCAACATCATCCCAAACTTTTACCGTTTTAAGTAGAAAACTAAGGATTTGACTATAAATTAAGCTATTTGAAGAAACACAAATGAAAAATACAATTCTTTCATTAGACAAAATAACCGAAACGGAAAATATATAGTTGCCACTCAACTCTTTATAAACAACTTAATACAAATAAAAAAAATCACTATGAAAGCAATCTCCTTAACAATAGAATACTCTAAAGAAGCATCGGAAAAAGAAAATATTCTACAATTTATAAAGTTGACTTAAAGATAATCTACCACAAAACTTAAATCGAAAAATCTTAAAATTCTTTGAATGTATTAATAGATTAAATAGTTATGACTTTTTAAAAAAATCGGTCTAAAAGAAAGCAAAACCTCTTCTATTTCATTACAAATTAAATTTTCTAACCTCTCATATACCCTATTATAATCCTTATATAAGATGTTATTGTCTAAATTAACTTTTACGTTAAAAATCATTCGACACTCTGATTTTTTTCAAATTATTATTTAATATTAATATTTATAAAATGCATTTTGATTTTTTTAACACTTATATATAAAATCTGAGTATTCTCTTTTTTAAAAATAAAATAAATGAAAGAATTTAGTTCTTTATTAAATTATTTGTTTTTTCTAGCTTTGAATTTGCTTTTATTTTTGTTTAATAATATTATGGAATTCATTTTGGAGTATGATATTCATGAAGCTAATGATTGAAATTGGTTCTATCAGTTTTAGATAGGACCGTAATCGAACCGAATTGAGTCGAGTTTTGATAAGTTTAAATTTAATTAAAAAATAAATTTAAAAGTTTGAGTTTGAACTCGAACTCGACTCGAATTTCGTTTATAAGATCGAGCTCGATTCATAAAATAAATATTAAACTCGAGTTCGATTTGAGTTCGATTCGTAATAAATTCGCTTATCACATTGATAAGCCAATTCAAATTCCACTTAAAAATTTCACATTTGAGCTCATTTAAACTTGAATTTAAACTAGATTATATTATAGACAATCTCAATATAATTCAAATTCATGATTATATTATAAACAATCTCAATATAATTTAAATTTATTTAAATTATAAATAAATTTAAATTAAAAATAAAATTTAAATTATAAAGTGAGACTTTTAAATTAAATTTTTTTATTTAATTGAAATTTCTTCAACTTAAAACTAATGAAAAAAATGTAGAAGAATTGTATTTTTATAAAAAAGTCACAATCTTTCGTATCCCTTCATATTTCGATGTGTGATTGGTGTTGACGAACGAGTCTGCTCACGAGATTTGTTCGCGAGCCTGCTCACGAGTTTGTTCGCAAGTCTGTTCGCGAGTTTATTTATGAGTCAGTTCACGAGTTTATTTATAAACTTAAAAACGAGCCGAAGCCTGCTCACGAGTTTGTTTGCAAGTCTGTTTGCGAGTTTATTTACGAGTCAGTTCACGAGTTTATTTATAAACTTAAAAACGAGCCGAATTTGCGAATTTAAACGAGCTGAATACTGTTAAGCTCAAATTCGGCTCGTTTATTAAACGAGTCTAAAAAGTGAGCTCGAGTTCGATTCGTTTAGAAAATAAATCAAGCCCGATCGAATTTTTATGAGTTGAGTTTTGAATAGCTCACAAACAGTTTGATTCGTTTACGACTCTAATTTTTTATAATAATATTTGAAAATTAACCAATGAAATCGTTAGATCTGATTGGACTCAAAAGTACTAAAACAGAAACGTAATCTCAATTTGTACAAAATGACCATCTTCTTATATAATTCATTCTAATATAATTAAATAAAATTTAATTAGCTAATTTTAAAATCAAAATTTATATTAGTTTTTTTTTGAATGTATTAATATATTTTAACAGCATTTTTTAATTTTTTATATAAAATTTACTCATTAGATTGTATTAATAAATTATTAAACAATACAAAAAATTAAATAAAATATGTTTATTTTCATAAATTATATAAACATTTATTAAATTTAAAATTATTAATGTTGTATAATATATAAATGAACAATTTTTAAATTTATTTTATATACATAATAATTTAATTGGTATAAATTAATTGCATAATAAAATTTCATAATAAAATAATACATACGTGTGCATGTGAACATAAATTTATCTGTAAGTTAATCTCAAGACCTCTCAATTTTGAAAATAACTCCAAAATTAATATATAAAGGCAGAAAAGCTTAAGCATGTGAAAACATAAAAATGAGTGACTAAATAATTTAATTATTAAATATAAAAACAAAAAAATATCTTTATTTAATTATTTTGCTTTACACTGTGATTGGTTTAGGGTTTTGTAATCTTATAATAAAAATCTTTCTAAGTCATCTTTAAGATTGAGAGTGAGAGAGCATTTAGAGAAAAGAAGATAATGAATCTGTTGCACTTTTGAAATTTAAAAGAAATACAGCTGCTTTACTTTTTTTAATCCGTCTACTCAATTAAAAAAATAAATATAAAAAATTTATTAATTAATTTTTTTTAAATATATAGGTGAAATTTTAAAAAAATTATAAATTAATTTTTTCGTTAATTTTAATTATATTTTTAAAAAAAATAGAGAAATTTTTTTATATTATAAAATTAAATAATAATTTTTTTTTTAAGAAACCGTAAAAAAAAAAGAGGCTGTCGTGCGTTCATTGGATCTTTCTACAAAAAGGTTTTCTACTTTGATGGAATAAAAATAAAGAGAAAAAAAAAAAAGGTAAAGAAATGGTCAATTTGTTCACACAAAAGACAGCATGAGATTTTTTTAAGTGTTCGTAATAACACGTGGCATTAAAACATTACGACAGTGTCGAGCAATGCTACAACCCAATCTTTTTTTTCTATTCTTATAATCTTATCCTCTCCTATTCATCCTATGTAATCTTCGCATACGCAATACGTGCATATGCCAAATCCATCTTAGTATGACATGACGTGGCGGAGTCATTGGTCAACAACAAGGCATCTAAACCCTAACCCTAGTTGGCACTCTCGAATTGATTTTGTTGATTTATTTAAATTATCCTTCACTTAGGTTACATCTTCCTTGATTTCTCTTGCTTTTTCTATTTCTTTCTTTATATTTCTGTTCTTTTCACACATACTTGTCTTTGGCTTTTACTTTATAGGCAACTTTTGCTTAATATGACATGACGTGGCCTCCACGCGGATTCTACAACTCATCCAATTCAATTTAAAATTTAAATAAATCTGTTCTCTTGATTTATTTTAATCGTAAAAAGAGTTTTAAATTTACCAAATTAAAGAACTCAATTAATAATGACTAATTACAAAAACGTCACTATTTTTAGAAATTCATTAACTTATCTCTAAGTTTTGATTTGTTACACTTTAATTATTTTATCAATTACCACAACCTATTCTGCAAGTTAAATTTTAAATGAACAAGTATTTATCTTATTATAAAAATGAGTCTAAAATAGTGGCTAAAAATTATTATTTTATAGAGTTAATAATAAAAATTTTTATATTTTTTATTTTATTACAATTATTGTATTTTTTATCAAATTAAATTTTAATATTTTAAAATTATTTTAATTATATTTTATCGTTATTTGTGCTGTACTGATAAAAACTAATGGAATTATTACATCACAAATCGTGTTATTATCACATCAATAAATTTTAAGTTAAAAATAATAATAATTTAAAATTTTAAGATAAAAACATATAAAATTAAAATCATAGAATTTTTTTATAATTATTTATTCTATTAATTTTTTTTAGGAGAAGAAGGAAGGGAGACTCGAATCTATGACTTCAGATAAATTATATATTCTTTTAGCCACTTAATCAAGTCAAACTAAATAATTAAATACTTAATTTATGTACTATTAATTTTTCTGAATTTCACTTTAAATATTATTATAATTTAAAAAAATTATAGATTAACATTATACTTGAAAGTTAAAAGAATATTTTAAAAAAGCATTCTAAAAAAATATTTTATTATTTTTTATATTTTTAAATTGATCTATGTTAAAAATTATTTAAAATTATTTTTTAATATTTCATAATTAATATATTTAATAAAGTTATTTTCTCAATGATATATTAAATAGTAAATATTTAGACAATCAATAATAATTTTTATCGAAATAAAATTAAAATAAATTATTATTATTAAATTATTAATAAAAATAAAAAATAATAATATAAATAATAATTTTTAAATATATTTAATAATAAAAAAAGTGATTTAATTTTATAAGCTTTCAATTATATAAGTAATGGTAAAGTGTATTTAATTAACTATTAAAAAAATAAAATTTAATTAATAAAAAATAAAAATTTAAGGTGAAATTACAATAAAAATAAAGTATAAAGTTTTTTAACGATTAATTTTAAATTTTATTGATGCGGATATAACATTAATGTGACGAGTAAATTTTATTAATGTCACGTGATGACATGATATTAACGTGGCAAGTAAGGTGATAATTCTATTAATTTCTAATACTATAAATAATGATTAGATACATTTAGAGTATTTTTAAAATATCAAAATAATATAAGATATAATTACAATAAAAATAAAAAATATAATTTTTTTACAATTAATTCTATTTTATATGCTTAAACTGTAACTATAAATAATAACAATGATATGAAACCTACTATATTTATTTTTACTATTATAATATATGGCAGCGTTTAATTTTTTTTAACAAATAAAAAATATAATCAAAATTATAATTTTATTAAATATGAATTAAACCATTTTGTTAAATATATTTTTATTATTTTTTTATAATAATTTTAAACACCTGCTAAATTATTATTTTAATAATATTAAAATAATAATTTTATAATAGTTATTATGCTACTTTTATATAAACCCTAGAATATAATTTTTAATTTTTGAATTTATTATTATTAACATTTTTATCCACTATTTTAAAAGAAATATATGTATTAAAATATTTATTTTTATGAGGTAAAAAGTAATTTTATTTAATATAAAAGTTAAATGGAGAGAGATAAAAATTTATGAAAATACAAGGATATACATATGGCCTTACAAACCTGTACGCTAAATAAACATTATTTTTTTTTATCGTACAACGATTATAAGATCAGAGAATAATCAAGTACCGAATTAAAAAGCAAAGATCCAAACCCATCACATCACGATTGAGCCCAACCCAAATAAATCAACCCATAATCCTCTGCCCATCCAAAGACCAAAGACTTCTGGAATCCGATTTAGCAGAACTATCGCTGCCGACTGCTTTCCTGGAAATTGAAATAATTGCAAGTTTGACCACCAAAAAAAAATCGACCCAAGCCAAACAAACAACTGCATGTCTACAACGACAAAACACTAATGAAAGGATAAAGAGACAGCATGCAGCTCAGCAGACTCCAAAACAAAGAAGCATATGCAGTGGAACCCAATAGGCCAACACTAACCACCGCAAACCAAAAGCAACAGAGAAACAAAAGTCTGAAACTCACGGCAAATCAAATATAAAGAGGCAATTCAAAAGACCCGTAGTCATAACGAGATCGAAGGGAGCGTGTTGCTCAATGAACGTGGCGGTGCAAGAAGTTTTGAATCAAATCCAATAGATTAATTTAAAATAATAATAATAATAACAAAATTATTTAAAAGAAAATAATTAAAATATATAATTTTATTTATTATTTTTTTTACGAAATAAATCATGTCAAATAAAAATATTATATATTAAATATATTCTCTGTAATTCTGTAGTGTGATAACATAAGCACTTTTTGTTACCAATCCTATCTTTAGGCATCTTAAAATTGATGGTCAATTTGATGTGCTTTTAAGGAGAAGAGTAAAGAATATTTAATTATTATGATCATTTAGAAACACTCTCATATTAAAAAAAAAATATTATTTAGTTTTTCATCAATTTTAAAAAAATATATTAAAATATCTCTAATAGTTTCTCGGTAAATTTTAATTGTTAAATATTGTAAAAAAATAAAAAATACCTATGATATAAAAGAATTAATTAATAAATTTTTTTAAAAGATGAGAGATCAATTACCAAAATTTTTAAAATTATAAAAATTAAATAATAAAATATTTAATAATAAAATTAATATATAAACTAATTAATATATTTTTAAAATATCAAAAATATTTTAATTTATTTTTTAAAATAAAATAGTTAATTAGTAAATTTTTCTATAAAATAATAATTTTGTCTAGAAATAAAGGACAAAACAAGTAAAAATTATCATGGTATTAAGCAATAATTAGACCCAATAGAAAACAATACTCAAAATTAAGTTGAGATAAACTAAACACATGCTCCACTTAATCTTTTAAACAACTTCTACAAGGTATTCAACCAAAGTTGAGTTTAATGGTTTTGAAATAATTTTAAACAGAAAAGGAAAAAATAAATAAACATAGAATTTAAAAAATTTAGGATATTATCACTTTTTAATCTATATGATTTTTAAAATGTTCTTAGACCTTTAAATTATTTACAATAGTATTTAATTTTAAAAATATTTAATATTATTATTATTTAAAATTTTATTTTTAAATAGATGATGATTTATTATTTAATTTCATTTTATAGTAAGTTAAAAAAATTATAAAGATATATAAAATATAATAAAATAAAATTTTTTAGATACCTATATAAATTAGATGATAATTTTATTTCTCTCCAATCTGAGTTTTGCTCACATCGGGAATGAATTCAAGGACATGAATTTAAGGACGTATTCGAAGAAATTCTGACCTCCAGTTGAAATGGTTTGTGGATTCCGAACAGCTACAATGGCCGAATCTAATAAGATAGCAATTACAACCCAAGAAGTAATAAGCATTTGGGCATGGACTTGGAAACCTCTGATTTTTATTATTTAATTTCATAAAAAATTATTTAATTTCATTTTATAGTAAGTTAAAAAAATTATAAGGATATATAAAATATAATAAAATAAAATTTTTTAGATACCTATATAAATTAGATGATAATTTTATTATTTAAATTAATTTTAAAATTTGCTAAGAAAATCTAAAATAACATCCAAAAAACAAGATTAACTTTCAAATTAAGGATTATGAAAAATAATATATTCAAATATGAGATAAATTTTGGAAAGATCATTAAAATAATAATTTTATATGTTTAAGTTTACATTATAAATAATAATTTCAAATTCAATATAATTGACATTAAAATATTATTGAAATAAAAAGATTTAAAATAATGCATTATACTATTAAAATGGATTACTTACAGTTTCATTTAAATTTAAAATAGATAATATTTTTATTTATTAAATTAATTTTAAGAGTTAGTTAAAGAAATATTAAAATATTATTAATATTTAAAAACTTTAAATTAAATAGATGGTATTTAAATTTAAAATTTAGTATATGATTAAAATTTAACAATGCAAATATTAGAATTATATTATTAATAGTAAAAAGAAACTTTAGAGGTTGAAATTTTATAAAATTTCACAGATAAGAAAATAAATTATTTATTTCAAAATTTTGAGAAATTGATTATTTATAAATATTTAAAAATGGTTAATAATAATTGTTGGACCTAAATGTCCTAATCCTTGTTTTGATGATTAATAAACAATTGGTGTGCTACTAATTATTTCCAAGAGTGTTTGTATTGAGCTTGCAGGTCCCTTATTGAAACAAATGATATTGCTTCAATCACAAAAGTGAAAAGTGCCAATTTTGGAAGCATACTACAAGGAAGGGATCCTAAAGTATTTTTATTTATTATGCTTGTCATATTATTCATTGTGAATTTCAAGTAATTAATTGTGATGGCTCAAGGGTTCTTTCATTTCTAAAAGTTCTTTTAGATATGGCCACTTTTTTGAAGTACTTGACTTTCAGGGACCAAAATGAAATTTTCCAAAAGAAGTGATTTTGAAAATATTTTTCATCAAAATGAAAGATCTAAAAATATAGGTTACAAATATTCAAACGGATTGAAAAATGAATTTTTATAGCCTAAGTTATGATTTTTCAAAGTTTTAAAGAAGGGATTTTGTGCCCCCTAAACACAACTTTCGGCTTCCGAAAGTCAGGGACAGAAACGAAAGTCCCATATGTTCGGCCGCCGAACATTGACTTTCGGCCGCCGAAAGTGGGTTTTTCAACCAGCCCCCTAAGTGTAACCTTTGGCTTCCGAAAGTGAGGGACAGAGACGAAAGTCCCACACTTTCGGCCGCCGAACATTTAACCTTCGGTCGCCGAAAGTGTGTTTTGGATCTGCCTCCGAAGCCTAAAGTTTGGCTTCCGAAAGTGAGGAACAGAAACGAAAGTCCACCATGTTCGGCCGCCGAACATTGAGTTTAGGCCGCCGAAAGTTCAGTTTTAAAGGAATAGTTTCTTCGCCCCAAATGGTTCGGCCGCCGAACTCTAAGCTTAGGCCGCCGAACCTGAGTTTTTTTGGGCACGGTATAACGGTTACTTCTGAACATAAACGGCTCTATTTGCATTTAATGCACCCCCAACGGCCATATTTATGATAGAACTATAAATACAACTTGTTTTTGTTGTTGTAAGGTTACAACAACCATCTAAGCAAATATTTATTGAGATTACAACATTTTTCATTCTCTCTCTCTCAAAACCTTGAGCCAAAGCATTGATTTCTTGAAAGATTGTTTTGAGTTGTAATTGATTGGCTTTTCTGAGTGAGTAAAGGTTGATTGAGAGATTCTGTTGTTGTGAGTGTGGCATTGAGCAAAGAATTGCTCTTGAGTGGAAAAAGAGATTTGTAAAGAGCAAAGGCTTGCTCTAAGATTGTAAGGGTTTTGATCTTCACCCAAAGAAGATTTGATAGTGGA
Source organism: Manihot esculenta (assembly GCF_001659605.2). Classification (NCBI taxonomy): domain Eukaryota; kingdom Viridiplantae; phylum Streptophyta; class Magnoliopsida; order Malpighiales; family Euphorbiaceae; genus Manihot; species Manihot esculenta. The sequence continues at coordinate 13,266,154 of NC_035163.2, read as the reverse complement.
GTTGAACTCTCAAGTGGACCTTGAGGAGAGGACGTAGGCTTGGATAGCTGAACCTCTATAAATCATTGTGTTGATTTTTCTCTTCCCTATTCTCTTCTAATTTCTTGTCTTAGCCATTAAATTTTTTATAAACCCAATTCACCCCCCCTCTTGGGTTGCCTCAAGGGACAACAAGTGGTATCAAAGCTAAGTCTCCCTTTCTTGAAGATATAATCATCTTGGAGTAAAGATCAAATGGCAGCCCTCAATTCTCAAGAAGGTCAATCGGTTGTGAGACCACCTTTCTTTGATGGAAATGACTTTCTATATTGGAAAAATAGTATGTATTATTTCCTTAAATCGGAAGGAGTTGATTTGTGGGACATTGTAGAGAATGGGCCTTTCTTTCCCACAAGATTCATTGATGGAAACCAAGAGCAAAAACCTAAGAGTGAATGGAGTGAGCTAGAGAAGAGAAGGGTAGCCCTCAATGACAAAGCCATTCACATCTTGTTTTGTGCTCTTAGTAGAAGTAAGTACAACAAAGTATGCATGAAGTCCACCGCCAAGGAAATTTGGGATGCTTTGGTTGTCACTCATGAAGGTACCAATCAAGTCAAGGAAAACAAGATGGAATCCCTCATCTATCAATATGAGTTGTTCAAGATGAAATCCGATGAAACTATTAGCCAAATGTATGATAGGTTCATTGAGATCATTGGAGGGATGAAATCTCTTGGGAAGACATTCACAAATGAAGAGTTGGTAAAGAAAATCCTAAGATGTCTACCTAAAGAATGGCTACCAAAGGTAACTTCCTTAAAGGATGCCAAAGACTTGACCAAAGTGCAATTGGATGAACTCTTGGGGAATCTCATTGACTATGAGATGACTCTAAAGAGAGAGCAAGTGGAGGAACCTAGCAAGATGAAAAAGAACATTGCTCTAAGGGTAGCCTCCGAAGATACTAGTGAGGAAGAAGAAGAGATAAGTGAGGAAGAATTGGCCTTGGTAACTAGGAGAATAAGGAAGTTGCTTCTCCAAAATAAAAGGTTCATCCCAAGGAAGAATTTTAGAAAGGAAAAGGGTGAATCAAGCAAAAAAGAAGTAGTCATTTGCTATGAATGTAATAAGCCGGGTCACTACAAAGTGGATTGTCCCAAGTTGAAGAAGCCTATCAAGAAGTTCAATAAGAAGGCCTTCAAAGCAACATGGGATGAGTCAAGTGATTCCGAAGAAGAGGAGGTTGGTGATGAAATTGCCAACATGTGCTTCATGGCTCTAGAGGAAAGCTCCGATGAGGTAACTACTCTTGATGACTTTACTTTAAATGATGATGATGTTGAGTTTTCATATGATGAACTTGTAGGTGCCTTAAAATTGATGAATGATGAGCTTGAAAAGAGTCATAGGAAAAATAAAATTTTGAAATGTGAGTTAGCTAGCTTTAAAAAGGAAAGTGAGAACTCACCCAAGGAACCTTTATCCTCAAATGATTCTTTACAAAAATCCTTAGATGAGCTCTCACTAGAAAATAAAAATTTGAAAAATGAAATCCTTGAGTTGAAAAATTCTCTTTCAAAATTTTTAAAAGGCAAGGACAAACTTGATGAGATTTTAGACTCTCAAAGGTCTCCTAGCATCAAGTATGGCCTTGGCTATGATAAATCAACTCAAGCAAATTTTTCTAAAACCGTTTTTGTTAAAGCTACCAACTCACATGAACCTAAGGTTTCTAGCTCAAATGGAAATGTGCCTAAAGTTTCTAGTAGCAATATGTCTATGAGGAATGCACCTACAAGGAATGCACATGTACACCAATCCACTAGTTACAACACTCATATAAGACACACACCTAGGCAAGTTGCATATAAAAGAAATGATCATTATAGAACACACACTTATAGTTCACAAAATCACCACTCCAATCATATCTCTTGCTCACATGCTTTTAATAAGCAAAGGAGAAATGGCCACATGAGAACTCAAACATACTCACTCACCTATGGACCTAGAGTAAGAAGGTTCAATGGTCATTGTCACTATTGTGGTAAGTTTGGTCATACCAACTATAAGTGCTCTATTAGAAAATTGCATCTTGGATATGGTAGCATATGGAAATTGGATAGTGGAATGACTAACCCCCAAGGACCCAAGTACATTTGGGTACCTAAAAGTGTTTGAATTCTTTCTTTTAGGTGTGCTTGAAATCCTCAAAAATTGAAAGCAAATGGTATCTAGATAGTGGATGTTCAAGGCACATGACCGGAAACTCAAATCACTTCATCTCTCTTGAAAAGAAAGACGGAAGTGGACAAGTAACCTTTGGAGACAATGGAAAAGGTAAAATTGTTGGTATAGGTAAAGTCGGTAAGGAAAACTCTCATATTCTTGATAAAGTTCTATTAGTTGATGGTTTGAAGCATAATTTGTTAAGTGTGAGTCAATTATGTGATAAAGGTTGTAGAGTTATCTTTGAACCAAAATCATGTTTTGTGTCTAGAATGTCGGATAACAAAATATTGTTTGTTGGTGAAAGAGTTGAGAATATTTATCTTATTGACTTACAAGCTATGACTAACCAAGACATGAAGTGCTTTGTGTCTATTAGTGATAACTCTTGGATTTGGCATAGAAGGCTTTCTCATGCTAGCATGGATCTCCTCAAAAATTTGAGCAAAGATGAGCTAGTTGATGGTCTTCCAAAGATCAAATATGAAAAGGACAAAGTATGTGATGCATGTCAAATGGGTAAGCAAGTTAAGAGTTCCTTTAAAGCTATTAATAAGGTAATCTCTTCTAGACCTTTGCAACTCTTGCATATGGATTTATTTGGTCCAACTAGAGTAGCTAGTCTTGGTGGCATGCATTATGGGTTTGTTATAGTTGATGACTACTCTAGGTATACTTGGGTTGTGTTCCTTGCTCATAAGGATGATTGTTTTGATGCTTTTAAAAGTTTTACAAAGAAAGTTCAAAATGAAAAGGATTTTCAAATCTCTTCAATAAGGAGTGATCATGGTAGAGAATTTGAAAATGAAAAATTTGAAGTCTTTTGTAATAAGTTAGGGATCACTCATAATTTTTCATCTCCTAGGACTCCCCAACAAAATGGTGTTGTTGAAAGAAAAAATAGAACTCTTTTAGATATGGGGAGGACTATGTTAAGAGAATATAATTTACCTACTTATTTTTGGGCGGAAGCCATAAATACGGCTTGTTATGTTTCAAATAGAGTTTTAATTAGACCTCTCTTAAATAAGACTCCTTATGAGCTTTGGAATGGAAGGAAACCTAGAGTTAGTTATTTTAGAGTTTTTGGTTGTAAATGCTTCATATTAAACAATAAGGATAATCTAGGCAAATTTGACTCCAAAACCGATGAAGGTATCTTCTTGGGATACTCTATCTCTAGTAAATCATATAGAGTATTCAATAAAAGAACCTTGATAGTTGAAGAGTCAATGCATGTTGTTTTTGATGAATCTAATCCCTTTGCTCCTAGAAAGGAGGTCTCTTGTGATGATGATCTTGTAGGTAACCTTGATGAGTTGACCTTTGAAGATCCTCAACCTCATGGAGATCAAAGTCAACCCAAGGAGAATTCAATAGAGGCAAAGGAAGATGAAGTTGGACCTCAAGAGCAACAAATGCAAATTACACAAAGTCAAGGAGTCCAACATGACTTGCCAAAGGATTGGGCCTACAAGAAGGATCACCCCAAGGATCAAATAATTGGTGATACATCAAAAGGGGTAACTACTAGATCCTCTCTTAGACATGTATGTAATAATATTGCATTCATATCTCATATAGAGCCTAAATCTATAGATGAGGCTATTGGTGATGAGAGTTGGGTTCTTGCTATGCAAGAAGAACTCAACCAATTTGAAAGGAACAAGGTTTGGACCTTAGTGTCTAGACCAAAACATCACCCCATCATAGGCACCTAATGGGTGTTTAGAAATAAGCTTGATGAAGATGGCAATATCATTAGAAACAAAGCTAGGTTGGTAGCTAAAGGCTATAACCAAGAGGAGGGCATAGACTATGATGAAACTTTTGCCCCCGTAGCTAGATTAGAAGCCATTAGAATCTTGCTTGCATATGCATCATACATGAATTTTAATCTCTTTCAAATGGATGTGAAAAGTGCCTTTTTAAATGGTTTTATTGAGGAGGAGGTTTATGTTGAGCAACCTCCGGGGTTTGAAAATCATGAATTTTCAAATCATGTTTTTAAATTGTCTAAAGCTTTATATGGTTTAAAACAAGCTCCTAGAGCTTGGTATGAAAGACTAAGTAATTTTCTTTTGCAAAATGGTTTTTCAAAAGGCAAAGTGGATACAACTCTTTTTGTCAAAAATCATGGAAATGACATCCTTGTAGTGCAAATATATGTTGATGATATTATATTTGGTGCTACTAATGTGTGTTTGTGTGAAGAGTTTTCTAAAGTTATGAAAAGTGAGTTTGAGATGAGCATGATGGGAGAACTTAAATTCTTCCTTGGGCTTCAAATCAAACAAGCTAAGGATGGCATCTTCATCAACCAAGCCAAATACACAAAGGAGCTAATCAAAAGGTTTGGAATGGAGAATAGCAAGCCAAGTAGAACTCCAATGAGCACAAGCACCAAACTTGACAAGGATGAAAAGGGTAAGCCTATTGATGAAAAGCTCTATAGAGGTATGATCGGAAGCCTTTTATATCTCACCGCATCTAGACCGGATATCATGTTTTCCGTATGTTTATGTGCACGTTTTCAATCATGTCCTAAAGAGTCTCATTTGCATGCCGTTAAACGCATTCTTAGATATTTACATGGCACATTGCATTTGGGGTTATGGTATCCTAGAAGTTCATCCTTTACTTTATGTTCCTACTCGGATGCCGACTTTGCCGGAAGCATTCTTGATAGGAAGAGTACCTCGGGTACTTGTCAACTTCTAGGACAATCTCTTGTTTCTTGGTGTAGCAAGAAGCAAAATTCGGTTGCACTATCAACCGCCGAAGCCGAATATGTGGCGGCGGGTCTTTGTTGTAGTCAAATCCTTTGGATTAAACAACAATTAAGAGATTTTGAAGTATCTCTTGATCACATTCCTATTAAATGTGATAATACAAGTGCAATCAATCTAACCAAGAACCCCATTCAATATTCTAGAACTAAGCATATTGACATTAGACATCATTTCATTCGTGATCATGTACTAAATGGTGATGTTGTTCTTGAGTTTGTGGATACAAACAACCAACTAGCTGATATTTTCACTAAACCTTTAAATGTAGAAAGATTTAACTTCATTAAAAGGGAATTGGGAATGCTAGATGGTGGTTGTTGAGTGTATATTTTTTTTGTGTGTGTATCTTTTTGAAAGCATGTCAAAATTGTTTGTTATAGTTTTATTTTTTTTAAACAAAAAGGGGGAGGGGAAGCCCAAAAATTCCAGGTTCGGAGGCACTTTCGGCCCCCTAACCTTCAATTTCAAGGGCAATATGAAAAGCGGAAATTTTTCTGTCTTTTTTCTTTTTCTTTTTCGGCCGCCTAACATTCTATTCGGCCGCCGAACATTGTGAAGTTCGGCCGCCGAAGTTTAAGTTCGGCCTCCTAAACTTGCCCAGGTTCGGCCGCCGAAGATTAGTTCGGCCGCCGAAGATTAGTTCGGCCGCCGAAGATTAGTTCGGCCGCCGAAGATTAGTTCGGCCGCCGAAACTGCGCGTCCCTTAAAAGCCCCCGCGACAGCTCATCATCTTCTTCGCGCGACTCTTTCCCTCTCCCCGAAGTTTTTTCTCCCTCTCCCGAAGCTCTCTTCATCTTCCTCTTCGAAAATCGCCTGATCCAAGCCATTTTTGCCCAAAAATCTCCTTTTTTCTCTCATTTTCTTCTCCTAAACTCACAAAAACACTTTCTTTCCTCCAAACATAACCCATTTTCGAGATCTTTCTTTTGGGTAAGTTTTCTGTTTTCTCTCTCTATTTTTTATGGGTTTTCCTTATTTTTAATGATTTATCTTGTGTTTAGTTCCTTATATGACTAGGGTTGTGTTCTTGATGAGTTTTGTTGAAATGCTTATAATATATATATAAAATCTGCTGGTTATTTTCTTTTATTTTTTTTGTGTTGCTGTTTGTTAGGTTGGTTTTGTTTTACAATTTTTCTTGTTTTAGTGCTCTCTGTTAATTTGATAGCTGAGTTATTTTGTTGATAGTTATATTTTTTAAACTGCCTAATTTTTTTTTATTGCTCTCTGTTAATTTGATAGTTGGGTTATTTTGTTGATAGTTATATTTTTTTTAAACTGCCTAATTTTTTTTGCTGCTCTCTGTTAGCTGGGTATATATACATATATATACATATAAAATTTCTTTTTGCTCTCTTTTTAATGCATTCTGTTAGCTGGATTGAGTTGGTTGGTTTTGTCTTAGATACTTGTTTATGTTTTTGCAAACGATGAAGTATCAGAATTTTTCTCTGGTTTTGAACATGACTTTGGCTCTGAATATGGCCTTGGTGTAGTAACTGAGTAGCTGGGTTATCTTATTGTTGTGATTAGTTGGGTTATCTTGTTAGCTGGAACTTTATATATCAATACATGACTGTGATGCTTATTGGTTGTGATTGTGATTATGGGTTGAGTTTGTGGTAGTGTGTTGCTTATGGGTATCTTTTCTGTTTTTATCATTTGCCTCTGTAGCTGTAGCTGTTGGTTGGGTAAAATGGGTAGAAAAACCACAGCCCGTAGACACCCGTACTTTAGAGGTCAGTCTAGTAGGCAGTCTGAGCCTCCTAGGTCCCCCTCTCCAGATCCTCCTACCTCTCCACCCTTTGAGTTTCCTGTTATTAGAGAGGGTGATCCTGCTTTTCAGCCTTTCTCTCTCAGGTTTGTTCATCCTGGGAGAACAGTTCATCCCAACAGCATTCGGCTTTTTCGTACTCAGGGTTTCCTAGAGCCCTTTATTGTCCAGGGATGGGAGCACCTTCTTATCACTCCATCCGACACCCATCCTAGGATTGTTAGGGAGTTCTATGCAAACCTACACACCTTCACCCGTCACACTCCCCCTCACCTAGTCAGTTTTGTAAATGGTCAGAGGGTTTACCTCACTCCTGACATCATTGCTCGTCACCTAGGTATCCCCAACTCTGGGGCTGTTGTCTCCACCACTCATAAGTGGATCACTGGTGAGGTCTCTTCCCTTCACCAGACTAGGGTCATTTCAGGAGACGTAGATCGTGAGGAGCCCTCTAGGCTTAAGGCCTGTGACCTCAACACTCTCCTTAAAGTTGTTCACCACATAGTCACCTATGAGATTCTCCCTAGATCGGGTCATAGGACTGCACTCTCCTACTCTGACATGTTTGTAGTGTCTTGTCTGCTAGAGGGTCGAGCCCTTAACCTGCCACATATTATGATTCACTCTATAGCAGACTCCCTTAGGCTGAGTCGAGGTTGTCTCCCCTTTGGCCGTCATCTTACTCTTCTTCTCCGAGCCCTAGGGGTTGACCCAGGCACAGAGTCTGCCTTACCATTGTCTAGTGAGTACATCCCCTACACTGAGGCTACCCTCCACCACATGGGTTTGACTAGGAGAGGCAATGAATTTTATAATTCTAGGAGAGATTTTGCAGCCCGCAGAGCAGCACATGCAGCAGCACAGGCACATGATGGTTCTGATGAGGAGTCAGATGATGCTTCTCCTACTGATCTTGAGACAGAGCGAGCTCCCAGAGGCGATGCTAGTACCGGGCGGTCCACCGAGCAGGGTACATCTTCACGGACTGCATCTGATCTGTATGATGCCATGGGTCGTCTGGAGCTGCAGGTTGCTCAGATGTTTGATCGCCAGGCTTAGATGTCTGATCACCAGACTCAGATATCTGATCGCCAGACTCAGATATCTGATCGCCAGACTCAGATGGAGCAGCAGTTAGCACGACTTACAGACCAGCAGCAGACCCTGATCGAGCAGCAGAGCCAGATTTTGCACCTTCTTCAGCAGTCATCTGGAGTGCCACCTCCTCAGCCTCCTCAGTGATCTGTTTGTTTATTTGGTTACTTTTGTTTTCCCCTTTTGTTATTGTGATATTTTTTTTGATGATGTCAAAAGGGGGAGAGATGGTATTACTTATGTATACATTTGATAATTTTTATGGATATTGGCTATTTTTTATTTGACTCGTTTGGATTAAATACTTTTCTCTCTTGGTTTGTGGATATTGTGTGTATTCATTTGAGATGCATTTTTGTTGGGACTCATTCATTCATATAGGATCCATTACATCTCATAGCATTGCATTGAGTCAAAACCTCCCTTATGTGCCTTCTCACTTTTTAAATATGGCATAAAGTATTTTTAACAGGGGGAGCACATTAAGGGGGATAATTTTTTTTAAAATGCACACACTACACTTATGATTATTATCCTAATGTTTACCAATTGTTTGTCATCATCAAAAAGGGGGAGATTGTTGGACCTAAATGTCCTAATCCTTGTTTTGATGATTAATAAACAATTGGTGTGCTACTAATTATTTCCAAGAGTGTTTGTATTGAGCTTGCAGGTCCCTTATTGAAACAAATGATATTGCTTCAATCACAAAAGTGAAAAGTGCCAATTTTGGAAGCATACTACAAGGAAGGGATCATAAAGTATTTTTATTTATTATGCTTGTCATATTATTCATTGTGAATTTCAAGTAATTAATTGTGATGGCTCAAGGGTTCTTTCATTTCTAAAAGTTCTTTTAGATATGGCCACTTTTTTGAAGTACTTGACTTTCAGGGACCAAAATGAAATTTTCCGAAAGAAGTGATTTTGAAAATATTTTTCATCAAAATGAAAGATCTAAAAATATAGGTTACAAATATTCAAACGAATTGAAAAATAAATTTTTATAGCCTAAGTTATGATTTTTCAAAGTTTTAAAGAAGGGATTTTGTGCCCCCTAAACACAACTTTCGGCTTCCGAGAAAGTCAGGGACAGAAACGAAAGTCCCATATGTTCGGCCGCCGAACATTGACTTTCGGCCGCCGAAAGTGGGTTTTTCAACCAGCCCCCTAAGTGTAACCTTCGGCTTCCGAAAGTGAGGGACAGAGACGAAAGTCCCACACTTTCGGCCGCCGAACATTTAACCTTCGGCCGCCGAAAGTGTGTTTTGGGTCTGCCTCCGAAGCCTAAAGTTTGGCTTCCGAAAGTGAGGAACAGAAACGAAAGTCCACCATGTTCGGCGGCCGAACATTGAGTTTAGGCCGCCGAAAGTTCAGTTTTAAAGGAATAGTTTCTTCGCCCCAAATGGTTCGGCCGCCGAACTCTAAGCTTAGGCCGCCGAACCTGAGTTTTTCTGGGCACGGTATAACGGTTACTTCTGAACATAAACGGCTCTATTTGCATTTAATGCACCCCCAACGGCCATATTTATGATAGAACTATAAATACAACTTGTTTTTGTTGTTGTAAGGTTACAACAACCATCTAAGCAAATATTTATTGAGATTACAACATTTTTCATTCTCTCTCTCTCAAAACCTTGAGCCAAAGCATTGATTTCTTGAAAGCTTGTTTTGAGTTGTAATTGATTGGCTTTTCTGAGTGAGTAAAGATTGATTGAGAGATTCTGTTGTTGTGAGTGTGGCATTGAGCAAAGAATTGCTCTTGAGTGGAAAAAGAGATTTGTAAAGAGCAAAGGCTTGCTCTAAGATTGTAAGGGTTTTGATCTTCACCCAAAGAAGATTTGATAGTGGAGTTGAACTCTCAAGTGGACCTTGAGGAGAGGACGTAGGCTTGGATAGCTGAACCTCTATAAATCATTGTGTTGATTTTTCTCTTCCCTATTCTCTTCTAATTTCTTGTCTTAGCCATTAAATTTTTTATAAACCCAATTCACCCCCCCTCTTGGGTTGCCTCAAGGGACAACAATAATAATTTATTATAAAAATAAAATATTAAATTTTAATAAAAAAGGATAAATTGAGTTTACCTTTTCATATATTCTTCTTAAGGACTCCATTGCTTTTGTGATTATAGAAGAATAAAAGGATATGTATGAAAAAAAATATAAATGAGAAAAGAAAATATAACACTATTATGAATGGTTAGATAAAAAAGGCATTATATTCTCATAACACCCTAAGCATTTTCCCTTTATTAGAATACACAACACATTTTTTTTATATAACCTTATTTTATTGCTTTTCTAAAATTATTTCTAGAGTACTCTCAATCTCCTTTTAAGAGTTATAAGTTCTCCCTATTTCTTACAGAATCAAAACTATTACTGAAATGTTAAAGTTTACTCCATCTATGGTGTTGAGTCTTCCTTTAAATTTACCTTTAGGGATATGAAAGTTGAATTAAAACTTAATATTCACTATGTAGAAATTGCCATTCCACATGATATGTAAACACTACAAAAAAAATTGTGAATTAGTGACAAAAAATTTGATTGCTAATTGAGATAAATTGGTTCCTATTTTGTAAATAGCGACCAAATAAAAAGTTCTGTATTTGGTCAGTCACTAAAAAAAATAGCGACTAATTAATGTTTAGTCATTAAATTAGCAACTAAATTATTGTTGCTAATTGAATGTTAAATCAAGTTTGCCATTAAAAATTTTGGTTGCTAAATGAGTCGCTGATAATTGGTCGCTGATTTGTTACAAATAAGTCAGTGAATTGGTCGCTAAATGGAAATTGAATCTCTTCTAATTTTTCTTTTGAAAGGTTTCATGGTAGCTGAATGATTGATAAATAAATTAGACACTATATGATCATCAAATGGTCACCATTTAGTCGCTAATTAATATTTATATCGAAGTATTAATTATTTAGGTTGCTTTTGCAATTTAGTAATTGATTGATTTCTAAAGCTAATTTGTCACAAAAAATAAATAGCGATCACAAATATTTCCTCGCATTAACAAAATAAAAAAAAAAATTCAAAGTGAAGTATTTCCTTAAGCTACACAAGATATAACAACTCTAAACATTCATATTTATAAAAAAAAAAGTGACATAGTCTAGTTTAGCTTCTGCAAGTTACAAGACTATACTGATCAATAATGTAAATTACACACAAACCACAATTTAAATTACTTGAGCAACTTCTACTTCTTCTCTTGCCACTCATCCAATTCATCTTTCCTTAAACATTTTTATGAAATCAAGGATATGGTTGAAGAGGTTAAAAGAAAGCAAAATAATTAAACTTCATTTTCAGACTAAAGAAAAAATTTATAACATCATGTGCTTTAAATTGTAAGGAATCACCTCCAATAGCTCACAAGTGTATTGAATCACAAATATTTGACCAATTATGTAAAGCATGTAGTAGAGCAATCATCAATAAAGGAAACAAGAGTAAAGGAAAAAATAACAATTTAGTGCAAAATTGCCCTTGAGCAGCATATCCACATCTTTAGTGCAAAATAACAACATACTTGAGGTAATAATAAATTAAATAATAGAGGGAGGTACAAAACAATGACAAGATAGTAATGCAAATAATTTTTCATGGAATGCAACTGTTAATAGTTGATATGAACTGCATCATGCATGATAATGGATGATGCATTTTAATTGAAATTCTACCCATTGATTGAATCTTTGCATTAGGAACTGGACAATCTAGGAAATAAATAACTAATAACTTTTTTTATTACTTTTCTTTGATCCTTGCATCAGGCTCTTGATCCAAAAGTGATCCATATTTCTCCTTAGTGTGTTGTGTTACTTTTCTTTAGTAAAAATAGTATAAATGTACTGATCTAAATGTTATTTTTATATTGAAGATAAAAGTATTTAGGGATTCTAAATCTAGGCCATGTTATAGACTAGTAAATAAAATTAGGGATTCTAAATCTAGGCCATATTTAGATACTTCCTTTATACCTAAGAAAGAGAACAACAGAACAAGTTATTAACTAGACTAGTAAATAAAATTATAAGAAGAGTAACATGCATTAGAGAATTATCATTTGAAAATAAACAGTTACCAAGAATAGACAAAGCTGCAACACACATTATACACGGTTCACATATAACATAGAGAGTGCATTTTGAAAACTTTTCAGCAACTTCTGACGCTGAAGTAAGAATTTCTTTATAAAAAAAATAAAATAAATAACCACTACTCCTCCCCGCTTTCCGCTGGTTGATCAATGACCAACAGACAGGAAGCATTATCTTCCATGCCCACTAACTGAAATAAGATGAATAAATCATATGAATTTATCTAAAAAATTATTGAGTTTAAAAGAGAAGTTACATGCATGTGATCAAGCCACAAAGTAAGACCAACAGAGCTGCACCACCTGATAACTTTCTAAAACCAACCCCCAATTTTGGTTTGCGACCCTACCTCACAAAGATCACAAGATATGAGCAATGTAATTCAAAGTGAAAACAAAATTATAAGAGAAAGTAATGTAATTTGGCAATGTAATATAATATTACAACTTTCAGACTTTTTTATTTTAATTTCATGAAAAGGGATATCATGTCATCATCTTCAATCCAGAACTGTCTTATTTTCTTGGTATAAATACAAATTATGCAAAAGAGAGCTTATCTTTTACTCTTTAATCTCTCAGCATCCACCTGAATGCATCATGGCTGTAGATGCTCCTCTTAACTGTCAATTGTAAAATCCATGAAGCAGTGGCTCGAATATCAAATGCCTACAACAAATCCTCCAAGGCATTAACGAAGATGAAGGTTTCATTATCACTCATTAATACTACCTGATTAGAAGACCAAAGCCAAAATCTTTGAGATAAGCATTAATAACAGAACTATATAGTAGTGTAATGAGATCTAACCTCGATCTTTCAAATTAGTGAGCACTTTTTCAAATTACGGAGCACTTTCAAATTAATGAGCACTTTTTCAGTTTAGATCCGTTTGATCGTAACTCTTCAAAAACCCTATGCTTGCACAACCAATTATTGCTCCAATTTTATTTAACAAAAAAAATCTACATTTAACATATAGTTTATTTGGTCTAACCACAGCAGCTCATTCACATAGGAGAATCATAAAAGAGAAAAGAAAAAAAGAGAAATAATTTCTTTACAGGTCTAATCCAAGACTTGAGTTATAATGATGCAATTTCGGAAACCCTATTCTTGTTCTGTTTTCTCTCCCAAGACATTATTGTTCTGTTTTTCCACTTGACAAATAATTTCTAAAACCCTATACTCAGCTAGATGATGCATGTGTATTGATGGAAAATACAACTCTTGTAAATTGAACCCATAATGTAAAGGGATGATCTACAAATATTCGATTGGCAAAGGACCCATCTAAGAAATCAAAGCAATGAATCAAAATAATGTTCTATACCTACTGCAATTTCCTTTGCTGTCAACCTACTGCTGATGGTGTCGTTGAATGGTGTCTGCTGATGGCTACAATTTTCTTCACCGTCGACCTGTTGTTGCTTTGATTAAAATAGTGGTTGGGTTGTGCCGCTGAGAAGGGTTAGAGGAGAAGGGCTGGAGGAGAAGGGACGATGGTGGCACCAATGAGAAAGAGTGGAGGAGAAGTGACAATGGCGGCTATCGGCAATGAAGCGAGGGAGAAGAGATGTCTGCTCATGGCTCTCGACTGTGGTGTAGATAGTGGAAAAAGAATGTGATGTTTAGGTAGGTCTAAATTAGGACTTGGGGTCTTTTTTAGATTGTGTTTATTTATTAATTCATTAATTTTTTAAATATTTTTCTATTTTTTAAAGTATTTAGCGACAAAAAATTAGTGTCCAATTAATCATTAAAACAATCGCTAAATTTGGCTCCATACAAAATTTTAACTTTTCTTTTTAAGTATTTACTACCAAAAATTGATTGCTAATTAGTTGCCAAAAGATGAGCCGCTTCGTTAAATTTGGCGTCATACGAAATTTTACTTTTTTTTTTTTAAAGTACTTAATGACCATAAATTAGTAGCTAATTTAATCATCAAAATAGTTGCATATTAATCGCTAAATCGGTTGTTAAATTTGGTGTTATACTCCCTTCATTAAGCCGCAGTAAAATCATCACTAAATTAGTTGTTGGCATTTTGTGTCATCTAGTCCCACCATATTTAGCGGTGATTTAGAATTTGGTAATTATTTATCAACCAGACAACGAAAAAAATTAGTCGCTGAATAATTTTTTAGATATAAATCTTTTCTTATTCAATTAGTTGTAGAATGGTCGCTATTTAGTGACCAAACAACATTGGTAGCTAAAATTAGTCGCTATTTTACAGTTTCCTTACCGTGCAAGTTAAATCACATATCCAATATCTTGAGAGGTTATGATTTTTTGAGATTGGATTTCAAATCTTAAAGAAATCTAGAAATTATGCGTACTTGAAAATCATAGCGTATTGCAAACTCTAGTAAAAATTCCTTTACACTCATACTCCCTTATTATCGACTTTTATGCTTTTATATTATTTTGATTATTGAGTCATACTATCCACATGTTATGCAATATGGTTTATCTACTCCTTTTATTTCTCTTATTCCTTGTTCAAATCTCATAAAGTGTTTGAAACTTACATTATTCAAGCACTCCAAAGCTAAAATTTAAATATTAAAGTGATGTGCCCTACAGGTGGTGAGAAACTTTGAATACTTAGTCCTTTAAAAGTACTCTCACACTAAAAATAAGGGATAGTAACAAACAATTTATTATGGTATTAAGTAATATTCAACTACAAATGTGAGCATAGGAGAATTGATTTTTTTTTTTTTTTTAATAATCTAAAGCATGCAGGAGCAATAAAACTTTTCAAGAGCACAAGCCATATGACTCAAAGCTAGCTTCCAAACTGTTAGAAACCAAGTTGGTTTGAAGAAATTTGAGGCATTTAAGGTCAATATCAAATTTAGAAAGTAAAAAGAGCTATTGGTAACTTTGCTTGAAGTGATTGCAACTTATTGAAGCAAACGATATATAACACGGTTGTTGCAATGGATTACATGGGTTTATCCATATTATTGATTGCATACCTTATATGGTCTACTACATGAAAGCACGATTACGATGTAAGAGAAACAATGAAAAACATGGTGTGAATTGCATAACATGTCCTCACCTATGTTTTCCTATTTTAGCTTGTGTTCCATTTTGTCCAATTTTACAACTTTTTTACATTTTCTTATTACTCACGGGTCATACTTTACTTTAAGGCTCAAACACTATAAAATAAAGGGCTTATGAAAGAATTTTAAAGGTTTTTATGCTCTCGTAGGATTAGTATGAGTTATCCATATTCTAATAGGATTAGTTAGCGTTATCATTGTTTAAGTAGAATTAGTTGTATTTTCCTATTTCTAGTAGGATTATGTTTAAATAATACTATATATATGTGTGTTTAAAAAGGCTACGACGTCCATGATGTGTGTATTTTGAATATTGAACTTTTATTTATTTATTTTTAATAAAAAAAAAGTTTTTATTCGTTTTATTTGTGTTGCAACAAGAGTTAATAACTTCTCAAAGTTAGTTTCCTATGGTATTCTATTTTTATTTATCATTTTATTATCTATGTTTCTAATTATATTGTTATTTAGGAGTACAATAGAGCAACTATATTTGTCTAAAGTATGTGCTTGAATATGAATATTGCATGTTGGAGTTTTAGGGTTTACTTGTAATCCTAGGGTTCTGCATCATTTTTGTATTAAAATATAAGTCGTAGATAAATTCCAATTTATCTAATCCTACCTATCTTTATTATATATATTCAATTTTTTTTATTATTTTGTGCAATTTTTCTTTTTAGTTATCTCTATTTTTTCAATTTGTGTTTATAGCATAAAAAAAGTTTTTCTAATTTGCAATTGCAAGTGAATTAAGATAAGGAAAAAGAAGTAAAATTGAAATTGCAATCTCACTTGAAAGAGGTGGGAAGTGCTAAAAGTGTTTTGTTTAAATATTGTTTATTTTTATTATGCTTTAATTGCTTGGTTATTTATTTAGGTAGAGCTAGCATTTATTTTTTAGTTTATTTTGTCCATATTCAACTTCTATTAGAGAATAGTTGAACTCATCATCACTTTTTTCATAATTGTCTTTATTTACTCTTACTTTTATTTTGTTATGTATTTCATATTTGCATCCCATTACATATAAAGTAGCATATTATTTCATGTTACTTATAATAATTATAATCATAACATACAATTATGCATTCATGTGTTATTTAATTTTCTTGTTTGTATGCATCAAATTGCATTTATATTTGTTTCTTGCTTCTTTATTAGGATTTCATTGCAACATTCCATGCTACTGTATTTACTAAACTTGTCTTGATTATTGGTTCTAAAGTACAACCTATAGAAAGAAAATACACGAGTGACAAAAGGTAAAGATGGTGAGCCCAAAAAAGGGTAAAAGTCATTTTTTAATGAAATATGAGTAGATCGCTGTCTCATTGAGTGAAAACACATGAGGGAGTATATGAGATCTAATTATATTTTCTCTAATATTCTTTGCAAGTCTTCACTAATGAAAAAGGAAAGGAACTCAGTTCATCATTCGAGAGATAAATTATAGAGTTTAATGGATTTACGAAGGCCATAGAGAGACATTTAAGGCGAATAGAGGAGTTGACGCAGAGTAGACCATTATGACAACTTTGTCTTTAATAAGAAGATTATTTGGAGAAAAGAACGTAAGATTACCAATTGTGATAAGGTTGAATATGGACATGATAAAGATAGTGATCTTATACCTAGTTCAAAAGAGTGCATTAATAACGAATTAAAGATAGCATGAAAGGTAAATCTTTTATGGTTAGCTGAGTTTAGATGTTCAGAATATGGAAAAGAGTTTAGATCCATTGAATGGTTTCACCCATGAACCATTATCTCATATGATGCATATAAGGATCAATTGAAGATGTTGAAAACTTCTTATCAGGATTTAGATAGTAAGAAAATTAAAAAGAATGAGAGAAAAGAGGCCATGTGCTAAATGGGAGAAATTAATGGCCCAATGATGAGCGAGTGTAAGTGAGAAAAAGAAATACACATGAAAAAAAGGTATAGTAAGCGAAGAGAAAAATAGAGTGATTGAAGGGAGTAGAAAAGAAAAATAAGTGAATTCGGCACAACAGGAGAGACAAGAGCAAGAGAATGAGAGAAGAGTGAGCTTGATTGCAAAAGAAAAAGATAGGAGGGATAACTTATCTATGAAGGCTTATTTAAATGTTTCTAGTGTTGACTTTCCTTTGCAAAGTCTTGTTGTTTCTCTTTTATAGCAATATGTAAAGAAGAACGGTAGGCTATGTGAAATACATATTTTTTAGTGCCCAAGGATGATCTTTGGAGGATGTGTGATGGTTACAAAGCTGTTAGGAATATTACTCTACAATAGAAATATGTGGTATTCAAACTAAGAAATTTGGTTTGGATATTTATTAGGTGGGAATTTTTTCTGGAGAAAATTGAGACTTGATCCATGAGTGTTGTATACTTTCAGAATATAAGATATAAAAGTACATTCTCCAAGAAAGGAGAATGTTCCATATATGTTAATTTTATTACATGTAATCTTTCTTCTATTATTACAGCTACAGATTTAAAGACAAATCATTTTAAAAATGGAGGGTCTAATACAAGTATATGAAGCGTAAAATTTTTTTATAACTTGAAGCGTGTAGGGTTGGTAGCACATGTGACTTAAAACTAATTTTCAAACTATGAAAAATCAAGTTATTTTCAATAAATTAAGGTATTCAAGATGAATATCAGGAAGTAAGAAAAGCTATTCGAGTTTAGGAAGTAAGAAAAGCTATTTGTGACTTTACTTGAAGTTATTCATAACTTATTAAAGAAATAGTGCATAACATGACTATGATGGATTTACACAAGATTGACTATATTTTTTGTTGCATACTCCGTATAACCTATTATTTGAAAGAATGCGTATGACATAAAAGAAATAATAGAAAACACAACCTAATCTATGTTTTTCTCTTTACCCTATATTTCATTCTGCTCAATTTTTTAACTTTTGGATTTGCTTGTAATACATAGGCCAACCTTTATTTTAAGGCCCAAACACTATAGTGTAAGTTTCCATATAAAAATTTAAGATTTTCTATATTCTAGTAGGATAATAATGAGTTGTTCATATTTTAGTAGGATTAGTTAGAGTTATTCTACTCCAAACAATATTAGCTTGTGTTTTCCTATTTCTGGCATATTAGATTAAAATTACCCAATATAATATACATGTTTAAAAAGACAAGGACGTCCATCACGCGCTTTTATTTATTTATTTTTAATGCGAAATGATATTTTTATTACTCTTCTTTGTATTTAATTAGGAATGAATAATTTATTAAGAGTCATTCTATTTTTATTTATCTCTTCACATAAACTATAATGTAAAATAATGCTCAAACAACAATTAAACCAGTAAGATAAAGTCAAATTAAATTGCATTAATAAACTAAAATTTAAGCTCCACACTTTCACAAGATATCTGGTCGAGGCTGGATTTAATGGTTTTGAAACAACTTTAGATAAAAAAGATAAAAAGAAATAAAGAGATAAAATAAAAATGATAGGCTATAACATTAATTATCTTTGATACAAATAAGTCACTGTATATAAAAAAATAACACTCTTTCAAATGACACAGGAGGATGTTAAGTCAAAATTCGTACACTTAGTAAAGTGATAAAAAATTAAGTAGATTTCAATTGAAATGTTATTAATAATAATGATGACAACTGAATTTTACAGTCAAAATATTAAATTTTACATCAATTTGAAACAGAGATAATGTGACATTTATAAGACATTCTTTAACTAACTTTTAGAACGAGTTAAATCTTATCTAAATTTAATATAAAAAATCTAGTCCAAGGAGTAGTTAAATTTGATCCAAATTTAACACAGTATCAATCTCTCATCAATATTAGACCTCTCGTAAATATATCACGCTTTGCATAAATATGTCACGCATAATTCTGAGTGTGAAAGTGTATTAAATTCTAAATCGATTTAGGATAAGAGTAATTTGCCTTTTATAAAAGTTTTAGGCACAATTCCTTTTGAACTAGTTTTTGAGTGAGGTAGACCGGTTCCAAATTTAACACAGAAAGTATTTATGTAAACTTACATAAAGTAAGAAAAAATAACTTAATCATAATTAAACTAAAATTTCATAAAGTAACTAGAAAACATAAACTAAATAAAACTAATAAAATAAACCTTAGCTACAACCAAAGACAAAAAACATTCCACTCATAGTAGAATAGAGATAAATTAATGTTCTACATATTAAATTATGACTTGTAGAACAATTAAATTACTACTTCCTTAATTTGAGGCATAAAATAAGGAAGAGATAATTTGAATCCAAATCAACTTCTCCAACCCAAAACTAAGTCCTAATTAGCTCAAACAACTTCCTTACATGCGTACCAGAAGAGTTTCACCAGGATTGAATCCTCTTTATATTTTAACAAATTGGCCATTTTAGCCATTGGCCTGGTGATAGGCTTCATATGGATTTTTCACTTGGGCTCAACATTTTTATATAAAATAAGCTCAATTCCACTCTTTCAACTAGGCCTATACACTACCAGACATGCTTGCGATTAATATCTTCCAATATTCCATGAATATTATGTTGTGATGCATCAAATTTACTGGAGACAATTCCAAATGAACTCTTAACTAATTGACCATTGACATCATGAGTATTATCTTAAATGAAATATTAAAGCTCCTCTTTCTTTATGCTCTTCTATTCGGAGAAATTTACAGGTTACAGTTTTATATTAACCATGGTGTAGATGCTAATGCTGCTATCATGTACACTGGTCACTGACTGGAAAAATCATACATGGGTTTAGAACTTATGGACTCAATGTCCCAATTACGTTTGTTGCAGTTGGGATCTGCTGTGGATATACGTAATGTCATGTTATGATGTTCATAAAGAGTTCGCCTGTGGCCAACACTTACATAAGTTATGCCTGCTGCTTCGATTTGCCGGTACAGATGAGCCTGCAATAATACAACACAACCATAAACAAAATTAAAGGTCAAAGAGTCTAATCATATACCTTCAAATCAACTTATGAGTAAGTGGTTTGGATCCATGATTACAGGGCAAGCAACTTGACATAGACTAGCATCCATTTGTTTCCAGTTTTCTTATTTCACCCAGCACTTCTCAACAGTGACGGACCTAAGGGGGACAGGGGAGGGCTGTCGCCCCCTCCCTGAAATTTTAATTTTTAAACGAGAGTACGTTAAATGTGGAATTATTTTTAATATACTGCTAAGCTTAGCCCCCCTGAAATTTTAACTTTTAAATAAAAGTAGGTTTGATGTGAGTTTATTTTTAATAAACTGCTATGTTTAGCCTCCTTCATCCTTTAAAAAACAGTTTAGGCAGTTGACATTTTTGTTGGTTTGGCTAAATAAAAATTTAATGAGTTTATATTTACAAAATTAGAATTACACTTTTACTAAATATAATTTTAGTTTGTTTTTTAAAATGAGAGAAATAACATTAATTAAAAAACTATATGAGGAAGAGGGACATGAACCCAAACTCCTTGACCTAACTCAGAATGAGCCGATGTTGAAAAGAGAAATCTCAACTATCACATCTTAGACAGATATATCCCAAACTATAAAAAGTTTACTAATATACTCTATATTAACCATTTAAATTTATCTATACCCTACCATTAAGTTGAACGGTAAAATCTTACAAAAATATTACATTATCATTCTTAGTAAACATTCTAAATTAATATTTTAATATAACACCATTTCAAAAAAAAAAATATTTTAATATAACACAAAACGGATAATTATTAGAAAAACTCCAAACTTTACTAATTTCAAGAATTATATTCTAAACTTTTTTTTTAACAAATACACCTAAAATTAATTTATCGATTTGATTTGATTTTTAATTTTGATTTGGTTTACTTATAACTACATATAATACATTTCTAAGAATTAATAACTCATTTTTTATAATTTTTTAGCGTCAATAAGTGTAAATTTTGCATAGTTATGGCCTATAACTATGCAAAAATTTACTTTTTGATATAAGTTAATACTTATGTCCTATAATTACACAAAAAATTACACTTATCAATGTAAAAATATCATAAAAAAAAAAGTTATCAACTCTTAGAAATGTATAGTTTGAAATTATAAGTAAATATAATCAAAATCCAAAATCAAATAAAATAAAAAAACTGATTTTGGATTTATTTTTTAAAAAAATATTTAAGATATAATTATTGAAATTGATAAAATTTACATTTATTTTATAATTATCATTTTTAAATTATATGAAACTATTAATTTAGCATGTTGACTTGGGATGATGATATGTTATTTCTGTTAGATTTAATAATTCAATATGACAGTAGGGTATAAATAAATTTAAGTGGTTAGTACATGATATATTAATTAATTTTCATAGTTTGGATATATCTATTAAAATACGAATAGTTTGAAGATTTTTGTGGCCATTATCCTTTTTAGTTAAATTATAATTAGTTTAACATAATTGTGTTGAATTTAAACTTATTATTTATACTTTGCTCCTGCTAAGTGTAAATACTATTTTATTTGAGATATGGCTTATTTACTGTCAGGTTCACCACAAAGAATTTTTATTACATGACTAGGAATCCTTTTTGAGCAAACAATCCAAAAAGTCTTGCATTTTCCAGGGTTGGGAACATTGGTTATGCAAATTTGCATTATAAGAGAAATAAAGAAATTGGAATCTGTAAATACCTCATTGGCTTCATCTAACGCACTGGTAGATTCATCTAATAGAACCAGCTTTGGCTTTGAAAGCAAAAGACGTGCAAAAGCAAGGCGTTGCTGCTCTCCAAGGGAGAGAACACTGGACCACTCATATGTTGAATCCAGACTGCCAAAACGTGATAATATATAGCCAAGACGAACATTCTCTAGAACCTGTATTAAATCATCTGTTGTAGGCTTATTGGGCTTTGCTCCCCCATTTTCTGAGTTTGATTTTCCCATCAAGAATGACAATGAACCTGCTATTGAAAACAATAGTATTACCACATAAGGAGAATGCTATAAATAGCTACAACGGCAAATCTAAGTAGCAACAACAATGGACGCCACACTATCTGGTAGAACATTGTATATGTTTCCATTCAATTAAAAAAAAAAAATACTAAAAGTTACATCATCAAGTTTGCAATTTGAGCATATTAGGCTAAACAAATTTCTGAACTTAAGCTAAATCTACTTCGAAATCACACTTCCAGGTTCAAGAGTCAAACATCAAAAATATGATTGTCATAGGTAGTTGAATTAAACCAAGTTGTAATTTATTAAGAAGTTAGATTGTAGTAAATGATTTTATCTTATTGTCCTCTATAGTTTTAGCTACGTTGCAAATTTTACAATATTGGAAAATAGATTATTGTTTGTTAAATTTGGGTCAGACCTAACT
The DNA here is from genome assembly GCF_001659605.2 of Manihot esculenta. NCBI lineage: Eukaryota > Viridiplantae > Streptophyta > Magnoliopsida > Malpighiales > Euphorbiaceae > Manihot > Manihot esculenta. The sequence continues at coordinate 13,243,693 of NC_035163.2, read as the reverse complement.
CACCCCAAAAACTAGCTCAAGGAGGAGGAGTGCCTATGGCCCATATAAGGGCAAATTACCCCTTTCCACAACTAATGTGGGATTCAACACCCTCTCACGCTCAGAATTTTACTGGTGCGTGACATATTTATAGGAGACCCAACATCAGATGGGGAGGCTCTGATACCATGTTAAATTTGGGTCAGGTCTAACTCATCCTAAAAACTAACTCAAGGGGGAAGAGTGCCTATGGCCCATATAAGGGGCACATTACCCATTTTCACAACTGATGTGGGATTTAACATTGTTGACTTGTCATCTTTTGATGAGTATTTAGATTTTTATTGCACGTTTAAAATTTTAATAGATTTTCTTATAGGTGGATTATTTAGGACAAAAGGTAAGCTACAATCCTCAAATTTCTGAGCTGAACCATTTGGAATTTTCAGGGGAATACGGGATGGAATTTTTATCTCATTGTATGGTTTTGGGGATATCATCTTTAGAAATCCCTAACTTTTGAGGCTGTTCCGCAGATTTTCAACTTCTCAGGTTACAACTTACAATATACTTTATAATGACTTATCAATACACATAACAAGCTAAATATGATGAACTCTATGTATTCTAAACTATCCTAGCACTTAGATAAGTGTGTATTTGAATAGAGATGGATATGGACTTGAATTTGTGAAAACATATAATATCAATATAGCGTCAATTCAAACAGCACATCAAATTCTCATCTACCCAAATAAAGCCTTATGAATATGTTTCTATTTTGTTTGGTTCTAAACACAATGCTAGTTTATTCAATCATAGACGCGCATCATGAACTTGAGGACTTATAGGAGTTGCATAATTGTGTGGTTTCTCAAAAACATTAGCCATGGACTTTTGTAAAGATAAATAAAAGGAAAATAATGCAGTGTGGCACAAAAGCAAACAGTAATGATAATTTAGAAAATATACCAACTGGTTTAGCACCATCTGACATAGGAGTCGTATCATCAGCCCATGTAGGATAAAGCAATTGTTGACGAAGTGTTCCCAAAACCATATATGGTCTTTGAGGAAGAAAGAATAATCCTCTAGAATTTCTATTAATTGGCCCTTCAAGTTCCCCAGCTTTTTCATGTGAAGTATTTATTTCATTAGCAGGCAGTTCTGAAGATGTGGGTAACTGAGGATCATCAGCATCATCAACATAGAAAGTTATTTTTCCTCTTCCAACATTCCAAAGACCAGCCAAAGCTCTTAGCAATGATGTTTTACCACTCCCACTAGGTCCCGTTACCTGTTAATATATGCATGAAGCAGTGAGCAATTGCACATCTTGCAAACTCCACGCCTTGCTATGTTAACACAAACAAAATACAAAATGATCCACTTACCAGCAAATGATCTTTCTCATTGATAACCAAAGACAAGTCCCTAATCAGTGTAGCTTTACTTGTCGGTGTCTGTAGAGTCAAATTCTCTATGCTAAGCAATTTTTGACAATTGTCAACTGGCACAGACCCATTAGACTCCAGTACAAGTGAATTTCTGAAATTACAGTATGAAAGAGAAATCTCTTCTGATAACTCAGACAGGTGCTTAGAGATGCTGCTGTCCAAAACATCATCAAATTCACCTGCATATAAAAAGTGAAAAAGCTAAATTAACCATTCATAAGCAAGAACATCTATCATGTTGACAATCTCGTTGCCTAGTTTCTGTATTTTAAGCATGAAATAGATAACTGGAAAACATAGTATGTGGTCAGAAATGAATTTCTGGATAGGGTGTAATAGAGAGGGAGTACAGGACAACAAGCAAGAAAAACGTTTATTAGGAAAAAAGCATAATAAGAATGGAGCAAATATAAAAGTATTTGACTGATGAAAAACTGCACAAGCAGAGGAGAAATAATAATAATAATAATTATAATAATAAAAAACTACAGAAAATGATAAAGCCACTGGAAACTTTTACAGCATCAGTTCAGTACCAGAACTCTTTTCTCCCATGAAAAGACTTCATTAAAGAGCACAAGAAATGATAACAACGAAGAATGACCGAGAAGATGGTCTCTACAAAAGAAAAACACATGCATGGATATCTCAGACCATTGAACGCATTACAACCATTTTCATCATACATTCCAGGTTCAGGAAGGAGAGAATAACTAAAGGAACACAAGTTTTAAAAATAATTGCCCTTAAACAGCTATTACTTCGTTATAAGGTGAAATGCAAGTGCATGCTTAATGCAAATGTTAATCTAGTTCCCATGGAAATAAACTGAATGGCTTACTTCGCTTCATAGACTGTAACCATGCCTGAGGGAGTGAATGACTACATATGTGCATACGTGTGTGTGTGTGTGTGTGTGAGAGAGAGAGACAGAGAGAGAGAGAGGGAGGGGGAAGTGCTCAATAAGCATACTACCTAATCGGTCAATGATGGCTGAAAAAGCACTGATGGATTGAAACTGGTAAACAATGAGAGAAAAATCTCCAAGGATATGGTTAAATGCAGATACTGACTGATTAATAACGCCAAACTCAATTTTGCCTGAGAAATACATAGGAGCAACAACAGCAGCAGGAAGAATTTGAATCAAGTATCGGTAGCCATTGGTGAAGAACTCTAGATTTCTAGAAGATATCAACAATTTCTGGAAATTAAATAAATATATGTCAGGAAGTGAAATTGTATGCTGAGAACAAATTTGCATAGAATAGTAGCAACAATATATCACATTGGACCATGTAATACATCCAGAAAGAACAAAGCTGTCAAATAAAACAATTCAAACTTTTCAGAAAACCAAAGGCAGCAGGAGAGAACAAAAATTTAAATGATTATAGCATACTGTCATCCCATTCATTTATTGCTGGGGGCACTTCTGATGCAGTAGTATACTTACCTTCTCAAATGAGAAGCTAATTCTGATACCTCGTCTAGCCAATTTAGGAATGGAAATTCAGCAAGTTACTATATTTTAGGAGAGTGTTGTTAGCCATTTTTTCTGAAAGAATTTTTGATCCTCAACTAGAAGGAATTGAAACCTAATTGAGTCATATATAGGTTGTGAACTCAAATGGCTTATTTAGTTTCAGTTGAGTGGAAATTATTTGGGTGTTAAAAGTTAGGGTTCTATATCTACCTTAACTGTAGATGCATCTTCATGGTACTCAATAGGATTGCAGCCTTCAGATGGGATATGGTTACCACTATGATGCCACAGCCACAAGCCCACAGTATTATTGGAAAAAATAATAATAATAATAATAATAATAATAAAGGATGATTTTAGATGCTGATAGGCTTGCAGAAGAATTTTATTTGCAATGCATGCTTGAGTACATCAAGAGGTTCATAATGGGTCACAATTGTGAAACTTCATCCATGATGTTTTCTTGGCACTTGAAGAAATATCATATCACCAGCAAATTACAGACCAAGCAATTGTATTTTTGTATTGGCTTCCACAACGGCCTATTAGCAATAACAGATAATGCTCTTCTTAGGTTCCTCAAGGTTTCTCCAAATCATTGGATAACAGCCTAATTACAGTATTGCCTCCTCATTTTTAGGCTACATATACAGTCTTGTTATCTTCTCATAAGATGCCATTTGGATTGCATTTTATTACAAAGAATCCACTTGCACCCATAAATTTGTCACAGAATTTTCTAAACACATGAATTTTTGCGAATGTGCAACATCCACATGGTATTTGACAATGAACCCTAGCATGAAGGTGATTTTTTTAATACTCTCCCTCTTTCCACATCTGTTCCTATCCCTTGTCAAGTTTCCAAGAAGCAATATTGAACTGAGGAGGTGGCAAAGAGACTCTTAAGAAAACAGAGAGAAAGTAAGAAATTCATGACACAAGCGCCAACACATGTAATCAAAATTATTTTTTGCTAAAACTAACTAGTAAAATAATTAAAAATACAAAAAATAGAATAGTAATCAAAATAATTAAAAGTGCAAAAACAAAATAGTAATCTTACAATACTCCACAAATTGGCAGAAGGCAGTACTGTCATTTTGGTTTAAGCATGCTCAAAACAGGCCCATTTTCCTCATCATATATTTAACTATCTTAATAATAAAGAAAACACAAGCAGATGTTTATAGATGGATGTATAATGTGCATATAATTCAACTTGTATGCGGACGTATAAGTTTTATAGGGGTGTACATGATTACTAAAGCTGAAAAGAACTGAACCATATCGTATTGGATAGGATTGAACATATTTTCTGTTTTGACACAGTTTTGGTTCTTTATCAATGTCTAAACAAAGAACTGTACCAAACCAATGAAAGAACTAATTTTATACATACATTTTTCTTTTTTTTTTTAATAGCAGCTAGTCGTATGTATATTTGATTGGATACACCCTAATTACTATCTCTTATTCCTCTTTACTCAACAATTTATAAACAAAAATGCGTATGGGTATATCATAATAAGATACCAATTAATATTTTGCACATTGGTTGCAAGATTTAACAACTGTTAAATTAAATAAGAGTCAATGGCCAAAAAAAGCCTACTTTTTATTTTATTGCAATTATACCCTATACATTTTTTTTGCCAACTAACACCTAATCTTTTAAAGTTGCTCCAATTGTACCCTGTTGTTACTTGTGTCATTAAAAATTAATGGAATATCCACGACACTCGCCGCGCCGATGCCACATCAACATGCCATGTCAGCAAATTTTAGGATAAAATTGATAGTAATTTAAAAGTTTAAGATAAAATTGCAATAAAACTAAAACTATATGATTTTTTTGACAATTATTTATTTTATTAATATTTTTTTTAGATATGGAGAAATGAAAACTGAATTTATAATTTTAGATGAATTACATGTTCTTTTAGCCACTTAACCAAGTTAGACTAGATAATCAAATATTTAATCCATATATTATTATTTTTTTTTAAATCCACTCTAAATATTAGTATAATTTAAAAAAAAGTGGTGAATTAGCATTATACTTGAGAGTTAAAAGAATAATTTAATGCATCCTAAAAAATTATTTTATTATTTTTAATATTTTCAAATTGAATCACGTTAAATATTATTTTAAATTAGTTTTTAATACTTCATAACTAATATATTTAATAAGATTACTTTAACGATAGTTTTAAAAGTAATGTTATTAGACAAATTCAAGAAAAAATCGGTTGATAATGATTTTAGTCAAAATAAGATCAAGATAAATTATTATTATAAAATTATTGATAAAAATTTAAAAAAATTAAATAATAATATAAATAGTAATTTTTAAATATATTTAACAGTGAAAAAAATAACTTGATAATTTATAAGTCTCCAACTACTATACAAGTAACAGTAGAGTGCATTTGGTCAGACATTAAAAGGGCAGAGTTTAATTGATAAAAAAAATAAAAGCATAGAATGGAATTGCAATAAAAGTAAAATATATTATTTTTTTTTGTGATGAATTCTAAACTTTGCTAATGTAGCGTAGTGCTATGGCGTTGACGTGGCAAGTGACGTGGCAATTCTATTAGTTTTTTAACCGTACAAGTGACGTGGCAATTCTATTATTTAATTTCTATAATATAAAAAAATTTATTAGTTAATTCATTAATTTTAAAAAAATATATTAAAATATTTCTATTAATTAATTTCTCCACAAATTTTAATTATTAAATATTGCAAAAAAATTAAAAATACCGGTATGAAAGAACTAATGAATTAATTTTTTTAAAATATGAGAGATCAATTACTAAAATTTTTAAAATTATAGAAATTAAATAATAAAATATTTAACAGCAAAATTAATATATGAACTAATTAATATATTTTTTAAAATATCAGAAATATTTTAATATATTTTTTAAAATAAAATAACTGATTAGTAAATTTTTCTATAAAATAATAATTTTCTCTAGAAATAAAGGACAAAACAAGTAAAAATTATTATGGTATTAAGCAATAATTAGACCCAATAGAAAACAATACTCAAAATTAAGTTGAGATAAACTAAACACATGCTCCACTTAATCTTTTAAACAACTTCTACAAGGTATTCAACCAAAGTTGAGTTTAATGGTTTTGAAATAATTTTAAACAGAAAAGGAAAAAATAAATAAACATAGAATTTAAAAATTTAGGATATTATCACTTTTTAATCTATATTATTTTTAAAATGTTCTTAGACCTTTAAATTATTTACAATAGTATATTATTATTTAAAATTTTATTTTTAAATAGATGATGATTTATTATTTAATTTCATTTTATAGTAAGTTAAAAAAATTATAAGGATATATAAAATATAATAAAATAAAGTTTTTTAGATACCTATATAAATTAGATGATAATTTTATTATTTAAATTAATTTTAAAATTTGCTAAGAAAATCTAAAATAACATCCAAAAAACAAGATTAACTTTCAAAATAAGGATTATGAAAAATAATATATTCAAATATGAGATAAATTTTGGAAAGATCATTAAAATAATAATTTTATATGTTTAAGTATACATTATAAATAATAATTTCAAATTCAATATAATTGACATTAAAATATTATTGAAATAAAAAGATTTAAAATAATGCATTATACTATTAAAATGGATTACTTACAGTTTCATTTAAATTTAAAATAGATAATATTTTTATTTATTAAATTAATTTTAAGAGTTAGTTAAAGAAATATTAAAGTATTATTATTATTTAAAAACTTTAAATTAAATAGATGGTATTTAAATTTAAAATTTAGTATATGATTAAAATTTAACAATGCAAATATTAGAATTATATTATTAATAGTAAAAAGAAATTTTAGAGGTTGAAATTTTATAAAATTTCACAGATAAGAAAATAAATTATTTATTTCAAAATTTTGATAAATTGATTATTTATAAATATTTAAAAATGGTTAATAATAATTTATTATAAAAATAAAATATTAAATTTTAATAAAAAAAGATAAATTGAGTTTACCTTTTCATATATTCTTCTTAAGGACTCCATTGCTTTTGTGATTATAGAAGAATAAAAGGATATGTATGAAAAAAAAATATAAATGAGAAAAGAAAATATAACACTATTATGAATGGTTAGATAAAAAAGGCATTATATTCTCATATTTTTCCCTAAGCATTTTCCCTTTATTAGCATACACAACACTTTTTTTTTTTTTTTTATAGAACCTTATTTTATTGCTTTTCTAAAATTATTTCTAGAGTACTCTCAATCTCCTTTTAAGAGTTATAAGTTTCTCCCTATTTCTTACAAAATCAAAGCTATTACTGAAATGTTAAAGTTTACTCCATCTATGGTGTTGAGTCTTCCTTTAAATTTACCTTTAGGGATATGAAAGTTGAATTAAAACTTAATATTCACTATGTAGAAATTGCCATTCCACATGATATGTAACACTACAAAAAAAATTGTGAATTAGTGACAAAAAATTTGATTGCTAATTGAGATAAATTGGTTCCTATTTTGTAAATAGCAACCAAATAAAAAGTTCTGTGTTTGGTTAGTCACTAAAAAAATAGCGACTAATTAATGTTTAGTCATTAAATTAGCAACCAAATTATTATCGCTAATTGAATGTCAAAACAAGTTTGCCATTACAAATTTTGATTGTTAAATAAGTTGTTGACAATTGGTCGCTAATTTGTTACAAATAAGTTTGTGAATTGGTCGCTAAATGGAAATTGAATCTCTTCTAATTTTTCTTTTGAAAGGTTTTATGATAGCTGAATGGTCGATAAATAAATTAAACACTATATGATCATCAAATGGTCACCATTTAGTCGCTAATTAGTAGTTAAATTGAAGTATTAATTATTTAGGTTGCTTTTGCAATTTAGTAATTGATTATTTCTAAAGCTAATTTATCACAAAAAATAAATAGCGATCACAAATATCTCGTCGCATTAACAAAATAAAAAAAAATTCAAAGTGAAGTATTTCCTTGAGCTACACAAGATATAACAACTCTAAACATTCATATTTATATAAAAAAAAAGTGACATAGTCTAGTTTAGCTTCTGCAAGTTACAAGACTATACTGATCAATAATGTAAATTACACACAAACCACAATTTAAATTACTTAAGCAACTTCTACTTCTTCTCTTGCCACTCATCCAATTCATCTTTCCTTAAACATTTTTATGAAATCAAGGATATAGTTGAAGAGGCTAAAAGAAAGCAAAATAATTAAACTTCATTTTCAGACTAAAGAAAAAATTTATAACATCATGAGCTTTAAATTGTAAGGAATCACCTCCAATAGCTCACAAGTGAATCACAAATATTTGACCAATTATGTAAAGCATGTAGTAGAGCAATCATCAATAAAGGAAACAAGAGTAAAGGAAAAAATAACAATTTAGTGCAAAATTGCCCTTGAGCAGCATATCCACATCTTTAGTGCAAAATAACAACATACTTGAGGTAATAATAAATTAAATAATAGAGAGAGGTACAAAACAATGACAAGATAGTAATGCAAATAATTTTTCTTGGAATGCAACTGTTAATAGTTGATATGAACTGCATCATGCATGATAATGGACGTGCATTTTAATTGAAATTCTACCCATTGATTGGATCTTTGCATTAGGAACCGGACAATCTAGGAAATAAATAACTAATAACTTTTTTTATTACTTTTCTTTGATCCTTGCATCAGGCTCTTGATCTAAAAGTGATCCATATTTCTCCTTAGTGTGTTGTGTTACTTTTCTTTAGTAAAAATAGTATAAATGTACTTATCTAAATGTTATTTTCATATTGAAGATAAAAGTATTTAGGGATTCTAAATCTAGGCCATGTTATAGACTAGTAAATAAAATTAGGGATTCTAAATCTAAGCCATATTTAGATACTTCCTTTATACCTAAGAAAGAGAACAACATAACAAGTTATTAACTAGACTAGTAAATAAAATTAGAAGAAGAGTAACATGCATTAGAGAATTATCATTTGAAAATAAACAGATACCAAGAATAGACAAAGCTGCAACACACATTATACACGGTTCACATATAACATAGAGAGTGCATTTTGAAAACTTTTCAGCAACTTCTGACGCTGAAGTAAGAATTTCTTTATAAAAAAAAAAAAAAAAAAAAAAACACCACTCCTCCCCCCTTTCTGCTGGTTGATCAATGACCAACAGACAGAAAGCATTATCTTCCATGCCCACTAACTGAAATAAGATGAATAAATCATATGATTTTATCTAAAAAATTCTTGAGTTTAAAAGAAAAGTTACATGCATGTGATCAAGCCACAAAGTAAGACCAACAGAGCTGCACCACCTGACAACTGTAACGACCCAAAATCGGACCGCTACCGGCTCTAGGATCCAAATCGACTTAAGGTCGCCGGAACCCGTAGCAAGCCTAACATACAACCTGCCATACCTGATAAATCCCATATATGATCATATATTTACATAAAAACTTTAAACTTTCCATTTACCAAGCTCGACCTGTGCATGCACTGAAACTGAATACATCAAAATCCCACACTAGAGCCCTCATCAAATGGTCTAGTTGGGTCAACATTACATACATCAAGCTTGGTTTACAACATTTTAATAAAACATTACATAAAGATCATGTATCAAAAGGGATAAACCAAACACTCTAGGGTCAAGCACAATACTAATCATCAATACATAACTGTACAATACTTTACATTACATTATCTTTCATGTCCACAACTAACTATTACACACATAACACATTTACTCTTGCTGACTTCCTGGTCTATCCCGATCCTGTAAATCTGGGGGTTAAGGGAAATGGGTGAGCTACTAGAGCCCAGTGAGCAGAATAGTAAAACAGTATATTAAAATATATGCTTTCATGGAATGCATCACATCACAAACAAATCACATCAAGGATGGACTTGTCACCAATAGCCCTCTACATAGTCTAACTGTGCCAGGGGCGTAGAATGGGCCTCACTAGTCTTTCTCTTAACATCACATAACATAACATTCCAATATGTCAGGGGCGTAGAATGGGCCTCGCTGGTCTTTCTCTTACTCTATGCCAGGGGCGTAGAATGGGCCTCACTGGACTTCCGTACCGTATCATCGTCATCATATCATATCGAGGACTAATGGGTCATCCAACATCCATCCACATCAACATCATAGTATGCAATGCAACATATTCGTGAATTCTAATGCAAACAACCTAGCATATATCATGGTATTCGTGATGCATGAACATGCTTGAAATTTATTTGCTTTGAAACATAAAGATCCATTCTACTCACCTCAGGCTAACTCTGAAAAGACTCTGAAGTAGCTATCTCACTGCTGGGGTCCTCGGTTCCTCGGGTCCGAACCTACACAGGTGGACTTAAATAAGGGACCAAACATACACTAACATAGCTATAAACATCTCCCCAAAAACCCCTTAAAACATCCTAAAACATTCATAGAAAACATGCAAAGGAAGGTTAGACAGGGCACTTTCAGCGGCAGGTTCGGGGGCTGAAAGTCCCTCCAGAGCCAAAAGTTAGGCACTTTCGGGGGCAGGGTTCGGCAGTCGAAAGTCTGTCCAGAGCCGAAAGTCACCAACCTTCGGCGGCAGATTCGGCGGTCGAAACTCCACTTCAGAGCCGAAAGTCCAAACTTTCGAGGGCGAGTTTAGGCGGCCAAACTGCCTCCACAGGCAGGTTCGGCGGCCGAACATGGTTTCGGCAGCCGAACCTGAGTTCTTCCATAATGGCAGAACTCAAGCCTCTCACACACATTCAGCCAACCAAATCTCACAACTCAAACCAATTCATGCAAAAACATGCATAAACACATTCTTAAGCATTTAGGGGCTTAAAACTAGCCTATACCCCAACAACATCAACATTAAACACACAATAAACATACATTTTATCATTAACTCACATAAACCCTAACATTTTACAACTACCCAAAATATGCATTCAACACCCTTCAAACCCCTCAAAACTTACTAAAAACATGAAAGAAATGTAGGATCTACTCTTACCTCTTGAAAATCGCGAGGAGAGGCGACCCAAACTCAGAGATGGGGAGAAATCGTGCTCCGGGGTTTCCAAGCTTCAAAACTTCGTTCTTAGCTCAAAATCTTCAAAACCAAGTTAAGACTTGTCAAAAACTTGAAGAGATTGGAGGAAAAACTCAAAATCAACCAAAGGAGGGCGAAATCTCACCTTTGCCCGAAAATAAAGAGAGAAAACTCGCCCATTTTCTGACAAGGGGCCTTTTATAAGTGGCTGGCCAGACTACCTTCGGAGGTCAAAAGAGCTCCCGCAAGTCACCAACGTTTGGCGGCCGAACCTGACTTTTCCAACCTTGGTCTTTTCTTTCAAAACTCAATTTCCTTCTTCTTTAAAACCATAAAAACATATAAAAACATTTTGTAAAAATATAATTTTACCCTTCTAGAGGGTTCCAACATCCGAGATTCCGCCGGAAAGCAGGAATTCCGATGTCGAGGTCTAGCCGGGTATTACAACAACTTTCTAAAATCAACCCCCAATTTTGGTTTGCGACCCTACCTCACAAAGATAACAAGATACGAGCAATGTAATTCAAAGTGAAAACAAAATTATAAGAGAAAGTAATGTAATTTGGCAATGTAATAAAATATTACAACTTTCAGACTTTTTTATTTTAATTTCATGAAAAGGGATATCATGTCATCATCTTCAATCCAGAACTGTCTTATTTTCTTGGTATAAATACAAATTATGCAAAAGAGAGCTTATCTTTTACTCTTTAATCTCTCAGCATCCACCTGAATGCATCATGACTATAGATGCTCCTCTTAACTGTCAATTGTAAAATCCATGAAGCAGTGGCTCGAATATCAAATGCCCACAACAAATCCTCCAACAGAACTATATGGTAGTGTAATGAGATCTAATATCGATCTTTCAAATTAGTGAGCACTTTTTCAAATTACGGAGTACTTTCAAATTAATGAGCGCTTTTTCAGTTTAGATCCGTTTGATCGTAACTCTTCAAAAACCCTATGCTTGCACAACCAATTATTGCTCCAATTTTATTTAACAAAAAAAAATCTACATTTAACATATAGTTTATTTGGTCTAACCACAGCAGCTCATTCACAATAGGAGAATTATAAAAGTGAAAAGAAAAAAAGAGAAATAATTTCTTTACAGGTCTAATCCAAGACTTGAGTTATAATGATGCAATTTCGGAAACCCTATTCTTGTTCTGTTTTCTCTCCCAAGACATTATTGTTCTGTTTTTCCACTTGACAAATAATTTCTAAAACCCTATACTCAGCTAGATGATGCATGTGTATTGATGGAAAATACTACTCTCGCAAATTGAACCCATAATGTAAAGGGATGATCTACAAATATTCGATTGGCAAAGGACCCATTTAAGAAATCAAAGCAATGAATCAAAATAGTGTTCTATACCTACTGCAATTTCCTTTGCTGTCAACCTACTGCTGATGGTGTCGCCGAATGGTGTCTGCTGATGGCTAAAATTTTCTTCACCGTCGACCTGTTATTTCTTTGATTAAAATGGTGGTTGGGTTGTGCCGCTGAGAAGGGTTAGAGGAGAAGGGCTGGAGGAGAAGGGACGATGGTGGCACCAATGAGAAAGAGTGGAGGAGAAGTGACAATGGTAGCTATCGGCAATGAAGTGAGGGAGAAGGGATGTATGCTCATGGCTCTCAACTGTGGTGTAGATAGTGGAAAAAGAATGTAATGTTTAGGTAGGTCTAAATTAGGACTTGGGGTCTTTTTTAGATTGTGTTTATTTATTAATTCATTAATTTTTTAAATATTTTTCTATTTTTTAAAGTATTTAGGGACCATAAATTGGTAGCTAATTTAATCATCAAAATAGTTGCATGTTAATCGCTAAATCGGTCGTTAAATTTGGAGCTATACTCCCTTCATTAAGCCGCAATAAAATCGTCACTAAATTAGTTGTTGATATTTTGTGCCATCTAGTCCCACCATATTTAGCGGCGATTTAGAATTTAGTAACTATTTATCAATCATACAACGATAAAAAATTATTCGCTGAGTAATTTTTTAGATATAAATCTTTTCTTATTCAAATAGTTGCAGAATGGTCGCTATTTAGTAACCAAACAACATTGATAGCTAAAATTAGTCGCTATTTTACAGTTTCTTTACCGTGCAAGTTAAATCACATATCCAATATCTTGAGAGGTTATGATTTTTTGGGATTGGATTTCAAATCTTAAACCATAAAGAAATCTAGAAATTATGCGTACTTGAAAATCACAGCACATTGCAAAGTCTAGTAAAAATTCCTTTACACTCATACTCCCTTATTGTTGACTTTTATGCTTTTATATTATTTTGATTATTGAGTCATACTATCCACATGTTATGCAATATGGTTTATCTACTCCTTTTATTTCTCTTATTCCTTGTTCAAATATCATAAAGTGTTTGAAACTTACATTATTCAAGCACTCCAAAAGCTAAAATTTAAATATTAAAGTGATGTGCCCCACGGGTGGTGAAGAACTTTGAATACTTAGTCCTTTAGAAGTACTCTCACACTAAAAATAAGGAATAGTAACAAACAATTTATTATGGTATTAAGTAATATTCAACTACCCTATGTAGTCTACTACATGAAAGCACGATTACGATGTAAGAGAAACAACGAAAAACATGGTGTGAATTGCATAACATGTCCTCACCTATGTTTTCCTCTTTTAGCTTGTGTTCCATTTTGTCCAATTTTACAACTTTTTTACATTTTCTTATTACTCACGGGTCATACTTTACTTTAAGGCTCAAACACTATAAAATAAAGGGCTTATAAAAGAATTTTAAAGGTTTTTATGCTCTCGTAGGATTAGTATGAGTTATCCATATTCTAGTAGGATTAGTTAGCGTTATCATTGTTCAAGTAGAATTAGTTGTATTTTTCTATTTCTAGTAGGATTATGTTTAAATAATACTATATATATATATGTGTGTGTTTAAAAAGGCTACGGCATCCATGATGTGTGTATTTTGAATATTGAACTTTTATTTATTTATTTTTAATAAAAAAAGAAGTTTTTATCCCTTTTATTTGTGTTGTAACAGGAGTTAATAACTTCTCAAAGTTAGTTTCCTGTGGTATTCTATTTTTATTTATCATTTTTTTATCTATATTTCTAATTATATTATTATTTAGGATTACAATAGGGCAACTATATTTGTCTAAAGTATGTGCTTGAATATGAATATTGCATATTGGAGTTTTAGGGTTTACTTGTAATCCTAGGGTTCTGCATCATTTTTGTATTAAAATATAAGTCGTAGATAAATTTCAATTTATCTAATCCTACCTATCTT